>NC_135536.1:192861956-193189027 GCF_045843805.1 Urocitellus parryii | reverse complement strand
TAAATTAATTATTTCATTCTTCAATGCATAAGCTACTTTCCTAAACATGTTCTTGGTTTTTGTATAAGATTTGAAAAAGATGTTAATTCCTTTTTTACAGGAAAGAGGGTTTACACAGCTAATAGGGGCTGATCTTAAACCTAGTTGTTAGGGTTTTTTTAGTTTTTATTTTGTTATGTTTTTGTGGTACTAGTTATTTAACCCAGGAGTGCTCTACCACTGAGCAATATCCCGTAGCATTTTCTATTTTCAGACAAGATCTTGCTAGGTTTCCCAGGCTGGCCTCTTACTTGCAGTCTCCTGCTGTAGACTCCCAAGTCAGGGAGTTATAGGTGTGCACTACTGCACCTGGCTCAACCCTAGCTTTGTTTATTTGTACCAAGACTGAACCCACAGGTGTTTTACCAGGAGTTATATCCCCCTGCCTTTCTAATTTCTTTATTGATTTTTATTTTTTAAATGTCTTTATTTTATTTGTTTATTTTTATGTGGTGCTGAGGATTCAACCCAGTGTCTCACGTGTGCAAGGCAAGTGCTCTACCACTGAGCTGCAGCCCCAGCCCTATTTTTTTTTTATTTTGAAACAGGGTCTCGCTAAGTTGCTTAGGGTCTTGCTAAATTACTGAGGCTGGCCTCTTAATTTTGATCCTCCTGCCTCAGCCTCCGGAACTACTGGGATTACAGGCATGCACCACCATGCCTGACTCATACCAAGTCCTGCGCTAACTCCAGAAAAGCTGTTCATTTCTTATTTTCAAAGGAAAGGTTAGCTGGATGTTTGGCACTTCCAAGACCCCCATCTCAAAATATTAAAAGGACTAGTGATTTCATTGGTCTGGGGGGTGACTCAGGGGCACTCAACCACTGAGCCACATCCCCAGTCTTATTTTGTATTTTATTTAGAGGCAGGATCTCACTGAGCTGCTTAGGGCCTTGCTAATTTGCTGAAGCTGGCTTTGAACTTGGAAGTCCTCCTATCTCAGCCTTTTGAGCCGCTGGGATTATAGGTGTGCGCCACCACACCTGGCATTTAAAAGGACTAGTGATGTAGCTCAGTGGTA
Source organism: Urocitellus parryii (assembly GCF_045843805.1). Taxonomy (NCBI): domain Eukaryota; kingdom Metazoa; phylum Chordata; class Mammalia; order Rodentia; family Sciuridae; genus Urocitellus; species Urocitellus parryii. The sequence continues at coordinate 193,187,966 of NC_135536.1, read as the reverse complement.
AAGCAGCCTTGGTGCCATCCTCAGTAAAGCAAAAAAGGAAAAAATATATATAAGAAGGTTATGTAATATTCAGTAATGTAGAGTATGTACAGGGTTTCATAGTACATTTTTAATTACTATAATAAAATTAAGCAAAGTGGGATAATTGATTCCCCCCTATTAGATTGGTGAAGATATTTATTTCTTTTTCATGATGTCAAAAATCTTAGCCAGCTGGGCTTACTGATGTGTGATCCCTGCAACTTGGGAGGCTGAGGCAGGAGGACTGCCAGTCTGCAATTTAGTGAGGCCCTAAGCCACTTAGCAAGCTCTGTCTTGAAATAAGAAAAAAAAGAGCTGGGGACATAGTAGCCAAGGAATAAAGTAACCTTGGGTTCAATCCCCAGTACCCTACACACACACACACATACACACACCCCACCCCCTGCAAAAAAAAAAAAAAAAGTCTTAACCATATTATAGTGAAATATTCTGTGCCAAGTTCATTTGGTATAGAAATTATACTACTTTTCCAGAGTGGGATATTTTGTTGAGAATAGCTGTTTGGTTTTTTTTTCTTCCTTTTTTTAGTTAATTTTGCTTGGGATTTTATCAATTCTGTAGATCAATTTGGGAAAGAAATGAGATCTGTAGAGTATTTAATTTTTAATGACTGGGTACACCCGTTTATTTAGGTCTTAATTTTTCTCAACATTGGGTTATAGTTTTCTTAGTAGAGGATACGTATGTCTTTTGTTGGCTTTATTTTGGAGCATTTTATTTTATTTTTTTTCCAGATAGTGTTTAAATGGTGTTTTAAATTTTACTCTTGTGATACATAGGATATATACATAATTTTATCATTTTGTAGAAGAATGTGGGTTTTTTGATTAAGTTTTGCATATTGACTTTATGTTTAGTTACCTTTCTAGGTTAACTCATTGGGTATAACTGTTTAGCTGAAGATTCTTGTGAATTTTTTGTGAACACACTTGCATTATCTGCAAATAATGATGGTTTTATTTTTTCTTTTCCATGCTTGCATACTTCTTTTACTTTGTTTTAGTACATTGTCTATGATCTTCAGCACAATGCTTTTTGAATTAAAGTGGTAATAGAAGGCATCTTTGTATTAGTCCTGATCTCAAGAGAAGGCTTCAATATTTCACCATTAAGAATGATATATGCTGTAGTTTCATTGAGAAACTCTTAGTGTTACATCCCCTAACTCAAGGATATAGGAAGTGATATTTATTGAGTGTCTTTTACATAGTAGGTGTACACAGAGTAGGACTTCTTATGTATATTTTCTCATTTGATTCTCATACTCTCTATAAGATAGGCATTATTCACATGTAATGGTAAGGATATTAGGGCTCATAGTAAAATAACCTAGTTTCTTCAAATAACACTCCTTATGAGTAATACAATCTGGGTTGTATGCAGATCTATCTTTCAAAACCTGTGCTTTTATATAGTGCTGTCTTGGTGTTAACTTTTATTAGAGTCTTGCACTGTGGAAGTTAGAGGTATGCCCAAAAATTTTGTAGATAAGCCTACTATAGTTAGAATAATGAGCAAAATTAGAAACAACATGTCAGGTGGCAGAGAAATTATTTAATGAGCATAAAAATGATTTTGTGTAATATATTTATATATATGTACATAGGTGACTGGACTGGTATAATTCAGAATATTAGCATTAGATTTTTCCGAATGACGTTATGGATAAGTTAAAAATGTATACTTGTTTTTCTGTTACTTAACCATAAACTATGATTTAAAGCTATATTTTAGAGAAGAAATAGGAGTAGTGTCAGCAGAAAGCAGGGGTATTTCACTAAGATGAGCGTGGGGTTTAACACTAAAACCATGTTCCTAAATTCCTTTCCAAGGCCACCATTGAACTGTGCAGTACCCATGCAAATGATGCCTCTGCCTTGAGGATTCTTTTTTCTTCCTTGATTCTAATATCAAAATTGTTCTACAGTTTAAACTTTCAGGTAAGTTTTCATTTAATTTTTTTTTTTTTTTTTTTTTTTTTTGTGATGTTGGTGATTGAACCCAGGGCCTTGTGCATGTGAGGCAAGCACTCTACCAACTGAGCTATGTCCCCAGCCCTCATTTAATTTCTTGTTTTTTATTTTCTCCTTCTTTCTTTTTTAATATTTATTTTTTAGTTATAGTTGGATGCAATACTTTTTTATTTATTTATTTATAAATGTTTTATTAGTTATTGATGGACCTTTATTTATTTGTTTGTTTGTATGTAGTGCTGAGAATCGAACTCAGTGCCTCACACATGCGAGGCAAGTGCTCTACCACTGAGCAACAACCCCAGCCCCTTTCTTTCTGTTTTTGATGTTGAACATAATCCAGTGGATAAAGACTTCTTTGCCAGAATTAATTTTTCTGATGGAAAACTTTTTCTGGCTCTCCTTTTTCTCTCTTCTTCCTTCCCTCCCTCTTTTCCTTCCTTCCTGCCTTCTTTCTTTATTTCATGAGATTATGTCTTGCTGTGTTGTCCAGGCTGGCCCCAAACTCCTGGACTCAAGAAATCTTCCTGCCTCAGCCTCCCAAGTAGCAGGAAGTAAAAGTATGCACCACCATGCCACGCTCTTCCTATTAATCATGAACTTTATCCAGTTTTGTTTGGTTCAGTACTGGGAATTGAACCCGTGCCTTTCACAAGCTAAGCAAACACTCAACTAATGAGCTCTTTTTTTTTTTTTTTTTTTTTTAAAGAGAGAGTGAGAGAGGAGAGAGAGAGAGAGAATTTTTAATATTTATTTTTTAGTTCTCGGAGGACACAACATCTTTGTTGGTATGTGGTGCTGAGGATCGAACCCGGGCCGCACGCATGCCAGGCGAGCGCGCTACCGCTTGAGCCACATCCCCAGCCCCTAATGAGCTCTTTTTATTTTGAGAGAGGATCTCACCAAGTTGCCCAGGCTGGACTTGAAATTGTGATCCTTCTACCTCAACCTCCTTAGTAGTTGAGATTACAGGTGTGCACCACTGTGCCTGATTCAGTATTTTATTTTATACAGTATTCCCTAAATAGTCTAATGGATGTCTCATGGGAGAAAATAACTTTCTTTTGGATCCAGTAAGTTAAGGGAGCCCCACATCCCATGTCACCCTTTTAGAGTATACTATTTGATTGATGGCACTGAGAAATTAGACCTTTAAGGTTTCCTCTTTTGTTCATTTGCATGGATATTAACATTAGAGCAACAATATTTTGGCTAGGGATCCCTGGCTAGCTTGTACAAAAGGGCTTTTATTGGAAGATATGGGGGAGATAGAAGACTGAAGTACCAGGCTTCAAAGAGGATAAGAACCTTTGTTAATAGCAAGAAAGGCCTGGAGTTGTAGTTCTGTGCTGAAGCGCTTGCCTTGCAAGTTTGAGGCACTGGGTTCGATCCTCAGCACCACATACATATAAATAGATAAAGGTATTGTATCCATATACAACTCAAAAAAAAAAAAAAAAAGGCCTGGGTACTGTGTTGTTATTGAGATTGTAGCCTCCAATCATTTTTTTCTGTTTGAGATTCATTAATTTTAAGATTCAAAGCTCTAGGACCAAGCTAAGGGTGCTAACTGACACAGGGTGCTGTATATTAGGAAAAAGAAAGATTTGGTCTTTTTTACTTTCTTGACTATCGTGATTGAGCCCAGAGGTGCTTTACCACTGAGCGACATCCCCAGGTTCTTGATAAATTGCCTAGGATGGCCTGAGGCTTGAAGTTCTCCTGCCTTAGCTACTGTGCAAAGCTAGGATTTGGCCTTTTTATTATTCATAGGCAGTAATGAACTTATCCTCACATCATAACTACGCTCATAGTGGTAATGCATTACCCAGAAGAAAATTGTATTCTCTTGGGTACAATAGAAGAAAACAGCCCAAGTGATATGCCCCACATACGTGTTTAGCTACATGGCAGTTTGAGAAATTTTTACTTAAATGAATACTGTTTTATATTATACCTTCTTTTGAGTTCTGTTTCTTTTTTAATAGAATTGGATCTTTATTTGTTTACATGTGGTACTGAGAATTGAACCCAGTGCCTCACACATGCTAGGCAAGTGCTCTGCCACTGAGCCACAATCCCAGCCCCTGAGTTCTGATTCTTAAAAGTCAGGAGAAATGAAGCTTGGGAAACACAAGGAACCCAAAGGAGGCATCATCTCTCTTAGGGGGTTGTTCCTAAGAAGGGAGTATTGTACTGTGTCCCAGGAAATCAGCGACTATATAAGATCGTGTGTTTACTTGATGATGATCGTGCTCATCATCTTATAGTAAGTGCAGTAGTTCAGAAAGAAAAGGGGCATATTGGTAAGCACTGGGCTTTTTTTTTTTTTTTTGTACTGGAGATTGAACTCAGGGTTGCTTAACCACTGAACTGCATTACCATTCCATTTTATATTTTATTTAGAGGCAGGGTCTCACTGAGTTGCTTAGTGCCTCACTTTTGCTGAGGCTGGCTTTCAGTTCTCCTGCCAAAAGCCTCCTGAGCTGCTGGGATTATAGGCATGCACCACTGCCCCCAGCAAACACTGTCATTTAAGGAAAGGCACTGTATAGTGTTGCTGGACCTTGAAAGAGTAAATAGATTGGGATTGGGTAGAGGGTATCACCATTTGTGATGAAAATACACAAAAAGAGGAAAAGAGTGGTTTATTCAGCTGCCACAGACCTAGCTAGAGCAGAGAATTCTTGTCACAATAAATAATGTTTTTCAACAACAGTTTGGACTTAAGCCCATAGGCATGCATAAAATGTTTGTTGTGATAGAGAAATTTATTGAATAGTATACTTATTATTTTTTAATTGAAAGTTTCAAGTCAATATAATTATTCTTTAGGATCTTCCTGAATTTTTTGAAGATAATATGGAAACTTGGATGAACCATTTTCATACCCTGTTGACACTGGATAATAAGCTTCTACAAACTGATGTAAGTATTTAAATTGTTGCTTAAATAGCATTTTTCTTTCATTAAGAGTTGTTTGGGTACCCTCTGAAAACCTGTTTGCTCCAGAATGTTAATAGATAGAATTCTACAAGTGCAAGTAATTTCTTCTGTTTGATAGTCCATATTTGGTTATGTATAATATGTTAAAAAAAAAAGGTCATATTTTGGACCTGGCTTAAGTTACAGTGTACAGATAAGGCTATTTTACTACATTATTGAAAGTAAAGCTTTAAAGTAGTTACAAATATTCTATGAAATAAGTTACTTGTCTTTGAATATTCTTACAAAAATTTAGACCTATAATGTTAGCCTCTTTTTAAAAAAATCATTCATAGGTTGGGCAACAGGGAAAATTGCAAATGTTTATAATATGTAAAGTTTTCTGATCTGGGTTTTGTAGTATGTACTTTTCAGCATATAGTGCTTATTTTGTGCTGCCCATTTGCTCATGTAATAATATATTCCAGATCTACTTGTGCTGGGGCTGGTGGTGCATGCATGTAATTCCACCTACTTGGGAGGGGAAGGCAAGAAGATTGCAAGTCAGAGGCCAGCCTGGGCAATTTAGTGAGACCTTATCTAAAAAAAATGAAAAGGGTTTGCTATATAGCTCAGTGATAGAGCACCCCTGTGTTCATCCCTAGTACCTTTAAAGCAAACAAACTTTTAGGGGCTGGATTGTGGCTCAGCAATGGAGCACTTGCCTACCACGTGTGAGGCATGGTTTCCATCCTCAGCACCACATAAAAATAAATAAAGATACTGTGTCCATTTTAAAATATAAAATAAAATATTTAGAATGTATAGCAAACCAGATAAAACAAATCAGAATTAGCAGTTCAGATTTTGAAGGTGGGATACACAAAGGAAAACAGACCATTGCTGTATAAAAAAAAAAGTCTGCGTTTGAGTAAGTTAAAAGAAACAAAAAAGATGTGCTCCTGTGAAATAATTATGTTAGTCCACTAAGAATACTGTTGAAAAAAAACCAAAAAACTCCACTCCTTCAAAAAACAAAAGATTTTCTTCACACTTGCATCTGAAATAAATTTAGGTTTTAAGGAATAAACTGTGATGTCTGGCCCAAATCACTGTCACCGTTAGGTTAGGGTGAAGACATTTTCCATAACTGGCCAGCTAGTAAACATTTTCTGCTTGGTGCAGCCAGATGGTTTGTGTTGCTGTGACTCTGCAGTTGTGTGAAAGCAGCCAGAAACAGTGCTATAAGGTATTTGAATGAGCATGGCTGTTTTTTAATGGTGGTTCACTATTTTATAACCAAACACTGTATGTAAGAATCCTGTAGCATTAGCTTTTTTGTGGGTAGGGACAAAAGATGTGCAAATGCACATCTTAATATATTTGAAATGATAAACCTTTTGGGAGAAGGCAACAAGGATGTATCTTAACTATTACAAAGAGTATGATGTGCTCTTTATCATTCAGGTTTCTATAATAGGCATTTTTTTTCAGTGTGATATGGAAATATTTTGTAATTCTGCGATCAGAAAAAAGGATTTATTTAATTTGAAAACTTTGAGGCTACTTGTAGTGATTAATAAGAAATATTTCACTGGTTTTTTCTTTTGTTTTTTTTTTTTTTATACTAGGAATTGAATTTAGGGACATTCTCCCACTGAGATATATCCCTGCCCTCTCCAGTCCTGGGTTTTTGTTTGTTTATTTATTTATTTATTTATTTAATATTTATTTTTTAGTTTTCGGCGGACACAACATCTTTGTATGTGGTGCTGAGGATCGAACCCGGGCCGCACGTATGCCAGGCGAGCGCACTACCGCTTGAGCCACATCCCCAGCCCCTTAATATTTATTTTTTAGTTTGACACAATATCTTTATTTTATTTTTTTATGTGGTGCTGAGAATCGAATCCAGTGCCTCACACTTGCTAGGCGAGCGCACTACCACTTGAGCCACATCCCCAGCCCTTTTTTTTTTTTTTTTTTTTTTTAATTTTGAGACAGAGTCTTATCAAGTTTTCCTGAGGCAGGGCTTGAACTTGTGATCCTCCTGTCTTATCCTCTCCCGGGTTGCTGGGATTACAGGTGTGAGCCAATGTACCCATCAGATTGTTGGCATAGATGTAGTTTACTAAAGTTGATTTAAATTTAAATTTTAAAAATCTCATTCAGGGCAGGGGTTTGGCTCAATGGTAGAGTGCTCGTCTAGCATGTGCGAGACACTGGGTTCGATCCTCAGCACCACATAAAAATAAATAGAGGAGTCTCACTCAGAAATTACTCCCCTTATTTATGGTAGAGAATATGGAAACTTGGATAAACTATTTGTAAACCATTAAAGTCACATGTTTTGAGTTTTATCTCTTCTTTTATGTGAGGATGAAGAGGAAGCAGGCTTATTGGAGCTTTTAAAATCACAGATCTGTGATAATGCTGCTCTCTATGCACAAAAGTATGATGAAGAATTTCAGCGATATCTGCCTCGTTTTGTCACAGCCATCTGGAATTTACTAGTTACAACAGGTCAAGAGGTTAAATATGATTTGGTAAGATGGTGGTGGAGAGAAATGAAAGATATTTCCTTCCCCCCTACCCTTCCTCAAAAATGAACTGTTTGGTTTTGTTTTTAAAATATTCTTATTTTTTTCCTTTGTTTCAGTTGGTGAGTAACGCAATTCAATTTCTGGCTTCAGTTTGTGAAAGACCTCATTATAAGAATCTGTTTGAGGACCAGAACACACTGACAAGTATCTGTGAAAAGGTTATTGTGCCTAACATGGAATTTAGAGGTAATTAAAGTGTGTTAGCATAAACTTCAAAAGTCTTCCCTTCTTTTTTTTTGAAACATTCAATCTAATTGATTACAAGATGATATATTCAAATAAAACTCCTTGCAGGTTACTTATTGCCTATTTTCTAAACCAAGGCAGAAAATGGGGCATCTGTGATATAAGTCTTGCTGTAATGGGCTTGCTGTACTGTAAGGTTTGTTTTGTTTTTTCATAAAAATATTGATTAAGTCTTTCAATATCTTACACAGAAGAAATATAGGTTCTCAGTTTATGGAAAAGATTCGGTTTTGTTGATTTAGTGCTTCACCAAGGCAATACCTGTTTTTCAAACAGTGGAAAAGTGATTTAACTAATTATATACAGATCAAAACCCACTTGGTTTGTGTTTAAAGTTAAATAGTTCTAAGAGCCTCTATTTGTATGTATGCCTTTTCTCATAGTTGTAAAGAAAAGTAGTGAAGATGGAAGGGATTAGGTTTTATATCACAGTAGTCATTAGAGAAGTGATTGCTTATCAGTCTGGAACAAAATGGTAAATTAAAGACAGTAGATGTGAGGTTTTATTTCCTTCTGTGTTTTCTTAAAACTACATTTAAAGGACAGATCTTTATTCTGATATTGTCTGCTATTCTGCTACTTGTTTAAATGACTTATCAAAAAATGGTGAGTATGGTTATTTTTGTTTTTGTTTGTTTTAATGTCCTTATTTGGAACAATATAAAGTCAACATTCCTGGATTGATCTCCAACACCCACTTTTGAAAGTTCTTTTTTTTTTTTTCTCTCCTTTTTAGTTTTTAGTTGTGGGTGGGCACAATATCTTTATTTTATTTTTACGTGGTGCTGAGGATCAAACCCAGTGCCTCACGCATGCTAGGCAAGCGTGTACCACTGAGCCACAACCCAGCCCCCCCAATTTTGAAAGTTATTAGTGAAAGTCAATTCCAGGGACACTCAGTGTCTCAAAGCTGTGTGGATTACCTAATACTAGTTTTTCATTGTGATGGTTTCTACTCAAGGAGATGATGTAAAGAGTATTTGAAGAAGTCATTAGATAGGAAAGTGTGCTTCGCTGTATCTTCTGGAAATGATTGTAAATTTCAACTTTCTTTGTAGCTGCTGATGAAGAAGCATTTGAAGATAATTCTGAAGAGTATATAAGAAGAGATTTGGAAGGCTCTGGTGTGTATTTTTTTTTTTTTTTCACCACTTTTAAGTCTATTTTCCATGGGGAGGAGTAGGAGCTAGGATAAGGATTTGTACTAACAACAGTATTCCTCCTTTAACTTGAACAGCTTTAAAAAGCAGCACTTATATGCCCTGCTCAAAAGTATCAAATTGAATCATTTGCCCTTTTTTATATTCTAGGTAATGTTTATGATAATTCTATGAACTCCTTGGTTTTATTCTCATTTTGTGTTTCTTATGGAGGGAGACAATATTCTTTTTATGATATGCATTGTTGACAGTTATTGGGTGGCAATTTCTTTTTTATATAAGCTGGATCACTTGTTTGCTGCTGCTTTCTTTCTCCCAAGATATATTTCCTTTTGACTTTGTAGATATTGATACTAGACGAAGGGCTGCATGTGATCTGGTTCGAGGATTATGCAAGTTTTTTGAGGGACCTGTGACAGGAATCTTCTCTGGTTATGTTAATTCCATGCTCCAGGAATATGCAAAAAATCCATCTGTCAACTGGAAGCACAAAGATGCTGCCATTTACCTGGTGACATCTTTGGCATCAAAAGCCCAAACACAGAAGGTAAATCTTTTCAGTGTAGTTTTCTTTCTGTAACAGAGGTCAGTAACCACAGAATTAAAAAAGAAATAATCTCTCTCTCATAATACAATTTGTTTCACAAGATAACCTATTGGTTCTGATAAAAAAAATACCAGAGAAAGATAGCTTTCTCTTATGTATTAAGCACTTAAGTTTCTTTGTTTTTTTTTTAACATTTATTTTATTTATTCATTTATTTAAACCCAGTGCCTCACATGTGCAAGGCAAGCGATCTACCTTTGAGCCACAACCTCAGCCCCAAGCACTTAAGTTTCTTTACAGATGCCACATTTGTTATTGTTATGTTTATACACTGACACTCACTGTATAAACATGGTTAACTTGAACTTAGCTATTCAGTTTAGACAAGTTTCTTTGTTGTCTGTTAAGATAATCTTGTTTTATATATAAACTGTATTTTGAAATGTTCATCTGCGTTTTTATTGTGCTTTTCTAAAATTGATTAAATATCTGCTTTGGTTATATATGCAGGCATTTAGTGTTATTTTACCCCGTTACAAATTTCCTTTTCAGCATGGAATTACTCAAGCTAATGAACTAGTAAACCTGACTGAGTTCTTTGTGAATCATATCCTCCCTGATTTAAAATCAGCTAATGGTGAGTTTTGTGGAATATTTTCTTTCTTACAACTTGTACTATACCTGAAATTTTTATTTGTATCAGTATACTATGAAGTTATGACATAATAAGAACTCTTTGTGTTACCATGATACTCAAAAAAAAATTTTTTTTAATTTTTTGTTGTTGATGTTGTTGTAGATGGACATGATACCTTTATTAATTTATTTTTATGTGGTGCTGAAGATCAAACCCAGGGCTTCACATATGTGAGGCTGGTGCTCTACCACTGAGCCACAACCCCAGCCCTGAAATTGACTTTTTAATACTTTTTAATGTGTGTAGTACTTGGTATTGAACCCAGGACTTAGTGCTTACTAGAGAAACCTCTACCTCTGAGCTATATCACCAGCCCTTTTTTAAAAAGTAAAATAAATTTAAATTTACATTTCTTGCTAAGTTATCCAAGCTGACCTTAAATTTGTAATCTTTTGTTTTGGGTGGGACTACAGATATACACCACCTTGCCTGGCTCTGAAATTAACTTTTCTTCTTCTTCTCTTCCCCACCCCCTTTTTTTGTACCAGAGATTGAATCCAGAATCACTTAACAACTGAGCCATATCCCTGGGCCTTTTTTCTTTTCTTTTTTTCTCCTTTCTTTAGAGAAACAGGGTCTCACTGCTGAATTGCTTGGGGCCTTGCTAAGTTGCTGAGGCTGTCTTTGATCTCAAGGTCTTCCTGCCTTAGCTTCCTGAGCTGCTAGGATTATAGATGTGCCCGGCTTGAAATGAACTTTTTTTATTATTATTATTATTATTTTTTTTTTATTTGTTGATAGACCTTTATTTTATTTACTTATTTATATGCGGTGCTGAAAATCAAACCCAGTGCCTCACATGTGCAAGGCAAGCACTCTACCACTAAGTTACAACTCCAGGCCCTTGAAATTAACTTTTTTTTAAATGAGTTGTAGATGAACACACAGTATCTTTACACACAGGATCGAATCTACTGCCTCACACATTCGAGGCAAGCACTTTACCACTGAGCTATAGCCCCAGCCCTTGAAATGAACTTTTGATAGAGAGTGTGTTGTTTATTTGGAAGGAAGATAGGGTTAAGTGGACTGAATCTTAATTTGTTATCATGTATCAACAGGAATTATTCTGTGGTTTCCTTTTCCTTACCATTTGAAAAATGAAAACTCTTTCCAGGCGCGGTGGCACACACATGTAATCCAAGTGGCTCAGGAGACTGAGGCAGGAGGATCCTGAGTTCAAAGCCCGTCTCTGCAACGGCGAGGCTCTAAGCAACTCAGTAAGACCCTGTCTCTAAATAAAATACAAAATAGGACTGGGGATGTGGCTCAGTGATCAAGTGCCCCTAAGTTCAATCCCAGGTACCAAAAAAAGAAAAAAAAAGAATTCTTAAAACTTGAAGTACAATTTCAAAGTGCTTGTAACTGATAAATAAAAACATATATATATGTATTATATAATATATATTATTATTATTAATATCTTTATTTTATTTATTTTTATGTGGTTCCCAGGGTTGACCCAGTGCCTCACGCATGCTGGGCAAGCGCACTACCATTGAGCCACAACCCCAGCCCAAAACAGATAAATTAACAACAGTTTTCCTATTTTTATGAGTGTGTATTATTCTAGATTAAGATAATCCCGCCCCTTTTAAAATACTTTTTTAGTTGTAGTTGGACACAATACCTTTATTTCATTAATTTATTTTTATGTGATACTGAGGATCGAGCCCAGAGCCTCACATGAGCTAGGCGAGTACTCTACCGCTGAGCCACAAACCCAGTACCCACTCCTTTTTATTCCCCCAATACTGGAGATTTACACTGAGATATATTTCCAGCCCTTTTTATTTTTTTATTTTGAAACAGGGTCTCACTAAGTTGTCGGGCTGGTCTCGAACTTATTATCCTCTTGCTTCAGCCTCCTGCGGCCCCGGGGGATTATAGGCATGCACCACTGTGCCTGGCAAAATAATTCCTTTTTCAAAAAAAAAATTTTGGAAAATTTACATGTACCTAGATGTAGACAGGGTATCATAATGAGATTCTGTGTGATCATCATCCCTCTTTAATAACTGGCCAGTGTTTTATCCCTTTCATTGATTTATTTTTCCACCACTAGAGTAATTTAAAGCAAATCTCAGAAAGAATGATCTTGATTCACTATAGCTGGTATTCTGGGAATGTATTTGCACATGGCCCAAATCACTTTTTTTAAGTTGTTGATGGACCTTTATTTTTTTAAAAAATTTATTTATGTGCAGTGCTGAGAATTGATCTCAGTGCCTCAATTGTGCTAGACAAGCACTCTACCACTGAGCTATAGCACCATTCATTTTAATGATTGTACACGTAATAAGTGTTCATCTGTTTAGAAGCTTAAAGGCAAGGGGAAGATAAAATTGTTTATAATCCTGCCTGAATTAGTGGCTACATAGTAGGTCATGATATAATTAAGTATACTTTAATTACTTGACATTGTAGTTTTTTAAAACTCATTGTTGTCACTCATTTGGAGAGTAACTATCACTTACATAACTTTAACTTATTTTTTTTTAATAGTGAATGAATTTCCTGTTCTTAAAGCTGATGGTATCAAATATATTATGATTTTTAGGAATCAAGTAAGTGCCTTTTTATTTGTTACACCACTTAGGAGTTTTATCACAAATACCAACTTCTCTAATCTGTGCCATCATATTTGATATCTACACCTAACCAATCCAACCTTAACTCTTTAATAACTTAGGATTTCAGATGATGCTTGATTTTCCTTTGGCATCTTGCCTTTTTATAATGGCTTCGTTAAAAATTTTACTTATGATTATGTCTCAAATCTCTTAATTTAAAAGAGATCCTTTCCCCTCCCACTTGTAAGCCTGTTACTTGTCAGTCATTCATCTGGAAAGTCTCTTGCACTCTGCTGATGGCTGATTGCACCCCCATGGTACTCTGGCTTGTTCTTCTGTTTCCCTGCATGCTTATGTATTGGTAGAGTTGGAGATTTGAATTGGGAGGAATGTGAATGTATTATAAGTACCCTTTGATTTCATGAGGACATATACAGTGACTTATGTTTACTTTTAGAGTGATTGGTGGATTCAGGTGAAGAACTTTCCATTATCAGTTTTTAATTTCATTTTAAAAATCAAGGTATACTTTGTATAATATGAAATTCACTATCTTAACATTTATGTACTTCAGTGGTATATTCATTATGTTGTACAACCACCACCTCTATGTTGTTGTAGATATTAATTACCAGTTCGAACAGGAAACACAGGATAAATTTTTACCTGCCTCCTCCCTCCCCCATTAGTTTTCATAGTAATGAGCTGGTGCCTTAGCAACTCCCAAAAGATGACAGGTGAAGGTTTTAAGGGTATTGCAGTTGTCCATCTTTGGGCCTCTTCACATAGGTTTCTGTCTTGTCCTCAACCCAGGAGCTTTTAGTAGCCTCCATTCTTTTGTATATAACAAGATATTCCAGGCTCTTGTACATTTCCTGGCCAGACCTAAATTAGCCTGGGGAAGGGGCGTGTAATGGTCAAAGATATCTGTGAAAATTTCATTAGTAGTCAGAAAAATAAATGTGTACTTTTAATTCATTTATATTTTGTCTTTTTTTAAAAGGTGGGAGTTTTTATTTAGAGATCATTATGTCTGAGTACTAGGCACATTACTAAAGAATTACCACTGGTTCTAGGCTTTTTCATAGGGGAGAGCCCGAAAATACATTGACAATGAAATAAAATTGTTCCTGATTCAATTTAAGATTATATAAGGTATTTTAAAACTTTTTAAAATGTTACATTTATGTCTAAATTACTTATTTGCCTTATCCTAAAATGCATAAGTAGTTTCAAAATAATTACCAATATTTTCACAATAGTAAGACTATTGAATGCAATTTGATTTTTTTGTGGTCCTTTATATCCTTGGGATATTAGCCAATATACATATAGTTCCCCCCCCCCAAAAAAAAGGATTAAATTATCTTGAAATTATTCATAAATATGACTTAATATTAGTGAAATCTTACTCTGCTTCTCCATGATCTTGCCCTTCTATGGCATGTTCACTTCTCTATAAGATTTTGCTCTGATGACACTTTTGTGCTCAGAGAAAGAATTGGAAGATAGAGTGAGAAGGCCAATGGAGTCCTGATGTGGAGGTAGAAATTCTGACTTCTCTAAATTGTCACCTCCCATTATAACAGAGCTTGAAGAAGAGGAGAAGAAAAGACTTGTTTCTAACATCAGTAAATCCTTGTCTTCAGATGATCTTTTACTCAAAGATAGCATTCTTGGATTTAGAGCATGTTTATTATTTTTTAGGTACCAAAAGAGCATCTATTAGTCTCTGTTCCTCTCTTAATCAATCATCTTCAAGCTGAGAGCATTGTCGTTCACACCTACGCAGCCCATGCCCTCGAAAGGCTGTTCACTATGCGTGGACCTAACAACACCACTCTGTGAGTTATGGATTCTAGTGGGTTAGATATTTTTAGCTTGGGGCAGGGGTGTGTAATGGTCGAAGATATCTGAAAATTTCATTAGTAGTTAGACAAATAAATGTGTACTTTGTCTTATTCCAAAAGGATTTGAAGCAGCTTACCAAATAGATACCTGCTTGCTTTATTTATTGTTTATTTAAGTGCTGGGGGTTGAAACCAGAAATGCTTTTCCACTGAGCTACATTCCTAGAACTTTTTATTTATTTCGAGACAGGGTTTCACTAAGTTGCCGAGGCTGGTCTTTGAATTTTGTGATCCTCCTATCTTAGCCTCCCAAGTCTCTAGGAACATAGGCATAAAATAGATGCATTCTGACAAGAATAAAGAAAAATAATGGTGGTAAGATTAATAAATAGAACTGTATATCTGAAGATCCTATATTGTAAAAGAAATTCCCAATTTTACCTGGAGTCTTCTAACAGCCAAGGGAAAGAGGGAAACAGAGACCTAAAATACAGTGTCTATGCGATTTAGATGAAAACAAATCATCAGAAGGCCTTTCAAAAGGAGGTCTTCAGTTAAGAGTGCAGTGAGGTAGTGGTACTCTGAGTTCTGAAAACTCAAACGGTTGAGTCAAAGTGATTCTCTGGAGACCAAGAAAGGCGCTGTTCTGGCCTGATCCAAGGATGGGATGTGGACAAGCGCCTGTGATCCCATCGACACACCGAGCCCAGACGGGAGGATCACAAGCTCCAGGCCCGCCTGGGTAATGAAGCAAGATGCTATCTTAAAAAGATTTAAAGAACAAAAAATAACTACGACGAAAGAAAAAGGATGGGGGGGGGGGCACTGGGGGTGTATGTCATTGGTGGAAAGCCCCAGGTTCAGTCCCCCTGTACTTCCCACCTAGTCCCCCCAAAAAGGCTGAGGAATGGTGGGCTGCTCGTGTTGTGGCCATTCTGCACAGTGTGTTCATGGAGATTGAGCTCTGGGCAGGAGACGGAAGACAGTTGCAGTTCCACCAAGAATTTGGTGTAGATGCTCTTTGGTCACTTGAAGGGTTGAAAGGACATCCTTTTGAGAGAGTCAAGCCATTAACCTGTCTTCGGGCCCAGAACTGATGCAAAAAATATCTGCTCCACCCCCAGGAAAAAACAGACACAGATCCCTGAAATTTGAGTGCTGTTCGTGTTCCTTGAACAACGAACCAACGATGCCCTTTGCAGTTTTAGATGGTTTTAGGTTCACCTGGTTTCTTGGTTTGATCAATTGTGTTTCATCCCACATGTGCCTAATTTGGAGCTTAACATAAGTACGTGTAAAAAATTCTTCCAAAGCTGTCTACCAACTGTCGGTGGTGGGAGATGGCTCAGTTTTATGCCAAGAAGTATGATTTAGTAGTTGCCAGGGGTATTCCTGTGATGAGCTCAAGAGTTTGTAGTGACTGAAAGCTGTTTTTTCATCTATAGTTTTACAGCTGCAGAAATCGCACCGTTTGTTGAGATTCTGCTAACAAACCTTTTCAAAGCTCTCACACTTCCTGGCTCTTCAGAAAATGAATATATTATGAAAGGTAGGCCTTCTCCCTGGTGTACAGATGTGACTAAGTGTCTGACCTCAGAGCACAAGGGTAAACCCTCAATATTGTTTACCTAGATATAGGTAGGTTTAAATATTTTAAAGTAAAAATAATGGCTTGTTTATTAATAACTGTTCTCAGAACCATTTTGCCTATGCTTAATATTGAATCCCTTACAGAAAACATAGTAAACTGTTTTTTCTTTCTTATGTTGAGTTTGTGAGGGCAAATATCAGATCATGTGGCAACTTTGCCTGTGTGCTGCACTAGGGCTCCGTGAAGCAGGGGTGCGCATGACAGGCTCCCAGGGTTCCCTTAGGAGAGCGCCCTGGTGCCAGCTCTAGCTCAGGGATAAGCTTCATTCTCTTAACTGTTGCATCCCAAAAACAGAGTGTCTGGGTCACAGGAAATGCTTTCCAAAGAAACTGGCCCTGATCCTTCCTGCTTGGGTCCCGACTCCTGGGGAGTCTATTTGTGCATCTCAGGGTGTTTGTGGGTTTCCAGCGCCTTGAGCGTCTATGGTCTTCGTCGCTGTGTTCCTGGGGGCCCCGGGAATGAGCAGTGTGACGCCTGCTCTACCGCACAGCTGTGTGGGTGAAGCAGGACTCGGCCAGCCCAGGGCAGGCAAGACCACCCGTCCTGCACCCCTCTAACCCTTCAGGGAAGCACACAAGCAGTGGGAAGATGAGGTTGTTTAGAATCCTGCTTGAGTTGGTGGCTACACAGTAGCTCATTTCTCCGGGAAGTGCTGTCCAAGCTGAGGTGGACATGCTAGGTGCCTGGCCATCAACATTTATTCTGGAAGTGACGTTTGTGGAAAGAGAACTGTCACACACAGTTAGCTTGCAGATACATTTCTCTCCCATGCCAAATTGTTTTAGGCATCTGTTAATGAGCAACATTTTTATAGTATGGACTCTGATTTTATATGTATTTTCAGATTTTTTTTCTTGGATTCCTAATCTCTTTTTGAGGGAAACAGGCGCTTTCGCTCTCTGTCTGCTCCGGGCCAAGGTCCTTCTAGCTAGGGCTAGCCATTTCTGCCAGTGGTACAAAGTGAGAAGCCTGAGACAGTCCCTGCCCACACCTGGCGGCTGCTCCTTCCTTCTCTTTGTCCGCCTCTTGAGTCATCTAGTTATTTTTTATTGTCGCTTTTAAAAATCTTTACATTTTGGGCCTTCTGGAGGTACTCAGTATTCCCCAGCTAAATTTTGTTGTCAACCCCTGTCCTATAACAGGAGGGGAAATTTACTTTTAAATGCAGAGAGCTGTTTTGGGGGGTATTTGAGGAGTTAGTGGGCTTTCCCCCTCCAGTCACTGTTTTACCCTAAGGTTTAACTAGACTCTTTGTTTTGCTCTTTTTGTATTTTACAGCTATCATGAGAAGTTTCTCCCTCCTGCAAGAAGCCATTATCCCCTATATCCCTACTCTCATCACTCAGCTTACCCAGAAGCTATTAGCTGTTAGTAAGGTAACGGCCGATTTTGAAAGTGAGGGGTTTTTCCCTTGCTCCAAACTGTTGGGGCCCTTGAACTCAGGCCTAGGTGAAGTGTGGGGGAGGGTGTGTGCCTTCTACTGACCAGCAGCTGATACGCTTTTCTGAAAGCCGAGGATAGAACAGGTCGTCCTTTAAGTATAGACTCAGATTTTGTTCTCATTGTAACACCTTTGTGTAAAAAATCAAGAAAGTACAAATGAACTAAAATTTAGATGGGAGAAGGTAAGCTTTGTATGGGTATTTATCTATAAAATGACAAACCAGAGTTCTTGTGTCTCTTGTTCCTTGCTCTTACATCCCCAAAATGAAGTTCACTCTTTGGCCAAAATTTTAGATATTTTGATTCATGTGTAAATATTAATACTAAATTTTAAAAATAAAAAATGATTTTGAGGTGGACGATTTTTACAGATGCTAATTTCTAGCTATGCTATGACAAGATAAATTCATATGAAGTGTGGGAGGGACTTGAGAAACGAGTAGTTATTTTTCAACTGAGTTTTAGGTAAAGAAACTACTTGGGCTGGGGGGATGGAAAGAGAAGAGAATAGATTCCCTGTCGCTGCCCGAGTACACTCTTGTCGTTTGGCTTAATGTGCTTGGTATGCGCTCCTTGCAAGGTGAATTTTCATTGGAGGAAAATAATTTCCTTGCTTAAAAAGAAAACTGAAAACTGCTGGGTATGGAGGTCATCCCTCTGTGACACGGCATGAGACCCACTGGTTGTAAGATTCGTGCGGAGCAGGACTTGGTGTCCCAGCTCTCCTCAGGTCCTACATACACCACTGTCTCCAAGAGCACACAGGCGTAAGACTTGTCTCCAGGCTAGGGGCTGGGGCTTCTGAAATCACTTCTCTTACAGTGGACTTTTGACCATAAAAAAAAAATCCAGCAGGGCTGGGGGTGTAGCTTAGTGGGAGCGAGTTTGTCCAACATGCTTGAGGTCCTGGCTTCCATCCCCGGTGCTAAGAAGAAGAAAGAAAGTAATCCAAACAAATAAGTATTAATTTAGTGGATTTTTTTCCCTTAATACTCATGTTTTAAGATATGTTTTAGAAAGGTTAGGTGTGTTTTATGTTTAATGATATTTATTATAGTCACTTGGATTATGAGAGTAATTAGGTTTGGGGGATTCTCTTTGGTTTTTCTGATTTCAGAACCCGAGCAAGCCTCACTTCAATCACTACATGTTCGAAGCCATCTGCTTGGCCATAAGGATAACCTGCAAAGCCAACCCTGCTGCTGTGGTGAACTTTGAGGAGGCTTTATTTCTGGTGTTTACTGAAATTTTACAAAATGATGTACAAGGTAGGGAAGCTGCGTTTTGGTGATGGGCGGAAGCCAGATGGTGGCACTTTGCGGCTCTGCAAGGTGCGTCTGCGCCCTAGAGCCACTGCCTCTGGGGCCAACGGCTGCTTCTACTTTGTTTGACAGAGTTTATTCCGTACGTCTTTCAAGTGATGTCTTTGCTTCTGGAAACGCACAAAAATGACATCCCGTCTTCCTACATGGCCTTATTTCCTCACCTACTACAGCCAGTGCTTTGGGAAAGAACAGGGAACATTCCTGCCCTGGTGCGGCTGCTCCAGGCGTTCCTAGAGCGCGGCTCCAACACCATAGCCAGCGCCGCGGCCGACAGGATTGTGAGTGGGCGTGTTTAGATTCCAATTTTCAAAGGCAGCTTGAAGAAGCTAGGAATGGCAGGACTTTAGTTTTTCTTTGTTTAAAATAGTTAAACGTTATAAAATGGAAAGTAATAAATAGAAAATGTTAATGTATGGTTTAATCCTTGAGTTATTACTTACGTGTATTCATGGCGGCGGGGGGAAAAAAGGCAGAAAGGTTAATTTCAAGAACTTAACTTACGGGCTTTTTACAGTGGGATTTCCCCCCTACCTTTCAGAAGTAAGAAATAAAGAGAAAAGGAAAGTAGAATATTCAGCGTGAACCCTTTTCAAAGTATGTATCGCCTGATTGGGAATAATTAATCCTTACCTCTTAAATTGTTTATCATTTGATCTGTTGTAGCCCGGGTTACTGGGTGTCTTCCAGAAGTTGATTGCATCAAAAGCAAATGACCACCAAGGTTTCTATCTTCTAAACAGTATAATAGAACACATGCCTCCGTGAGTATGACTGCATGACCTGTGCACTTCATCGGGTTTTGTTAGGTGCTCAGAAAAATGCTGGATTTTCATTGTTGTTTATTCAATTCTTTAGTGAATCCGTTGACCAGTACCGGAAACAAATTTTCCTTCTACTGTTCCAAAGACTTCAGAATTCCAAAACAACAAAGTTTATCAAGAGTAAGTAAATTATTTTGGGTGATTTACAGCAGCAGATGGAAATTAGCCTAAAACCCTTAAACTTTGCGATTAGAAAATGTACTTTTTATCCTTTGTAAGCTTTGCATAGAAAATACCTTGAAAATGTGTTTTGCTAACTGTAGTTTCAAACTGGTTATTATGCTCCATAGTTTGCTTTATATTAAGTTTAGGTATTAAAACCTTTTTCCAGTGGAAATAGTATAAAGAAATACAAATCAGAGATTGCACATAAAGGTTTATAACATAAAGACAGAAATCTCTAGGTTAAATTGCCTCAGAAGATAAATGCAATGCCAAGGGTAGTTGGTGGTTTAATGATTTTGCATGGGTGGTGAGTCCTTCTCTGACATTCTGCATTTTCTCTTAACAGGTTTCTTAGTTTTTATTAATTTGTATTGCATAAAATATGGGGCGCTAGCATTACAAGAAATATTTGATGGTATACAACCAAAGTAAGTTGGGTTTTTATTAAATTTTGTTTTTAAAAGAGTATGGTTTGACCAGTATCTATTTAAGGGGTGATTTCATGGTTCTTGGTTTGGGGGGTAGTTAGTATCTTTGTTGTTTCTAAAATATTCTTAGGTGTGGAATTGTAAAGAAAAAACCCTGTGATCATTTTCCTAATTCTCAAAAGTTCCCTAACCTCTGGCATTCTCTCTGCTATGTCAGATAACACAAAGTACTGTTATCTTTATCTTATTTTTTTAGTTGTAGGTGGACACAATACCTTAATTTTATTTATTTATATGTGGTGCTCAGGATTGAACCCAGGGCCTCTCACGGACTAGGCGAGTGCTGTACCGCTGAGCCCCAGCCCCTCATAGAATTTATTAAAGCATAAAGTGTGAAGGATTTTGCATCTTTTAGAATTGTTGAAAACAGTTACTTCCAGTGTGTTTTCAATAATGTATAATGATTGGCCAAATCATTTTTTAAAAAATAATGGGGCTGGGGATGTGGCTCAAGCGGTAGCGCGCTCGCCTGGCATGCGTGCGGCCCGGGTTCGATCCTCAGCACCACATACCAACAAAGATGTTGTGTCTGCCAAAAACTGAAAAATAAATATTAAAAAATTCTCTCTCTCTCTCTCTCTCTTTAAAAAAAAAATAAGTCATTAACATGGACACTTAAAGTTATATAAGCAAACAAATTTGTGAAGTTTATGATCCAGAAATGTTTTAAAACCAGTCACTGCTGATGGTGGAATGATGGGGTCATTTGTTTTCAGCACAGGGGATTGAACCCAGGGGTGCTCTACCACTGAACTGGGTATTCCCAGCTCTTATAATTCTTTATTTTGAGACACAGCTAAGTTGCCTGGGCAGGCCTTGAACTTGCCATCTTCCTACCTTAGCCTTCAGAGTCACTGGGATTCCAGGCATCACTGTGCTTGACTGATTGGGTGGGTGTTTGTTTTTGGTACCAGGCATTGAACCCAAGGCACTTAACCACTGAACCACCTCCCCAGCCCCACCCTTTTTTTTCCTTCTTTTTCTTTTTTCTTTAATTTGATATCTTGCTACGTTGCTGAGGCTGGCTTTGAACTTGTGAACCTCCTGCCTCAGCCGCCCAAGCCACTGGGATTGTAGGCTTGCACCACTGTGCCAGGCTCTGATGCTGTAGTTTAAAAGCATAAAAGACCAGAACCAAACAAAGCTGCAAAGCTTCTCCTTCCTAATCATGTGGGTGATGTTTATTCACAAAAGATGATGGCAGTTGGCCATAGGGTAGAGGTTGATAAGGAGGTTTTTGGTTCAGTTAACCAATAATAGGAGACTTTTTATTTAGCAGTTTACTCATTTCATAAGGAGTCAGTACAAATAAAAAATATTCAACCCTATTTATAGTGGTAATATTAGTTAACATTGAGTGTTTATTTTGCTATTGGTTAACAGAATGTTTGGAATGGTTTTGGAAAAAATCATAATTCCTGAAATTCAGAAAGTATCTGGAAATGTAGAGAAAAAGATCTGTGCTGTTGGCATAACCAAATTACTAACAGAATGTCCCCCAATGATGGATACCGAATATACCAAGCTGTGGTAAGTGCTCCATGCCGATGTCTTTGTGAGATTACAGCCCCCTTTCCTGTGACTGCAGAATCAACCAAGCCTGTTCCCACAGGGCAAGACAGTTGAGTTCTGATCTCAGCTTCTCCCCTGGTACTCTCACGTCTAAGCCATGGGTTGTGCATCCCTCTGAGCCCATAAGGGTCCTGTTTTATGGTTATTCATTGTGGTGGATCACGGGCCTTCTTCAAGGGCTGTTCTAGATGATTTCCAAGACTGTTTTGTGACAGCCTTAACCAAGAAAGCCCTGCCAAGCCGTCTTTTGAATTTAGAAGTAGGAACTTTGGGGGCAGGAGAGGTTCCTGCCTGTCAGCACAGGTGTCTCAGTGGCTTTCCTCTTCTTGACCTCTCACCTCTGCTTCTTCCTTTTGGATCTACTCAGGCGACTCTTCCCCAGAGTGATCTGGCAGCTGAGTGCTCACTTTTCTAACTAACCTCCTATCATTCAAGCTCCTTGGTTTGGTTTAACAATGAGCTGTTTCTTAAAAATAAATTGAGGTGCTCTTGCCAAAGGAGTTGAAGGTTTCTGGATAGGAGTAAGCACTGTGGCCATCTTACTTTGAAAATTCCTTCCTGCTCCTCAGACTAGGGAGTCTAGTGTTATTTCTTGGAGGAGTTGTTGCTTTTAAGTCTTTGAAGTGTTTTCTCGAGCTTTTGTCTCGTTTTCTTCCACACTAGGACTCCTTTATTACAGTCTCTGATTGGCCTTTTTGAGTTACCCGAGGATGACACCATTCCAGATGAAGAGCATTTCATTGACATCGAAGACACCCCAGGTTACCAGACTGCCTTCTCCCAGCTGGCATTTGCTGGGAAAAAGGAGCATGACCCTGTAGGTCAGATGGTGAACAACCCCAAAATTCACTTGGCACAGTCACTTCACAAGCTGTCTACCGCCTGTCCGGGAAGGGTAGGTGTCTCTGTGTCATAGAGCTTTGGCTGGTGGAAGTGAGAGGACAGTAGAGTGGTTAGGTGTCTGTTTCCACTGGGCAGGTGACCATACTGCAGCCCACAGAGTTTAGAGCTGAGGTATATTTTTTAATTTAAATGATGAGCCCTTTTTCCGTATTGTATACAGCAAGTATATTCTAAATGAAGGTTTTAGGAGTGAAAAGAAAAGGAGAAAAATCCTTGAATGGAAATGTGTTTCCCAGTATGAAATACTCCTGTTCTAAACCGTGGCACTTGTAGACTTTTTTACATTAAATGGTGGATCGTGGCACAAATCTCCTGCAGCTGTGTAGCTGTACTATGTGTGACCTGATTTTGTCACACATAGTACAGGTCTTCAGACATAGAAAGAGCTCGGTAACCTGTCACCGACTCGGCTGTGATGGTCACCAGGACCTGGCCCTGTCCTCTCATTTGTTTTTGTTTTTTTCTTTGTAGAGAATTTTAGAACAAGTGTTAGACATCATGTCATTTCACCCTGAATACTTCATTGTGCCTCGTCGTGAACCAATAAGGACTTTTCCAGCATGTGGTTTCCCTCTCTTGCAGGTTCCGTCCATGGTGAGCACCAGCCTCAATGCGGAAGCGCTCCAGTACCTCCAAGGCTACCTCCAGGCAGCCAGTGTGACACTGATGTGAGCTGCGTTTTCCTAACTGGCTAAGCCCAGCACAGTTTCTTAGGAAATCACAGACTTCTGAGCACGGTTGCATTTAAACAAAAATGCAAGTTTTCCTTTGAACGTGTCATAGATTCCATCTTGTAAAGGATATTAAATGTTGCTTTAAGCTGAACCTTGAGCAAATTAGGTGGTTTGTGTGATCCTAAATATAAGTGGGTGGCTTTTCTAGTTTTCAGCTTCGAGGGATAAGTATTAATAGTTCACTGCCTGACATTGATTTGAACGTCTGCATGAATTGGATAATTTTAAGTTTTTGCAGACACCAACTGTGGAGGCTTCTTCTGTTACTAAATCCTTTCTTTTGAAGCTGTTGCCATTCGTATTTCTCTCACCCTTTATAGTTTTTTTGTCTGTTTTTCTTTAAGCTTTTATTGGAAATGTAAGAATCACTTGTGTAACTTGCCAGGCAGCACACATTTAATAGTTACAAGTCTGTAATCAGCAATAAAGTAAACCCTAAGACGTGCATCTAAGAACATCATAAGTAAGGGTAGGTTCTCGGTGCTCTCTGATACTTTTATAATGAAGAACTTCTTCAGATTCTCCCCCTCCCCTCTGGACTCCATAAAATCCTGATTTCTAAACCTGTTCAATCCCAATTAATCTTTTGTCTGTATGCACACATACCCACACACACACAGGGACCGGAGGCATGTGAATTTAGGACTGAACCCTGGGCAACAGCATGAGTTTGGGACAGGCACTTACTGCTGTGGGGGACGTCCTCTGCTGGCTCCACAGGTGGGCACCGGACAGTGCCTGAGACAGTGGGATGGTGAGATCTTGCCTAGTCCCCTTCCTTCTGAAGGTCAAAGGTGTCTTGACTTCCGCTTCTTGGAACCTGAGGTCTAGGGCAGCCAGGCTGTACTGGCTCTCTAGTGGCCTGGCCTGGCCTGCAGAGTTCTGTAGGTCTGTTTTTAGGGAGTGGAGAGTCAGAATATCTAAATTTGGTGAGGCAGTTTACTTGGGCTGGATTGGTCACTTCTCCACTCATCGTAGTGGATTTATCAGAGAAGGTATTGATTCCTTTTTTCTTTCTTTTCAATCTCATGCACGTGGCTTGAATGTTTTTATGTATTGTTTTTGTAGTGCTGCTGGAGAAGTTTCTAGTAATCAAAGTGTATTTCCACCATCAGATCGCTCTGGTGGTTTTCACACAGCAGTGGATATAGTACTGTTTGGGCTTACGTGCTCATTGGAAGGATATTGAGGTGTTATTGGAGTCTATTTTTTAAATATAAAGAATTTTTAAAGAAAGCCTTTAAAAAGCTGGAAAAGAAAATTGACGGTGATGGCTCGTTTGCTCCGGTTTTCTCGGCCTGGCTCTTGCTGATGCTGTGGGACAGTTAAAGTGCGCAGCGAGAACTGTTATGGAGGGCGCCGGCTCAGCATCTGGAACTCGGGATGGATCAGTTTCTCTGCATTTTCCTTCCTCGGGTTGAAAGATTGAGTAGACGGTTTAAAATGCTTTCTGTTGAGGCTTCTCATCTGAGGCAGCTTTCCCAGTTGGCTTTTAAAGGTCACGTTGACACACGGCAGATTGCAGTGTTGGAGGGGCATTTTGCGCAGTGATTCTAGTTCAGTGGTGATGTTCAAGCTCTAGCCATGAGGAGCCGGGCTCCGACAGCAGGTCTGTTACTGTGACCTGGAGCAGATGACTGGACCCTCTTCTGAAAGGTGAGCGGATACTGTCCACCTTTGAGTGGTTGCCTGGCTCGGTGGCACACACCTATAATCCCCAGTGGTTTTGTAAACTGAGGCAGGAGGCTCGTGAATTTGAAGCCAGCCCCAGCGTCTTAGCTAGACTGTCTTTAACTAAATGTTAAAGTGGCTCAATGGTTAAGTGCCCCTGAGTTCAAACCCTGTACTATTAACAGGAGAAAAAAAAGGAATTTAACCTTTTCAGGATAAGCACTGGACGGACATAAAAGCTGGGGCTGAGGCCGGGACCAGGCTGGGAGGGGGTTCTCCTGAGCAGCGCTGATACCGCCTCATCCTGCTGGTGATGCCACAGCCCTGGCAGGTGAGAAACTGCAGAATGCGTCTGGGCCTGGACCAGCCCCACACGGGGTCTTTGTACACTGAAGGGGGGCCACTGTCAATTTTCATGCTGCTGCTGGGTCCACTGGTTCTCTCTGCTATCTGATCATCTTTTTACAAACTTCTTTTTTTCCTTCTAGACAAAACTTTAAATACATTTAAAATATGTATTTGTCTTTGAAAACTTGGGTGATACAGAAAAATATTTAAAAATTAAAGATCATTCAAATTCCTGTTTGAAACCCTGATTCGTTTTCTTTTTTCCCCTAAACAGTTGGTATTTTGCCTACAGTTCTGTTATGTTTAACTTTCTAAACATTTAATGTTCCCTGGTAGATACAGCCATCAGTGGGTGTGCTCTGTCCTTTGATCCGTCTACAGCAACAGCCCTCATTGGGCACCTTGGAGGGGTACTTGATGGCCAGCTTTGGAGGTGAGCATCCTGTTTGCTCCATGTCTGTGTCCCACCCCCGCCAGCCGTTGGGCCAGCACCACGTGCATCACGGGGGACTGCACAGCGCACCCCGATTCACGCGGGCCTTTCTTTTGCTGCCATTTTGAGGAGTGAAAATAGCATTTCTTTACCACGGGGGTTAACCACCCTGGCATTTAAACCCATGGCATGCACAAGGTGCACCAGACCAGTAAAGAGCCTTGGAGCTGAGCCAAGGCTGCTGGGCTGCTCCGAGGCCACATCCTCAGCCCTGGCCACCTTTCCAGTTTGTACGCCTCCACTTTCCCATGTTGACATCAGTGGCATTTCATTCTGTTAGAGCTATTTCCTGTGCTTTGCCTGCCCTTCCCTTTTAAAAGCTGAGAGCGAGCACAGTGCCTGAGTTGGTGTGACCGCACCATGTGCGCGCCCAGGTCACATCTTCCTCTCTGCACCATCAAGAGAGCACGTGACTGTCAGGCCACGTGGACGGCAGGCCTCCCCTCGTGCGCCTGCGTCCAGTGCTCAGAGGCCATCTCCATTTCACCTTGTCACCTTCAGATTGTTTGTAGTCTTCCTGGAAAGCACCAGCGTCCTCTCAGATCTGAGTGTGTGGCACTTGGGGCCGCTGCCCCTGCTCTGTGGGCAGATGGGTGCCAAGCCCCACTGGCCTGTGATAGTCAATTCCTGGGCCCTGGCTTCCTGGGGGGTCAACAGGATACACCCTCCACTTTGTTTGCTGATGGCCCCCCTTCCCATGTCCCGTGCTGTTCATGTCTGTGCTCAATAAAGCCGGAACCCCGTGTGTCCCCCCGCCCTTCTCCTTTGGTTTTACTTTTTTTTTTTTGTCCCCCGAATTGAACCCAAGGGTGATTAACCACTGAGCCATGTCCCTTCCCCCCACCCAAGTTGTCAGTGGACTGTCTGTATGCAGTGCTGAGAATGGAACCTACCACCGAGCCACGCCCACACGCCAGCCCTTTTTAAATAATTGAGAGAAAGGGTGCCCCTTAATTACTGACACTGACTTTAAACTTGTGATCCTCTGGCTTCGGCCTCCCTAGCCGCTGGGTTGGCGCACACCACCATGCCTGGCTGTTGTTTGGTTTTAAAGTGTGTTTTGGTTTGACGATCAGGTTTGGCAGAAGTCAGGGGCAATCCCTTGATGAGGGCATGTAAGAACCCTGGATGCTCCTTAGTGTACTATCAGCTGCCCTGTTGACTGGGAGCCCCGCCCACATCCCAGCAGCAGTCCAAAAAGCTGAATATTTGTTCTGAAACCCAAATCCTTGTTTCTTTAAAAAATACAAATACAGTGGCTCAGGTATGGGACTCTAAGGCAAGACTTGTTCTTCATGAACCCTTTGAAAATAACTTGTGGCTTGAGCAACACTGGCCATAGGCTAATGGACACCCCCACCCAGGGTGCCACCACCGTTCAGAGTTTGGGATTAGGGTTTGGTGCTGGGGACTGATTCAAGGGCACTTTACCACTGAGGTACATCCACAGTCTCCAAGATGTCACTGGGATCACAGGAGTGCACCCAGCATGGGAGCTGTTTTTATATGAAGCCATTTACTTCTTGTGCTTTCTAAGAGGGAAAGGCTTGAGTGTCTGAAGTCTAAATGGGCAACGTGAAAGGCACTTGTCCATGGAAGGAGGGGAGCGTCTCAGACATGATGGTAAAGGAGACAGACAAAATGGGAGGGGGTTTATCATGCAGATGGAGCCACTCTTTTTGGGTCTGGAGGGGGAGTGATGTACTGGGTTTCTGCAGCAAATAGCAGCTGAGAAAATATCCAAAGTCTCTCCAGGTGGGTCCAGCAGGACAGGAGGGATGTGGCAGGCCCTCGATGAAGCAGACCATGGTGTTGTAGGGAGGCCAGGCAGAGCCCCCAACCCCCAGGCATCTCACCCTCCTGCTGTGAGCTAGCATGCCCCCCCCCAGCCCTCCCCTGATGATGTTGAGGAAGCCCAAGTACCTGTGTTCAGGATCAGGTGAGTGCTTCTGGAATCCAGATGCCCAGGCCACCCTCCATTTTGCCAGAAGCAAGAGGATTTACAGGGCAGGTGCCACCCAAAGGAGCACTGGTCATACTAGAATAGTAGTGGGAACTCGGGGCTAACGCATGTTCCTGTTCCTCTCCAGACCTACTGCGCCAAAAGCTCTGGGAACGTGACCCGGCGATCTTTTGAGCTGCCTTCAAGCTGACAAGGTGCACACTCAATGTGGACAAGTTATTGAAAGATACACTGGCCAAATTTTTGAAAGTAGAAATTGTGGTCACAAAACGGGAGGGGCTCATATTTTACAGGTGAAGTTAGCAGTTTCAGTTTTGCCTGAGGGGTCAGTCCTGGAGACAAAACTGCATTGCTGCTCACCCTGTAGTCCCTGTCCAGCCAGGCTGGCAAAGGTCTGAGGGCTGCCTGTGTTCCTGTCATCTGCTGCAGCCTTTGACCACATTTATACTGTTGTCCATAAATTCAAGGAACCAGGGAAACAACTTATTAGAACCCAGAGAATTTGGGGGCATGCATTTCAAATTGGCCCTCATATTGCCAACAGGATCTGCTGGGCAAGCCCCCACACAGGAAAAGGTGTGGACACCAGGGAGCCAGACCCCAAGGGAATATCTGCACAGAAACACAAAGGCCCAAGGGATTTGCAAACCAGAGCATCTCAAGCCAACCTGGGTCCCCTAGCAGCCAGAAAGAAGCAGATGCCAAGTCCTTAGGGCACTCCGCCTACCAATCCATCAGAACACAGTGATGACCGAGGGTTGGGGGCTGCTAGCCCTGCCTAAGGAACGGGGACCCACGCACTGGGGCTGTGAAGTCAAGTGCTGTCGCCATATGGCCGCGCAGGTGCTGCCTTCCATTTAAACAATTGCTGTGGCTGCACAGACTGCCCCACTGCTGCCGCTGCAGTCTTCCTGAGCACATGGTCGAAGCAGTTTGTGGGGTTTTTGGTTCTGGTTTGGTCTGCAGTGCCTGGGACTGGACCCACGGTCTCACAAATGCTGGACAGGCAATCTACCACCCAGCCCCAGCATGGTTTTAAGTGTTTGAGAGTATACAAAGGACTTTAAAAATTTGAAATGGGGTTAATAAGCACATAATAAAGTATAAATTTCTAACAGTGGGATGCCAATTAAATGATGATGAATTAGAACAGTTTCACATACATTCTATATTTGTATATTCTGTATACATGCATTAAAATAAAATCAGTACAAATACACAGTAGCAAAGAACTCCCAAGAAAAAAGTTGTGCTGTTTCATTAATCATTAGGCTTCTAACTGTATGGAACAGGTGAGCTCCAGCGCCACATCCACAGCCTCAGGTTTCTTTCCAAGTGCTGTAGCCCACATGCCTTTGTGGGGGCTTAAGATAAAGCACCCAGTGCATGTCTGAGCTTGGCATTAGAATACTCCAGGAACAAAAGGGCAGGAGAACTGGGCTGGGCTGGGCTGGGCTGGGCTGGGCTGGGGCTGTAGCTCAGTAGTGGAGCGCCCACCTTGCACGTGTGAGGCCCTGGGTTTGATCCTCAGCGCCACAGGTGAACACAGACCGCTGGGCCCAGGCCCTCTAACACCTAAGTAGCACTGGTTTTTAGTTTTCAGCGGACACAACATCTTTGTTGGTATGTGGTGCTGAGGATTGAACCTGGGCCGCACGCATGCCAGGTGATGGCGCTACCGCTTGAGCCACATCCCCAGCCCACACTGGTGGTTCTTGAATGCACAGATTCTGTCACTACAGTGGACCAGGGTCCTTATCCCGGGCATCCTAACGTGTTGAAATTCAGTAAGTCCACTCACAGCGTGGCAAATTGCGGCTGTGCAGGAACAGAAAAGCCCATCCAAAAATTCAAATAGAAATGTCAAGGCACCCTGATTAACAAAAGACAACCTAAAATACAAAACTGGAGGGCTCACATTTCCTGATTTCAAATCTTGCTAAAAAGACAAAACAGATCAGGGAACAGACTCACAGAACCCATAAACGGTCCCTCACAAATATAGTCAAGTGACTTTCCTTTCCAGTGCGGAGGCCTGAACCCACCCACCCTGTGTGTACACTACACAAGCAAATTTTTATTTTGAGACATTGCCCAAGAACTTGTAATCCTTCTGCCTTTGCCTCCCAAGTAGCAGGGACTACGGGTGTTTAAAAAAGGCACAAGACCATTCAACAGGGAAAGAACAGTCTTCAACAAAGGTTGCTGAGAAAATGCCCACCAGGAAGGTAAAACACATTGGATTAGGATCCTTAATGTAAGGCTTAAAACTATAAAGCTCTTAGAGGAAAACAGAGCAAATGCTTCATTCACAGCACTGGATTTGGCAGCCATTTCTTGGATGGGATAGTAATGGCACAGGCAACTCCCATGAAATTTGTCCATCAATGGGGCACAGGAACCGGACATAGTGGCACACACCCAAGGGCTCGGGGGGCTGAGGTAGGAGGAATGTAGTTCTGAGGTAAGCCTCAGCAAGGCCCTAAGCAGCTTACAAAATAAAAAGGGCTTAGGGATGTGGCTCAGTGGTAGACCCCTGGTTTAAATTCCCACTACCAAGAAAACACACCTACAGACTCCAGGTGAGGCAGCTCAGTGTTGAAGAGCTTGCCTAGCAGGCACAAGGCTCTGGGTTCCATCCCCAGTGCTGAAAAAAATGTGTGTGTGTGTGTAAATATATATGTCAACAGTAAAAAGGCAACTCATGGAATGGGAGGAAAAAATTCACAAACCGTGTATCTGATAAAAGGACTGACTCCTAGAATATCCAGCCAATTCCAGATCTCAACAACCAACCCAATTTAAAAATGGACAGATGGTCTGAACACTGTTCTCCAGAGAGGATCCACAAATAGGCTACACGCAGCGAACTCACAGAGAAGGCCAGTCAAAACTACTGCGGAATCACCTGCGCCAAGGAGGGCTCCCTCAACACCACAGAGCACTGTGGGAACGGTTCCTAGAGAACAGCCTTGCCACAGTGTGAGGCAGCACCCCCTGTAGTCCATGTTCCAAAGAACTTTAAGCCAGGCCTCAGAGGGGTACCTAGGCCCATGTCCCCAGCAGCATTACTTCAAAAATAGCCAAGCGTGGATGCGCCCAGGGCCGGCGCGGACCAGCAGAATGTGGAGTACGCACTAGAAAGGAAAGGTGGGAAGTGCTAGCGCAAACCAAATGAAAAATGAAAGTAACACAAGCCAGTCTCAAAGAAGGCCACAGGAGTCCACTGACACTTAGATGACCACGACCACAGGTGCCTGCCAGGGGCTGGGGGAAGGAGGCATGGGGAGTCACGGACGACAGAATGTTAGGGAAATAATACATCAAGCCGTACACTTAAAAAACATGAAGGTGATGATAAAGTATGCATGCTTTTCCACAGCTAAAAGGACACCTTGAACAGAGTCACCTTGAACAGACATCTGGTGGCCAATTTTGGGAAAGGTGAAGGCATCAAAACAGGTGGTGGTAATGGGTTCTTACCATGAGGACCTAGGACTGCACCAGCTGCCGATACTCGGAATCAATGGGAAATAAGAGCCCTCGGGAGTGCAGCGCTCAGACCCATGGCAGTGTGGGCTCAGTGGGAGTTGCCAGTGGAGGGCAAGGAAGGAGGAAGCGCGGCAGGAACTAGCCTCCCACAACACCCTGCGGTTACCGAGGGAAGCGTGACCCACAGTGGAGCAACCTGACATAAGTGGGTGACCAAGGCTGACGGACACCTACGCCTCAACCCTGGTGTGACACAGGAGAGAGTCATTTCTGTGGCTTTCCCTTCAAAAGTACTGGTCATTATCAGCCAGACGCAGGCTGAGGGTCAACTGCAGAGAAGTCCCAAGGACAGCCAGGCGGCAGAGCAACCAGACAGCCCGGAAGGTCAAGGCAACGTGCATTGCTCGACAAGCCCAGAACTGAGGTCCCCAGACAGGGTGGTGGTGCTGACTTCCTGACTTGATGGAATATCTGAATTGGGGGGACAGAGAGAGTACAGATGCAATTTCAGTAAAATTCAACTTTTCTGTTTGAAGTAACTTCAAAACAAGTTCACTTTTTAAAGATTAAAAAAAAAATTAGATGGTTATGTTTTAATGTACAGAGAGGAGGGGATGGAAAGCTTGCCAGTGTGCTCTTCTCGAACTATCCTGGTTTTCACTGTGATGCTTTCAGCACTTAACGCTCACGTCAACAGGTCTGAGTGGACCCAAGTTCGCCCAGGCCACTGCTGCTTCTATGGAGTGCCTGGGACAGGCCAGAACCGCAGACACCAAGATGGACACCTTCCAAGTGCCACTGTCCACTCAGCATCCAGCTACATGAGGAACACGAGTTGCTGCAGGCCACAACCGGCTCTCCTGAGGGCTGCTGAACCTACAGGGGCGCCTGCCTCAATGGGAGTCACTGTCCCACTAGTCTAGTTTTGTTTTTTTTAATATATATTTTTTTGGATGTTGATAAACCTTTATTTTATTCATTTATTTATATGCAGTGCTGAGAATCGAACCCAGTGCCTCACACATTGCTAGGCAAGGGCTCTGCCACTCAGCCCCAGCCCGAGCCCACGTCTAGTTATTTTGAAAGACATAAAATGCCTTCAGATCACTTTTGGTTAAGTCAGGTGGTCGCTTCATAGACAACCGCCATTATAACCATATAGTTCTTAAAAAAATTTTTTTTTATCAGACAGTAATCCCAGGTACTCAGGAAGCTGAGGCAGGAGGATTACAAGTTTTAAGACCGGCCTTAGCAACTTAGCAAGACACTGTCTCAAAATAAAAAGGGCTGGGGATATAACTCAGTGGCAGAGCGCCCCTGGGTTCAATACCCAGTACCAGAACCACCAGCTGCCGCTTACCAGGCTGGAGGGCACCTCCGCACCAAGTGTCCCCATGTGCTCCCCGGCTGGCCCTGTCCCCCACTTCACTTCGCTGGCTTCTTCAGTTACTGCTCAACAGGACCAGAAACTTCATTAGTAGCTGTTTATTGATCAATGGTTTGATATAAAGTTATCTCAGATCTTCAGATTTTGCCCAGAGGGAATCACAAGCATTACAAATCATTTTTTCTTAAAAATAAAAAAGGGGAGGGATGACTTGGAAGGAGACCAACCTAACATACTGGCATTTGAAAATAAATTAAAAAAAAATTTAGTATGACCATTTATTGGTGACAAACACTAAGTTTTACTTACATTCCATGGGGAGAAAGTTCCAGCGTGAACAATGGGTGGAAGCAGTACTGAACCGGCAGGGCACGCGCTTTTCACCAGGACAGAGCAGACCTCTGTGCACACATCTGTGTGCACAACAGCACAGCATCAAAAGCAACACAGCTGTATATACAAACGGTCGTTCTTCTCAGCCCAGCACGGAGATGTCATTAACAGTATCAAGCGCTCAAGGAGAGTCAGCTGCGGGCCCGTGTGCGCGACCCCGCAGTGTGGTGAAAGCTAAACGTCCTCAAGAGCCAGATGGATAGACACAATTTTTTTATAATCTTTAAAACAAAGATCAAAGTTCATTTATTTAAGTCCTGTTGCATTAACAAAAATAAAAATAAAATAGAAAAGGACCAAATGATCATCTAAAGTTTAAAATTCCTAAATTGTCCAATTTATACAACTGTGGGAGACTTCATCAAGTTTTCTGAGAAGTCCAGGACTTTTTCAGCTAAACCAGAGGGCCACAACCTGCACTACTGAAAGGGTCCTGGGTTAGTCCAATGACATAGGAACGCATAACCACACACATGGATATGATCTTTGCCGGTTAGATACTGATAAAGTCAGTCTCAGACAAGTTTCTAAACTGTGCTATATAACTAGATACAATTGAGAAACTCTCAAATGAAAACTTTATATAGTGTCATATCAATCAAAAGAAAATAATGAAACGAAGAAGAGTTCGCCTCACTGGGGAGGAAGTGGTGTTCAGGGTGGGCACGACGTCGGCGGTGGGTGGCCGGCCCGCAAGGAAGGTAGGTCAGCCGAGGAGGAAGCATTGGACTTTCTCTGGTGCTGTTAGCTCTGGGGCCGGTCTAGGGCCTCTCTCCAGCGTGGCTGTCCAGGGTTGTCCCAAGTGTCTGAGTCACCAGGACAAGAACGTTCATGTTTTGTTTCTTTTTCACACAGCAAAGAGAGACAAAAAGGAAAAAAAAAAAAAAAAGGCCGAGCACCGAGCCGCCGCTGGATCCCCACGAGCCTCTCCCCCAGCAGATGCCTCATCCGCTGGCCACCTCGGGTTGCTGTGGTCTCCATGCTGCCGCCCGCCTCTGACCCACCACATCTCTCAGCCCACTGGACGTATCAGAAATTCCAAATTTTCAAAGCAGTTTCAGTGTGTTCAGTATATATGCTGGGTTTCAAAATGGTTCACGGCCAGAAAATGTTCAGCACCTCCCACACCTTTAAGGAAGGAAAAATGAAAATGACACCAGTTTTGAAATGAGAGCCCTGTGCTGAGGGGACACTGCTCTCAGCAAACCCCCAGGGCCATCAGGGCAGGCCCCGCTGGCGATGCCAAGCTAGAGCAGAGCTTCCCAGCAACCCCGTGAGTGAAGGAAGCAGGGGGGACAGAGGACGCTCGCCTCAGGGCGGTGAGAGCCGGAGCTGCACAACTAGTGAACGCGCGAGCCCTGGGGGAGCAGGAGAGCGGGGACGGGGCAGGGCCAGGTCTGCCACTGTGCACCGGTAGGAACACTTCCGCTCTGAGCCATGGGAATGTGGCACTTATTCCAAATCAAACCCAGAACAAGCAGCACTCCACCCAAAGAAGGTGGGTGGGAGAGGACACGGGGGCAGGGGGAGCTTCCCCGCCAGCGGCTGGGGGCGCAGATGCAGGTGGGGGCGGGCTGCTCACTCACATGGACGCTGGCCCATTGCCTGTTCTTGGCGTCTCTGTACTTTGTTGGTCCCACTCAGACAGCAACTTTAAAATATTCAGCGCAGCCTAAGGGGGAGAGAAGGAGAGTGAAACCACAGCCATGGCGGGCAGCTCCAGCAAGACCCCGCAGCAGGGAAGGAGGGGTCTCCTGCTGCCCCAGCAAACGTGAGGCAACTTCGTAAACTGGACCCACCAAAGAAAATGTCTGAATTTTTAATTTGAAACACACATTTAATAAAATAGATTAGTCACAGTTACCTCACTGAATCACAACCTCTGTTCATTTTATGAAATAATTCCTTAGTATTCTAAAATATTTTAGTTGCCAATGGATCTTTATTTTATTTATTTATATGCGGTGCTAAGGATCAACCCAGGGCCTCACACATGCAGGCAACTGCTCTACCACTGAGCCCAGCCTCCAGACATCCGCTTAGGAGTTTTAACACCTTACTGTAACCAGACTAAATGAATTTTCTATACTACTTTCAAACAAAAGCCTAAGGTGCATTTTCCTTTTTATTACATGATCTTCAGACATTAATCTGATGCATGCATTATATTCCGTTAAGTGAACTGCCACAGTTTCAATTTGTTAGCCAATCCCTTTTCTCAGTTTTAGTGTTTCTCATGAACAAACTCATCTAAACAGAACACCAGAACAGGGGCTTAACACAGCAGCCCGGACATGGACCCCGACCGTTGGGAAATGAAGTAAATACAGTCAGTCTCTGGAGGAGCCCCAAGGTCCCAGTCAACCCTCAGGTCAGCCTGGGAGAGCGAAGGGTGAGGCCACCTGACAGGTCAGACAGAGTAAGAGACCCGCCTGGCCAGCCAAGTCGGTCTTCACAGACAGGCACTGTCCAGCAGCTGTTCACGAGGTCTATGGAAGATGGCTTCCCCTCTCCCCGAGGCCAGGACAAGCTCCACATAACCACCCAGCTTCACTCACCAACCCTCTGGTCAGGGGTGACGTACCATATCATGGCAGGACTCCACGTCCTTGCCGATACCGTGGCTGATCAGAGGTGGCTGAGAGGAGCAATTGATGAGAGATACAAATTCGTTCTTGTTGTTTTTGGGGAAGTCTTTGTATTCAACCTGGGGGGGGGAAAGAGAACTGAGGCCAGGGCAGAGAGGTGGCAAGCATGAATGAGTGGAGGGTGGCAGCTCCTGGCCAGCGTCTGGGACGTCCTACCTACTGTGACCACCACCAACCCACCCGGATGCTCAGGGACCAGCCCAGAATTTTACAGGAACCTAGAAGATGCCAACTAAGGATGCCTGGCATGGAAGAGGCTGTGACCTTCCAAATGGTCAAGGGGTCAGCTCAGGTGATCTGTTGCAACTACCACTAAAGGTTAAAGGCTTTGTTTTTAGGATTGCTTAGATCTTGAAAATGGTATTATGAAAGGACAAGGCCCTTCTTTTCCCCTACAGGCCTGTGACTCTGGCTGCACCTCCTTCCCTGTCCAGGATCACCCTCTGCCAAGCCACTGCTTGCCCACCCCCAACCTCCCACCCCCGGGGCACAGAACTTCATTTTACTCTTCCTTCTGTGTTTTTCCCAGTGCATGGAGATGAAGCCAGGGACTCACACACACTAGGCCGGCGCTCTAGTACTGAGCTCACTCCCAGCAAGAGTCTGATTTTGCGTAGAGTACGAAGCTCAATTTCTGAGAGGAGCCCAGCCCTCCCACCTCAGGCCTACCAGTTACCTGGAATCCCTGGGCTCTGGAAAGATAGTCTAGTTGCTCAGAGGGTCTTGTGAGAGGTCCATGGGGTACGTGGCCTGAAGAGATGTTATTCTTTAAAATGGTCTCGGCTGTGGGTGAAGTGCCCCCGTACAACAATTCTCGGGCTATCATGGCAGTTACCGTGGCCTTGGCAGGATTTGGAGCTGCCCTGGTGAAATCTTTGGTGTGATGTCCTTGACTAACTCCTACGGCCTGGGCGACCTCGGGCACCATGGGAAGAATCCCAGCAGGCAGCTGCTGATGACTGAGATAAGGCATCCTAAATTCGTCCTCTTTATTACCTGAGGAGGGACACACAGATAAACACAAACCCACGTACACCGCCAGAGGACGCCCCACACTGCACCCACTGCCCGCCGCCTGGGCTCCAAGGGGGCCACAGCTTCTGACGCAAGTCACACCGCTCACTCAGGAAGCATGCAATCCCCAGGACCACATCTGGATCACACGAAGATCACACTTACTAGTCCCATTTTCGTCCCCAGAGCCAGGTTCAAAAAAGGTTACTTTTCTTCCATCCCCTGGTTTCTTTATTGGTGTCTTAAATGGAGGAGGGGGGGAGAAGGACGGGTATGAGTATCAATGAAGCCATTGACATCGCAGTTCCTGCTACCCAGAACTACAAACCCAACTGGCTCAAGACCCTGCCCTACCCGACACCTGCCCATCCACAGAACATCGAGGGTGGCGACAGCCCCGCACAGGCAGAGCCACTCTCCCTCGGAGCATGGGGTGGGGGTGGAGGTGGGGGGCTTGATCAGAAGAAGGTACTAGTCTGTCAGAGCAGATCCAAGTGGGAAAGGAGCTCTTAGACGGAAGCTGACCACGTATCAAGACTGTTTCCTGGAGCCGATTCCCAATCCAGGAATCAGATGACACTTCTTAAGGTAACACTTTGCGGGTGGGGGATGTTGCTATCTAAAATTTGATCCGTTTCTGAAAACTAACAAGAAAAGGATGCTAATGAATGCTCTACAAGATTTTTGAAATGAAAAACCAAAATACCAACTCTATGACAAATGTTTGGGGTCCCAATGATGAACTGTGTGGCCTTTATCAATACAACTGGCAGAGATGAGTGGCCACTCCTGATTTCAGGTTTATCCCAACAGGTTGTCAGTGACTGGAAATAAGAGGGCATCCAAGGCTGTGCTGGCAAAAGTGATTTTTCAATATGGGATCACTTTTATCTTGTGTTCTATTAAAAGAAAAGAATTCCCAATCCCACAGATTTGGCCTAATATCACACCAGCTCACTGGCCCAGAAAAACCAAGGCCTTCTCCACAACAGAAGTGTAAGCATTATCAATCTTTCCTGTAGGCTTCACTTTCAAAGCACAAGTGACAGAATCACCCTCCTTAAAGTCGGGCCCCATCATCCCACAAACATTGACAGGAACAAGCTGCCCTCCAGTGAAGTCTCCACAGACTGCAAGGACTGACACATAAGTGCTTGGCCCCAAGCCTTGTCTGGAGCCCCTGGGTAGGAAATCCCCGAGTGCACTATCTGGTCCAAACTGTTCAGAGGCTGCTGGCAGAGCGGCTCCGCTGCAGGGAGGAGGGGGACACCTCACCCTGGGCCTGCCCCACAGGTGCCGGGGTTCCCAGGGCTGGGGAGGAAGCCATGCTGTAAGCAGGACCCTGAGCGCTTACCTTCTCCTCTGACTTGAGCGCAGGTTTGGTGGGCTGGGCCTGTGGGACTTTAAAACCAAGGATCTCCAGCATGTTCTCAGCTGCGTTACGTTTGGCCACCTTCTTATTGGTGCCCGTTCCTTCTGCAGTGTGGTTTCCCACCTTCACCTGAACAAGGCAGTCAGAACAGGCAGTGCTTACCCTCAGCAACAAGCAGGCATGGGCTGGCATGCTGGCCAAGGAACCTGGCAACGGGGAAAGCTGGATGGCAGGGTTGACAGGCTGCTCTGCAGCTTGCCTGCCCACTCCTCGGGAGCCAGTTACTGAATATCTGGGAATTTAGAGAGCTGGCTGTTAAACATGGCCTTTATGAAACCGTGGATGTCATAAGCGTATACTTCACAGAGATATTGAATACTCAAAACTCAGCACATTCCACTTGACTACATTTCAGCCATCTCTGCTCCCGAGGGGCTGCCCATCATCATATCAACGTGAGGAAGTCGGATACGACAGTGCCCCTCTCTGCCACCGCACATCTCTCTTCCCAACTCCAAGACCAGAGGTGCTATAAAAACTCGCAATCCGCTGTTGTGGGAATATATGCACCACAGACATCCACCAGTGTTCCCATTTGATATTAAGTTATTTACTGACAAATTCTGAACTTAAAAGTGTTGGAGAAAGGGTTATTAATGCAGATTAAGTTTAAAAGTATGTGAAGTCTGCAGCCATTAAACTCTATAAGAAACTGAAGCATTTGCCAGGCTGTAAAAGCTACCCAGTTCAGCAGAGAAAGCACTGATCATTTTTTTTTTTATTTTTTTTTAATTTTTGGCGGACACAACATCTTTGTTGGTATGTGGTGCTGAGGATCGAACCCGGGCCGCACGCATGCCAGGCGAGCGCGCTACCGCTTGAGCCACATCCCCAGCCCCATCACTGATCATTTATAAATGGGCAAAGTTACATCGTCATGGCTTTCCTTTCATCTTATTTGTTAACACAAAACCATCAACCAATATTCATGCTAGAATTAAAATCTTAATTATGGATTTGTCAATTACATGAGCAACCTCTTTGCTAAACTGGATACTGTTTTTTCTTTTCCCCCTTGGTACTGAGGACTGAACTCAGGGGCACTCTACCACTGAGCTATATCTCCAGCCCTTTTTATTATTTTAAATTTTGAAACAGGGTCTTGCTAAGTTGCCCAGGCTGGCTTTGAATTTGTGATGCTCCCAAGTAGCTGAGATCAATCACAGATGTGCCCAGCTAAACCGGATCTTGTAATACAGCATAAGTGCTGATTCTGTTACACTGGTGTTGGTAATTTTCACAGTGAAGTTCTAGGTGTATGAAATTTATGATAAAGAGAATTATATGTGAGGGAGGGGGGATGGGTCTTCTGTAACTTCCCTATGTTCATATATGAACACACAACAATATAACTTTCCCAAGAATGGGAAGTTATACTCGATGTGTGTGATATGTCAAAATACATTCTACCGTTATGTATAAAAAATAAATAAATAAATAAATGAGAATCCTATCCAAGCTGTGTGCCACACCCCTTTCCATCAGTGGAATCTAGAATATGCCCAAATGTGCATGCATGTGCTTCTAGAGACATCTGCCTGGGCACCTCCTTCTGGCCATGCCACCTTTCCCTAAAAGCTGGTTGCTAAACATATTCTGGCACACCTGCTTACACCCTCTTCCTAAATTGGTCCTGACCAAGGTACCTGGCTGCTAAAACCAAAAGCACAATGTCACAAGGACAGGATCAAGGAAACCCTTCCCTGGTTGAAGAGGGTCCTAGGATGATTCCCATCTGGCTGTCTCCCAGCCACCGGTCTCGGGCAAACCAACTCTCTCCACAAAGTGTGGTTTCCTCTTAGAGAATGTGAGACTCATTTCCTCTCGTCTCCTGACACGGCAGAAGTAACACCAGGATGACAGACAGTTCGTGAGCTGCAAATTGCCACACAAGAGTCAAATGCAGCAGGTCCTTTATCTGAGAAGGCACATTCCAACCCCTCAGTGGACGCCCAACACTGCAGTCACCAGGCCCTGACACCATGACAGTCCATCTAGTAATCAAGGTGGCTACTACATGGTGAATGAGCAGGTGGAGTATACACCGTGAGTACGCTGGACAAAAGAATTTTCTGGGATGGAGCAGAATGGCTCAAGGTACCCTGCTACTCAGAATGGTGTGCAACTTAAAACTTACAAATTGCTGGGGTGGGATCGTGGCTCAGCGGTAGAGCGCTCGCCTAACACGCGTGGGACCAGGGTTTGATTCTCAGCACATTTAAAAAAAAATAAAGGCACTGTATTGTGTTCATCTACAAAGAAGATTCCTTCTCTCTCTCTCTCTCTCTCTCTTTTCTCTTCTCTTAAAAAAAAAAATTTACAAATTGTTTATTTCTGGAATTTTCCATTTAATATTTTTAGACCCAGGGTGACCATGGTAAAACTCCAGAAAGTAAAACTTCAGAATAGGGAAAAGACCGCTGTATTCTGTTTTTCATTATAAAATAATTAAATTCGGGTTTCAAGTAAGTTAAGGTGCCCATGAGAAGTAACTGTTTAATAAACCCAGCACAAGGAGAAACCCTCCGTGCCCCTGTGAGCGTCACCCTAGTCTAAGGAAGAGCCAACCCCATGGTCCAGGCCCTGCACACAGAACAGGAACAGATCTGTTGATCTTCTGCAAAGATCATCATAAACCTCCAAGGAGATGAGGAAGAAAGACTTGCCCAGAACCCACCAGGCAAGCGCTCTCTCCACCTTCCTCCCGTGGACATGCAGCACCTGAGGTGAGCGGCCAGTGGGCATCTCTAAACTGCCACATCACTGCAAGCAGCACATTTTTCATGATGGCAGAGTGGACTGGCCTCCTCAGGAAAGCTCCCAGCCCCTGGACTGGACTTATACAGGGTCTGGTTGTGGTCAGAGAAGGGCGACCCAGCCACGCCACCCACCTGCATCACGAACTCCCTGCGACGGGGGAGGCCTCGCTCGGTGAGCAGCGTGTACTCCGGCTCCTTCTCCTTCTTGGCCTGCTGGATCTGGGCCAGTCTGCTGATGGGATTCATCCCTTGGCCATACTCTGGGCTTGTCTGTAGCTGAGGAAGAAACGCTATATGGAGAAACCGTGCGCCACGTTGCTCCCAAGAAAGACCCAGCTGGTTCAGAGTCAGCATGTGACGGGAGCTATGAGACCTCACACTGACTTAATGGCTCAGAATTCATCAGATGTTTATGACTTTCTGATCATCCTGAGGTGAGGTCTTACCAAAGCAACATCAATATTTCACTGAACAGGCGAGCATCGCTACAATGGTGGCTTGCTTTCTTTTTTCCACTGTGTTGCCCAGGCTGGCCTTAAACGATCCCCTGCCTTAGCCTACAGAGGAGCTGGGATACAGGCATGAGCCACTACACCAAGCTGAGTGCCTGCTCTTTAAAAAGTTTCCATATATGACAGTAAATAAAGAGGTAGAAAATTTTAAAACTCCCATTTCTAAAACTCCCCCAGAAATCTGTACAGTTGTCCCTCAGTATCTGCAGGGGATTGTTCCTCGATCCTACAAGGACACCAAATTCTCCAGCTGCAAGCGTCCCTTATATAAAAATGGTGCAGTGTGCACATGAGCTTCTGTACATCCTCCTGAACTTTAGATCATTGCTAGACAGTTTATAACAATGCAAATACCACGTAAAGCTGTATTGTTTAGGGAAGAATGACAAGGGAAAAAGCTCTGTATAATGCCACCAGACATTTTTTTCCCAAGTATTTTTGTTCCAAGGTTGAGGGACTCCATGGATGGGAAACACAGATGTGGAGGACAGACCACACTATGATGGTTTCCAGCTTCCCTAACAATGACTTAAAATCCAGAAACCATTACACCAAGTTATTTTTTTTTTAAGCCTAGCATGTGCTTTTAGTCCTGCCCCTTTAAAAAAAAAAAACCTCCATCTGATGGGAAGAAGCTAAGAATCCTACTTCCTGCCTGTTGGCCTGCTTCTGTGCCAAGCACTCCTCATCCATTCCACTACCAGGAGCATTTCCAGGACCCCTTAAGCACAAAGGAAAGAGTGTAATGCTAATGTTTAAGGAAGAAAATCCTAGCACTCACACACGTCCCCCAGTGGAACCTTGTCCCTCTTCTGGCTGTGAGGAGGGATCAATATGTCCTGACAGGTCCATTAGTAGAGCTCAAAATCCAAAAGGAAGCAGCATTCAGTAAACTCCTTCCCCTCCTGCCTCACATGTCCCTCCCACCACCTCAGGACCCGCGCTGGTCACTGCACAGAGGTTCCACCACTCACCCCTATGCCCCACAGGCAGGTATGAGGTCCTGCACCCACTCAGTGGCCTTGTCTTTACCTGACCTGTGGCTCTGGTGTGGCATCTGTAAAGTGTCTATCATGCCTAGCATGTGCTTTTCGTCCTGCCCCTCTGGCTCTGGAGACAGCCACCACCAGGATTCTAACCCTCCACCCCGTGGGGCAAAGATGGTGGCCCTTTGTTCAGAAAGGGTCGCACCTTGCCTGTGGGCTTGGTTTTCCTTTTGATCCTGGGCTTCACACGCTCCATGGCAGGCAGAGGGGGCAGCTTCCTGAGCTCCTCCAGCACAGCACGGGCCGCGTTCTTCTTGGAAATCTTCTTGCTCTTCCCTTCCCCTTCCCCCACGAACTCCCCAACCGAAACCCTGGTCACGAAGCTCTTCATGTGGGGTGGGCCACTTTCCCGGGCCACCTGTGTCAGAGGGAAAGACTGAGTGAAAGTGTGACAGACGCTTGCTAGAAGCTGTGGGGCACACTGGTTGGCACACTCTCTCCTCATGAAGCCCACAGGTCAAGGGCACTGGGACAGGGACCACGAAACGAAGGCACATCTACAGCAGGACAGCAAGCCCTGGGGTCTGAAAGCCTCTCCTTCCCTTTCTTCCTACTTTTCAAACTGGTTTATGTTCTTTAAGTCCCCCTTTCAGGCCTGAGTGTTTTTGAGCCTTAAACACTCAGGCCTGAAAGGGGGACTTTTTCACTCCACCCCATCAGAATGGCTCACATCTTCCCCAAGGTCCTGAGTTCAGTGTGATCCACTGCAACCAGCAGAAGCAGGCCCAGAAAAGCCCAGAAATCACTGCAGCACAGAGTTCAAGTTTATTATTTGCTCGGAGTCTCCAGCCAAGACAGAGCTTGCTAAATACTGGCTGCTAAGCAACCGTAAAAAAAGAATTTAAAAAATCTCTAAGCCCTGATAGAAGGTGAATTCCAGCATATATTAAGTAGAAAAAAGGAACAGTCAGAGAGTATACGGTCTAGTAATTTAACTCTAAGAAAAAAGGTTTATAAATGTATTCACAAATACATAAAAAATTATATATATATAGACACATGTGTTTATATGCTTATTTTTGCAAAAAGACACACAGGAGGGATAAAGCAGAAATCAACAATAAGCTACCACAGGTGGGAGGGTCAGAATGGAGACACACTGCAGGAGACACATCTTTTGTGTAGTTTTGAAATTTTGGAACCATTTGTGTTTAACATTTGTTTTTAAGCTAGGTAAACAAATTTTAGGAGA
This sequence comes from Urocitellus parryii, assembly GCF_045843805.1. Lineage (NCBI taxonomy): Eukaryota > Metazoa > Chordata > Mammalia > Rodentia > Sciuridae > Urocitellus > Urocitellus parryii. The sequence continues at coordinate 193,143,898 of NC_135536.1, read as the reverse complement.
CCTAAAATTGAGTATCAACAGAAATGATTATATACTGAAGCAATCACATAATCACATGGAAGGAAAATAAAAATCAAATCCAATGTACATTAGCCACGACACTTAAAAAAAGAGCAACAACATTAGAAGACTTACACTACCAGATTCCAAGAATTCCTCTAAAGTTACAGCAGCTATACTGTCATAATATTGAGTAAGGATACACAAACAAATCCACAGAACAAAGTGCAGGAATAGACTGCACAGAGATAGTCAGTTGACTTTCAGCAAACACAAAAGCAATCAAAAAGTTTAAAAGAGGTACTAGATATCCATACGGCAAGGTGCTGGGGAGACTGAGCCATGATCACTGATTTATAAACAAAAATTAACTGGACTCAGGTAGGTGCAGCAGCACACACTGGTAACCCCAGTGACCTGGGAGGCTGAGGCAGGAGGATGGCAAGTTCAAGGCCAACCTGGGTGATTCAGTGAGACCCTGTCCTGTAATTTTAAAAAAGAAAAAACTTTACTTGGATCATAGACTTAGATCGCAGACCTAAATGTGAAAGCTAAAACCATAAAGGTCTCAGAAGAAAACCTGATGTCCACAAAGTTGGCAGATACATATTCAGATATGTATCTAATAAAATTTTTTAAAGACCAGTGATTCAGCTCAGTGCTACAGAGCACTTACCTACCATGCTGGGGACGGAGAGGGGGATTTACAATATTAAGTGTTAGAATGCAAATCGGTACAGTCATTTTGGGAAACTGGCAATTTTTTATTGAAGTTAAAATATCTACCCTATAACTCAGTGATTCTGAGTGCACATGTACACAAAGAAACTTACAGAAGAATATCAGCAGCTTTATTCTTAACAGTCCCCAAAAGGAACCTGTTCAAATGCCCGTCTCCTGGACAATGCTTAGGCTGTTTCACACTCATACACAAGACTACTACTCAGGAAAAAATTACCAATGCACACATCTGGAGGGAGCTCAAAAACATGGCATGCACGTGAAACCAAAACCAAACATATCCATAATATTCTAAAAAAGGCAAAATTATGGGGACAGAATTCAGATTAGCAGCCACCAGAGGCTGACAGGGTAAGAGATGTCCTGCATCCTGATGGACATGTGCCCACAGCTATATACACGTGTCCTAACACACCACGCTAGAAACAGGGTGACTTCGTATAAACTACCTCAAGAAACCTGACCCTCCACACACCAAACAAGGTGATGGAGCAAGTCAAAGGACACAGGAGCCAGCCTGAGGGGCACTCTGGGCATCAAAATGAATGATTATGACAAGGAGAAATACCCCAAATAAAATAAAAAGAAACACATCTATTCAGCTATAATGCAAGAGAGGGTGAAGAAGTTCTCTTGACAGTGGAACGCCAATGCATAAATGCAGATCATCCTCCTGAACACAGTGATGGGGGATGCTTCCAGGATCCTCACTGCCTGGAGCTATAGGGGAAGCTGGGAGGACATAGCCTCCAGAGTCCCCACATCTGGTATAGAGCCCTGAAACCAACAGACAACATGTGACCCCTGAGAAGGACCAACATCACTCCTGAGGTATCCTGCCAAAGCACACATAATGCATGAGCAATCAGATGTGCCCCAAATGAGGACCATTTTATAAGTGACCTCTACACATGTCCAAGTCATCAAAGACTGAGGAGCTGACAGAGGTTAAAGGAGAGCAAACAGACTTTGACTAAATTCGAGGTGAGGCGCTGTGTTGAACACTAGAGGCAGCAAAGATTTCTATCCAGGACACCACTGGGACAAGTGGCCACACGTGAACACACGATGTGTGGGTGATAGTAGTGCAGAGTGCTGAATTTACTCTATTAGGCAAACTAACTGTGTTTCTTTAAAAGAATATTCTTACTCTTAAAATATACATGCTGAAATATTGGAAATAAAGGGCATCATATCTGACAATTACTCTCAAATGATTCAGCAAAAATAAAAACGGAAACTAAAACAATATTACAGAAAAAGAAACGGAGATGTGGTAAAATGTTCACAGTTGCTGAATCTAAGTGAAGGACACATTCACTATGCTGTTCTTGCAACTTTTCCATAGGTTTGAAATTTTTTTAAATAAAAGGTTGAAAAACTGTACAGGAAAGAGCTTGAGCCCAAGAATTGGCTGTGCAGGGCTGAAGGGGGTCAAGAGGCACCACAGCCCCAAAGCCTATCCCCTTCAAAGCCCATTCCCTTCAGGGAGAAGGAGGTGTTTCGAAGAACCAAACTACGCAGGCACCTGCAGGGGTTGCCAAAAAACTTCCTCAGGCGCCCCTTTACGCCGACACCTAGATTCTGGAATATTCCTTCCCAGAACAATGCTTTCCACATCCTCAGACCAGACTTGAAATCACAGGGTAGCCAACCCTATGGTTCACTTCAAATCACAGCCCCTGTCCCCCAAGGAGTGTGTTCACCATCTCCTAGGGACCTCCTGGGGCTCTCGGGGGTGTGATTGCCCTGAGCGAGGGCACGCCCAGGGCCTGTGAGGTCTGCACAGCTTCCGCAAGCCAAGCCGTTCCATCAAAGGCAGGCTGCGTTCGTTTTTCCAAAACACTGTTCAATGGCTCCTGCCTTCTCCTATCAACACCTAACCTATCTTCCTACATGACAGACTTTACAACCAAAATCTTATCAAAAATTGACTACTATGTTAATTTATTCAGGAAACAGTTCCTAAGCATCTGATATATGCACCAGACAATCTTCTAGATGCAAAACAGAGTCCTTGCTCAATGTAATAAAGAATATGAACCTCCTGACATAGGAGTTACACAATGAAAAGTACTCATATTACAAACTCTGTGCCACCAACAAACTGTTTTAAAAGTATTAATTAAGAAGATATTAACCCGGGCTGTGGCTGTAGCTCAGTGGCAAAGCACTTGCCTAGCACATGTGAGGCACTGGGTTCGATCCTCAGTACCATATTAAAATAAATAAATAATAAAGGCATGCTCTCCATCTACAACTACCAAAAAAAATCTAAAAAGATATAAACCACCAGAGGGCACTCCTACAATGTGTCTTATGTGACTACTTCTTAAACGTTACACATTCCTTAACACAGGTTTCAAAGACAAATCTGAAAGATAAAGAAAAATGGAGGTGAGAAGCAATCTGGTCCCCACCCCAGACTCCACAGAGAAAATGCACAGAACTGCATAAAGTTCCAGAAAGTTCTACAACTCTCAGGCAGGGCAGCAACTCTTGTGAGCAGGTGACAAACTTCACAGAAATCCAGGCCCTCCCCACGAGCAGTCAACTCTAACCCCGAGATGACATGAGGGCCAGGCAGCTCCACTCTCCCAGTCTTGACACACCTCCCTCCAATCTTTAAAAAAAAAAAAAAAAACATTTTCCTGTCATATTAACCCTAAGCAGGGGAGAAAAGGGATACTTCTTCCCTCTCTTACAACAAGTGCCCAGGGAGGTCTTGTGAATACTTCGGGGTGCAGGTCCCAACTAGTCCCTACTCAACAACAAGTTGTCCCGTCTCCCCTCTTCCCCGACCCCGTCTCTGCGGCCCCAACATAAGGAGAAAGGTGGCAAGGCCTGCAGGAGCAGGAGGCTCTTACTCCAGGAGGGAGGAAACAGAGCCTCCTCTTGCTTGCTGGAGCCAGGGAGGGTAGAGGGGGGTGTCGGGGCAATGGAGAGGACAAGGAAGATCCCCGCACACAGACTAGTCCTGCCTGGTAAGCAGAAAGCAACTCAGAAACTGGCCTCACTCAGGGGCAGGTGAGGGAATAAATATGGGGCGAGTTCAGGGTACTAGCACACGAGAGGAGAAGGTACAGAGTTGAAGACAGGCAATGAAATCTGAGGGTCACCTGTAACTGCAAAAGAGGCTACAAAGCTAAAGTATTTTACAGGATTATAAACTTCACATAGGCTTTGCAAAAATAATTCCATGATAAAGTATGGGATCGAGAAGAATAAATTTGCCATGCATCAAACCATAAGGGAAAATTCAAAAGAAAAAAAAAATCCTCCTTTACCTTCCCAGTCTATGGACAGACTACGCTGTTTCTGAAGAAAACATTAAATGAATTTTATTTTCAATTTTGAACAAGGAACCCTTAAAATTGCTTTTATTTATTTATTTTAATCAGAAACTTTTTTTTTTTTTTAATTTGCAGCTGGGCACAATACCTTTATTTATTTTTACGTGGTGCTGAGGATCGAACCCAGGGCCTTTCACATGCTAGGCGAGCGCTTTACCACTGAGCCACAGTCCCAGACCCTAAAATTGCTTTTAGATTACAAAATCCCCAACAACCAATGAAAGTGATTAAACAGATGGATCAGGGGGCAGACATGGACAATGACAAAACCAGTATCTTTTTCAAAGTTACTGATAAGGCTGTTTGGGACACTAAAAGAAATTCTCAATATTTTGGAGGAAAAGATGTTTTTAAGAATGATGAATGCAAGGAACCCTCTGTCCTAAAGAGTATGTGAGTAAAGAGACCACTATTCTGCCAGCCACCTCAGGACGTTCACAGATGAACTGAGGCCACGCATGGCCAGGCTACAGAGCCAAGGACACCCCTAGGTTAAAGACTCCAGGAGAAATTAATAACATTGCTTTGCTGAACAGAAACTCTGAATCTTAAATGTGGAGGTTCACATTTTATATTATTCAAATGATACTTGGGGGGGGAATCACGCCTATGAGGAATTCTACAATATTTTATAATACAAAGTCCTACATGAAAAATAAACTTACCTCGAAATTCACAGGCAAGTTCCGTTTAAGTGCAATCTCAAACACTTGACTTATTTCAGATTTATTGAGATTTTCTTCTTCTGATTCTCTTCCATTCATCTAAAAGAAGAATAACTGTTTAATAGTTATCTTTTATCAAAAGTATTAACATTCCAGCCTCAGTAATAAACTTTAAAGGCACTGAACCTTGTCTTTATGAACTTAACAGTAAACCAGTGACCAAGGTCACATGTGTACCATGTGTTTCTGAATTTTAAAGGTTAAAAAAAAAGGACTCTGTCCAACATGGGTCAGAAAGTACCTCAGAGATCCACCATAACCAGGCGCACACAGCAGACCTGTGGTATCAATCAGCCAACCGCGCTGCCGCGAGACACCTGTGCTGCCTAAGACGTGACCTCCAATGTACTCGAGCACTGAGGCTACTACTGGGGAGAGTCAAACACACAGGTCTCTGTGGAATGTGCACACGGGGGCTTTTTGGTTGGCCATAAAATCCCATAAAGTTATAACTGCCATGTTATACTCAGGCACTGGCAAAATTCAAGATGCAAACTAATGAAATCTTGTCCTCAACATAGGGCAGAGAGTCTATCTTTATAACAAGGTGCTTTTACAGCCCTGCAGCCAGAAACAGGACCAGAGAGGAGCAGGGAGGGACATCCCCTCTGCGGGGTGATCCCAGGTTTTACACTGCACTGCAGCGAGGGCACCAGAAACTAGATGAGCTTGGCAACAGCAGAGTGCCCAAACATGCAGAGGAACGGCTGCCCTTCACATTACTGCTTCTTAGTTTCTGTCAGAGAATCTGTAAAGTCCTGTTCCCAAGATCAGGATTCCCAGGCAGGACTCCCAGCTGAAAGCGCTACATCAACGAGGGCAAGACTATCCAAGGTGACAGTTCCTTAATTTTATCAGGTAGATTCCCAACCACACTGGATGAACACATCCAGCTGTGATAAAAAAGTAAAAAAAAAGAAAGAGAGAGAGGGAGAGAGAGAAAACCTAGGTTTAAAAAAAATTGCTACAATCTGGAGTACAATTCCAGACAAAATGAACTGATCCCCTATGCCATTCACGAGTCCTTCTCTCCTTCCCAGTGGTGCTTTCCTTCCCAGCCTGGGCTCACTACTCTGAGCTTCTTCACTATTCCCATAACATTCTGATGGTCCACTAACCCTGAGCAGGAAGATGCTTTTTTTTCTTTCTAACAAGATCTCACTATATGGCGCAGAGCAGCCTTGAACTCCTGGGATTAAGCCATCTTCCTGTGTCAGACTCCTGAGGAGCTGGCTTTACAGGTGCCCGGGACACAACCAAGAGTCTTCACACAAGGAGCCTCAGGAGGCTGCAGTTCCACAAAAGATGGGATTGAAATTCATTTATTTATTTGTTTGTTTGTTTGTTTGGTACTGGAGATTAAACCCAGGGGTGCTCCACCCTGAGCTACATCCCCAGACCATTTTATTTTGAGGCAGGACATTGCTAAGTTACTTAGGGCCTCACTAAATTGCTGAGGCTGGCCTCAAACATGTAATCCTCCTGCCTCAGACTCCTGAGTTGCTGGGATTATAGGTGTGCATCACCACACCAGCTAAAGTTTGTTTTTTAAATAGATTTTAAACTTTAAAAAAAAAAGCAAAGTGGGCTGGGGTTGTGGCTCAGAGGTACAGTGCTTGCCTAGCATGCGTGAGGCACTGGGTTTGATCCTCAACACCACATAAGGTAAAAAAAAGACATTTGTCCACCTATAACTAAAATATAAATATTTGGGGGGAAAAAAGCAATGTATTTTAAAAATTATGTTCATGGGCTGGGGTTGTAGTACAGTGCCTAGCATGTGTAAGTCACTGGGTTCAATCCTCAGCACCACATAAAAATAAATAAAAATAAAGGTTAAAAAATTATGTTCCATAAATGGTACTGGAAAAAAACAGATATCTAGGTGTAAAAGCATAGCAATGCACACCTATAATCCCAGTGACTCGGGAAGCTGGGGCAGGAGAACTGCAAGTTCAAAGACAGCCTCAGCAATTTAGCAAGACCCTGTCTCAAAATTAAAAAATAGGGGGCTGGGGTTGTAGCTCAATGGTAGAGCACTTGCCTAGATGTGTGAGCCCCTGGGTTCAATTCTCAGCACCGCATATAAATAAATTAATAAAATAAAGGTTCATTAACACCAAAAAAAACGTTTTTAAATTATAAAAACCTAAATAAACAAAATAAAGGTATTGTGTCCATCTACAACTAAAAACTTTTTGTAGGGCTGGGGATGTGGCTCAAGCGGTAGCGCGCTCGCCTGGCATGCGTGCGGCCCGGGTTCGATCCTCAGCACCACATACAAACAAAGATATTGTGTCCGCCGAAAACTAAAACATAAATATTAAAAAAAAAAAATTCTCCCTCTCTCTTTCTCTCTCTAAAAAAAAAAAAGGAATGATTAAGAACTGTTCAGCAGGAAATTTAAAAAAAAATTTTTTTTAAATAAATACATAAATAGAAAGAGCTGGGTATGTGGCTGAATGGTTAAGTGCCCCTGGGCTCAATCCCTGGTACCGAAGGTTGGGGTGGTAATTAAGTAGAATCTTCACATCATATTTAAAAATGAACTCAAAGTTGATAAGCTTCAGTGAAAAAGCTAGAGCTGTGACGCTGGTAGAAGAAAGCAGAGGGGAAAAGCTTCATGACAGTGGACTTGGCAAGATTTTTTAAATATAACACTAAAACCACAAGCAAAATCAAAAAACAGATTAATTACAGTCCATCAAAATTAAAAGTTTTGTGTATCAAAGGACACTACCAAGAGGGAAGGAGGCAAGCCGGGCTAGTGTGCACACCTCTAGCCCTGTTTACTCAGGAAGTGGAAGTGGGAGATCACTTGAGCCCAGGAGTTCACCAGCAGCCTGGCCAACAGAGTGAGAGCCTATCTCAAAGGAAAAAAAGACCACAGTGAGGACAACCTGCAGGATGGGATTCGAAAGTCAAATTTCTGGTAAAGCGTTCATAAGAAGAATACACAAAGAACTACAACTCAAAAACACAATAAAACAAACCGATTCAAAAATGTGAATTTCTCCAAAGATACATAAATGACCGACAGTACATGAAACAGTACAAGCCAAAAAACAGAACAAGCTCAATGTCGGGGCTGGAGTTGTAGCTCAGCGGTGGAGCACTTGCCTCGCACATGCAAGTAGCTGGGTTTGATCCTCAGCACCACATAAAAATAAGTAAACAAAATAAAGGTATTATGTCCACCTACAGCTAAAAGAGACATTAACTTTAAAAAATGCTCCACATCACTAGAAAAATGCAAAACAAAATGATAAAACGCCACTTCATGCCCACAGCAATGGCTACTATCAAAAACGCAGAAAAGAGCAAATGCTGGTGGACATGAGGGGCAGCACACAGTGCAGCTGCTGTGGAGCAGCTGGGTGCTCCATCCAAAAGTGAAGCCCAGCCGGGCACGGTGGCACACACCTATAATCCCAGTGGCCTGGAAGGCTGAGGCCGGAGGATCAGAGTTCAAAGCCAGCCTCAGCACAGCAAGGCACTAAGCAACTCAGTGAGACGCTGTCTCTAATAAAATACAAAACAGGGCTGGGGATGGCTCACTGGTCGAGTGCCCCTGAGTTCGATCCCTGGTACTTCTCCCCTCCCCTCCGCCAAAAAAAAGTGAAGCCCAGAATGGCCTATGATGCGGCAGTCCCTCTCTAGGTGTACACCAGGAACCTGAGCGGAGTCCTGAACAGAACCTGTACCGATGTTCACTGCAACATCGTTCACCACAGCTGAAAGGTAAAAACCCAGTGTGTCCACTGGCACTCGAGGAGACAGACAAAATGCAGAATATTCATGATTAAATACAAAATGCAGCCTTCACAGGGAACAAAACTTGGAACTTGCACAACATGAATGAACCTTAAAAACATGATAGTGAAAAAAGCAGAGACGGGGGAACAAATGTCCACTGGAGGCACTTAGATCAGGCAGGTGCACAGACAGAACAGCGGACGCCAGGGACGGGGGAAGGGCAGTGGGAACTTGCTGTTTCAGGGGTACAGTGTCTATTTGGGATGATGAAAAAGTTCTGAAAATAGACAGTTGTGATTGCACAACCCTGAGAATCTATTTAATGCCCCTGAACTGTACACTGAAAAAATTTCCATGTGTACACTTCACCTCAATTTTTAAAAAAGCAACTATCAAAAAGGTATGTGCTTCCTAACAAATATTAACACACTAGAGACTGTCAAAACATTAACTTGTGCCAACTTAATTCATTTTTATGCTTAAGAAAGCTTTTTGACAGCTATTTCAAGAGTGTCCAAAGATTTTATTTTAAATAAGTTGTTTGGAAAAAAAGAAAAAGTCTGCTCATGCTAAGTAGCTGTGTCAACACAAACGTTCCCCTTATGTGCAACCAGAACAAAATGTGGAAATAAAGGGGCTGAAGCTGACAGAAGACCTCAAGAGCCATGCATATATCCCAATTTTCAAATGTGTTGCTCATTCTGCAGACCAATTAGTAGTTTTTGGCTATTATGGTTGTATAGCTGTTTGTTTGTTTACAGTCCTAAGAATGGAACCAGGGCCTTGCATATGCTAGGCAAGCACTCTACACTGAGGTAGGCCCCCAGTGTTACCCAGCCCCCTTTTTTTGAGACAGAGTTTAGTTGCTCAAGCTGGCCTCAAACTTGCCATCCTCCTGCCTCAGCCTCCTGAGTAGCTGGGATCATGCAATTTGTTTTAACTTTTTTTTTAATTTATTTTTTAGTTATAGTTGGACACAATACGTTTATTTTGTTTACTTATTTTTATGTGGTGCTGTGAATTGAACCCAGAACCTTACATGTGCTAGGTGAGCATGCTACTGCTGAGCCACAATGCCAGCCCTTAACTTTTTTTATTTTTATTTTTTTCAGCAGACACAACATCTTTGTTGGTATGTGGTGCTCAGGATCGAACCCAGGCCTCACGCATGCCAGGGGAGCGCACTACCGCTTGAGCCAATCCCCAGCCCAGTCCTTAACTTTTATTTTTAGTTCTAAACTATTTCAAGCACACAGAGGATACAGATAACAATGTAACAGAAAATCCCGATTTAACAAATACCCACATTAAGTACTAGTGACATCAATTTTTTAAAATGTTACTGTATTTTTTATACCTTTTAGTTACTTATTTATATGCAGCCCTGAGGATCACATCCTGTGCCTCACACTTGGTAAGCAAGTGCTCTACCACTGAGCTACAGCCCCAGCTCATTTTTTAAGAAAAGCAGTGAAGCCTTCTCTCCAGCCTTCCCATGGCAGTTAACAACCCACCACGTGGGACTGTCGCCTTCCCAGCCATGTTCTATAATGGATAAACTCTCTATAGTATGAATTTATGTTTGGAATATTCACATAAATCATTCTCCTGCCTGCCTTTATCAACATCGTATATTCAAAGTTTTCAGGTTTATATTAATGTAATGCTACTTTTCTACTGAGGTTCCACAAGACTGACGAAAATAATGGATCTGGTGACAAGTTCTAACCTTAAAGCCAGTCATTCTCAACAAGAGCAGTGCCAGAGTCACTTTGGAGTTTCCAAGGGATTGGCAGAGAAGCCACCACCAGACAAATGAATTCAAGTTCCTGTGGGTTGGATATCCACTTTATAGTATTTATTTATGAGTTTCCAGGTGATTTTACTGGCAACCAGACTTAAAATTCACTGCTCTAAGCCACTGCTTCTAGAGGAATGTCAACAGGGACAAAGCAGCCAGTGAAATAAAAACGCAAAACAGGAAATGACATACACATTTATTTGAAAGTGAGATTATATTATTTCATATATAAAATAAGTATACAAACTATGTTTACATGGTTTATATATAAAATTATTTTTTATATAGCCAGGCACTGTGGCGCATGCCTGTAATCCCAGTGGCTTAGAGGGCTGAGGTGGGAGGATTCTGAGTTCAAAGTCAGCCTCAGCAAAAGTGAGGTGCTAAGGAATTCAGTGAGACCCTGACTCTAAATAATATACAAAACAGAGCTGGGGATGTGGCTCAGGAGTCAAGTGCCCCTGAATTCAATCTCCAATACTCAAATTATACACACACACACACACACAAACACACACACGTACGTATTTTTACATCATCTGGGTTGGACCAAATACTGCAAGTGGGGGGGGGGGCAAATGACTCATATCTACAAATATCATCCCCAGTAAGATGAAGAACCTTTAGCAGGCCCTTAGTCTTCCCTTCACGAGTGGGAAGTACTGTTAACATCAATTCCCTAGTGTACGGTCCAGTATTAAAATCTAAGCAACACTAGGAAAAAGAAAAAACACTCTGAACTATGCTTGACCCTCAATATGCCAGGAAAAATATTCATCACCATTTATTATCTGGCTCCAATAAACCCTTTTTATTTTTCTATATTTAGTCACTTTTACAAATAACAGGCATAATAAACAGATAAGTCATTTAATTTGATATTTTAACAAGAATTTTAAAACAGCAATCCTAAACTTTTCCCCCAAACTTCTGGTCTGAAAGGCATTCATTCCTAGTATGGGCACTCCATATGCAACTCCCCACCTATCTCCTGTCCTGCCTGAGCCAAGCGCCACCCACTACAGAACACAAGAGTTCAAACACCAGAGGCTCTCACTTATCAGGACTTCTGATCCTTCCTGTGTGGTCCTGTCTATTTCTCAAACAGATGCAAACTTCTGCTGAAGAAAGAACAACCATCTTTTTTTGCTCCTCAGCTGCAAAATGTTTTCACTTATATTTATAGACACAAAAAAAGATCAATCTAATGATTTTTTGTTGTTTTTATATGATCTACTCCCTTCCAATCACCTTTGCACACATTTGTAGATAAGTGTTAAGAAATAAATGTTGGAGTCAAACATCATAAAAGATGAAAAAATGTTGTTACACGTGCTTTTGTTTTTTAATCTGAACGAGATGGCCCAGGTTCTTGTTGATAACTGTTGTTTAAGGAAGTCCTTCCTGACAGACTAAATGAATATTCCACATTTCCTTTTCTTCTGCCATAGAAATATATTGTTTGCTCACCAGTCCTTGGGTTTGAGGACATTTAACTAAGTCATCATCTGCAGGCTCAGTCTGAGACCTCACTTAGCTGCTCCAAGTGCCCTCTAAGACTGCCTGTGGAGGGCCACCATCAGCCTCTGTGTTTTTCTTCCAACCAGACTAAAAACTGAAAAAGACCTCCTCTGTCAATCTTCTCTTTCCACTATGGATGGGAAAATGAAAAACCTGAATTCTCACCTGGGTTCAGTGAAAGGCAAAAGAGGAGACTCAATGGATGGTGTCTCCAGTCTTTTTTTTTTTTTTTTTTTTTTTTGGTATCAGGGATTGAACCCAGGGGTGCTTAACCACTTAGATATATCCTCAGCCCTTTTTATTTTGAGACAGAGTCTCCCTAAGTTGCTTAGGGCCTCACTAAGTTGGTGCAGGTGGCTTTGAACTTGCGATCCTCCTGCTCAGCCTTCTAAACTGCTGGGATTACAGGAGTGCACCACCGAGCCCGGCTACATTTTCTTGCAATACATTGGGCAAGGCCCTGAGAATGTTAAAGGATGATGCAATAATGACCATTATTTGATTTACCATATTGTCTGCTAGGGATTTCATAATTCCTCCATTTTCTGGTGATTTTTGCCTTATTTAGTAAACTTGGAAACAAATGATGAACAGTGTTGAAATAATATGTAGGATAAGTAATGGCAAAATGTTCCAAAACATAGGGAAATTAAGATTCTGAAGATGCTATAATATAAAAATGGACAAAAAGATCCAAAGGAACATGTGCTAATTTTAAGAGAGAGTGACTTTTACTTTACTTTATAAAATGTTTTCCCTTAGTTCTTTATAAGATCTCAGAAAAAGAATAAGAGTCATGTGATATCATTCCTTAAAGGGCTTGAAGAAGAGCTCAAAAGTGAAAACTGGGTGCACTGGATACTGGCAGCATGAGGGTGAAGATATTCCATTTTAGTTTTAGTCTTACTTAAATGTAGCCCTGTCCCAAGAGAAGATAAGGACTCAAGACCAGAAAATTTCCATTCATTTATTTTGACAAAAATATAGAAAGTATTAAAAAATTTTTAATAAAAAAATCTTCCATTTCTATCACCAGGATCAAACTACATCTAAAGTCTTCTATAACCTTCAAAATATTCACTATGCACATGCACACATACATATACACCCACCTAGGGAGTTCTCTGCTTGCTTGAGCATAAGCAGGATCACACTGTAGGCATAACAACCCTGTATCCTGCCTACCACTGTAGATTCTGGCCCCCTCACATGCCCACTTATGCAGATCTACCACACCCTGGTACTCCCAGGAATAAATGTTTCCATTTACTTAACCATTTCCCTAGTAATGAACACTGAAGATAACTCCTGGGTTTTTCTACTGCAGATATTACAGCCATGACTGTCCTGCTCATAACACCTCAGACATGGTGAATAAGTCATCCTTTATCAACACAAACTTTATATCTAAAACAAAACCAAACCTCATGAGCCTTCTCAGCTCAGGACCTTTGTACCCATTGCTCCCTCTCTGGGAATGTGCTGTCCTGCACCTCTGCTTGTCTTGGTCTCAGCTGAAATGACTTTCCCGGGGAGACCTCAGGACACAGCACTAGTGCCCTTCTGATCCTGCCACTCCTCCCTCCTAGCACTCACTGTGCTTTTTGATGATACCCACGTTAATGTCTGATGGCTCCGCTGCACTAGGCTCTAGAGGACGGGGCCCATGCAGGACACTGGAGTTTTCACTGCAAGCCTTGCATAATGTGGAGGAGGGACCTGACCAACCTGCAGTGGACAAAGAATGCTACTCTGCCAGCTGTCCCCTGAGGAGGAGCAACTGACCTCTGCGCAATCACATGCTCTACAAGTTTTCAACAGCAAAACTGACTATACGTGTAACATGATCATTTCCTACAAGGGAAAACAGGCTGCTTACACCCTATTGGCAGGGTCTGAAGCCACATATCACCATGTCTTTGATTAAGAATTCTGCTCCTCTGATTATGGCTCACAGAAATACCATGGACACAAAGATTTCACTACAGCAATATTCTTCACTACCCATTTCATCATAAGGAAAACTGCAAATAATCTAGCTTTTCAATCAAGGGCCTCCTGAAAAAATGCACTGCTATATTTACACAATGGAACAATTTACAGCCATTAAAAAATTTTTAGCGGGGCTTGAGGTTATGGCTTAGTGCTTGCCTAGCACGTTTGAGGCACTGGGTTCAATCCTCAGGACCACATAAATTAATTAATTAAAGGTATTGTGTCCATCTATAACTAAAAATATGTATTTTTTAAATTTCTTAGGTATGTGTTAAAGGAGTTCCCCAGGGAATTATAAGTGACATAATAACATTTTCATGATAAACACTTTAGTGGAAAAGGTGTTACTGTACCATATCATCCCATTTTATGAAATAAGACAGGTGCGTGTATTTACTTACGTGGGTACTAACATCCACCAAAACATGTAGAGTGATTAACTACAAGTAGCAAATTTATAAATTCTTTATTTTCCTTTTTTTATTTCAAAAATTTTTATAATTCATATGTACTTCTTTTTTCCCTCTGTACTAGGGTTTGAACCCAGGGCCTCATGCATTTAGGCAAAGGCTGTACCACTGAGCTAAATCCACAACTTTGTTCTTCACTTTATTTAGGGTCTCACTAAATTGCCCAGGTAGCCTCAAGCTTGCAATCCTCTTACTTCAGAAATTCTGAGCAGCTGGGATTACAGGAGTGTGTACCATGACCTGGCTCACATGCATTACTTTTAAAAAAATAAAATTGTATTTTAAAAAGGTTATCTTGGGCTGGAGATGTGGCTCAAGCGGTAGCGCACTCACCTGGCATGAGTGGGGCACTGGGTTTGATCCTCAGCACCACATAAAAATAAAATAAAGATGTTGTGTCCACTGAAAACTAAAAAATAAATATTAAAAAAAAAGGCTATATTTACTCCCTGCTCCCCACCAACAAGATGGCCTGGCAAAATCAAGGGGGCAACACATTTAGGTGATTTATTACTTCTAAGAAAAACTTTCATCCCAGTTTCTGATTCCTTGTTTCTCAATCACTGTCTTCCAGACACTTCCGAAAGGCATTGTCTCTACTTCAAACCATACAGAGTTGCTCAGGAGCAAAGAGAAGGGAAGCCAAGGTTCATAAGTAGACTGAAACATCACTCCAGCAAAGCTCCTCAAGGAACTTGCCCTGGAAAGCGTCTGCTACAGCCACTGCCCCAGCCCACGCATCAGACTCCAAGACACCCACCCACAGGTACACTCCTTTGTAGCAATGTTGTGAACACTCCCAAGGAGGACTCGAAGGGTAACTGTGAAGCACTGACAATACTCAGGAGCTACGGTTCTCAGCTCCTGCTTTACATTGACCCCAAGAGCAAGTAAACAACAAGAGCGAAAGCCAGACTGCTGGGTTTTACCCAAGCCCTGCTGCTTTAGAATCGAGTGGGGTAGGCCTAGGAATTTTTTCTTAGACTTCAAGTGATTTTGATGCAGGCAACCCACACACCACCATTCAGCAATCATCTATCAACTGTTGGCTAGAAGGAACAGAGAAATACCTACTCCATCTGACTGCAATTACATGAGCATCAAAGTCAAGTGAAAAGGATGAAAGGTCTCCAACATAACCCAGACCACACTACCCTTTTGGTATTTTAACAAATCTCATCACTGAGAGACTCTTCTTTTTAGCTTCATTAAATCATCTTCTCTTAAGTTACCATCTGATTCTTTTATTTGATCTTTTGTGACCCCTGGACTTAGGATATGTGATGAAGATGGAAAACGGGAACACTGCAAACAAAACAAACACCAAGTGCTCCTGTGTGGCTAGCTACGAAGCCACAGAGTACCCTCCTACGCTGGGCTGTCACACTGCCACCAGCTGGGTATAGGTCAGACCTCAGCAAGGCGCTGCCCAGGGTCTATATGCGTCCCCACCTGGCATCACACACTTAGCCCTATGCTCTGGGCAAGACTATCTTCTTTGTGACCTTGCTACCTGGGGAGGAAAAGTGGAATGCCACCCATGGGCATTTTTAGATGACAATCCCTACTGGATTACACAGAACCATGACCTCAACATTCTCGACTCCCTAGCTTTCTTTCTAGACCTTTGGTGACTGAATTTGTGATAAAACTCTACCTTACCACAGAAAGTCACTAAAGCTTTGGCCTGTCACCTCAGTAGCAATGGAGTCACTGATTTCCTAAAAATGATATTCCTACTTAGTCACAAAAAGTTAGAATCATTTTCCTGTCATGGTGGTTTTAAAACATGGTCCCAAATTCTTTGATATGCCTCTCATCCAGAAGTAGGGTTCTACACATTGTGAATGTCCTAAAAGCCACTGAATTGTACATTTAAGATGGTTAAAATGGTGGACTTATATAAATTGAGTGGGGTGGGGTGAAGTACTGGGAATTGAACCCAGGGATTTGAACCCCAAGCTATACCCCAAAGTTCCTCTTTTCTTTAAGACAGGATCTAAGTTGCCCAGGCTGGCCTTGAACTTGCAATTCTCCTGCCTCAGATTTCCAAAGAGCTGGGATTACAGGTGTTGCACCATCACATCTAGCAATAATGTGATTTTTTTACTTCTAGGTAAGCAAAATTAAATGTAAGTTTCCATTATCTCCTTCCTTTGAATGAGAGCTGTGCCTAGCTTGACCTGTAAAATAACAGAAGTGATACTGGCACTGGCATTAAGAAACTGGAAGGTGTTTCCATTTCCCATCTTCTAGGATGCTCCTTCTTAGAACCCAGCTATCATACCCTGAGAAAGTGTAAGCATTTCTTGCAGATTCACTAAGAGAAGAACTGAGGTTCCCAGGACAAAAAGCCAGCTTAGCTTCCTGCTGACAGCCAGCACTGAATTATCAGCCACGTGAGCCATTTTGAAAGTGGGTCCCCAAAGCTACATGGAGCAAAGGTAAACCACCCCTGCCAAGTCCTAACTCAATCACAGATTCATGAGCAAAATAAATGCCTAGTGATATTCAAACCACCATTAAGTTTTGTGATAGTCTGTTACACAACAATGAATAGCAATCACTTCTACAAAATAAAAAGTGACCTCATAAAACAGGTCAAAAATTCTGACCTGGTACCTTGTCGGCAGACTCTGGCAAGCCTAACAGTCAGCACTCATCCAGTCTTTCTAATGTGTTTACCCCACACTCACGTCACTCAACCATGTCAGGAATGAACCAGAAGACATCTGACTTTCTTGCTGAGAGATTGAAAAAGGAAAGGTGGGGTGGGGCAAGAAGATATAGGATACAAAATAGTGTAGACTACCAAATAATAAAAATTACAGGCAGCTGTCAATACACCTTAGAAAAAGGACCTTGACAGGCTCCTTCCCGGCCCTCCGGCTCTGCTACTCCTCACCTCCAGTCTCTCAGGCGGAGGCTCGTTCTGCAAGATCCTCAAGGCTTTAGCAGCAGCATCGTGTTTCGCAGCCTGTCTCGTCTTTCCTTTCCCATTGAATTGCTGTCCTCCCACAGAAAGTTCAACTTGATAAAGTAAGGGTGGAACTGGAAATGGGTAAAAGTACCTAAAAATAAAAGGGAGTTAAGAAGATTAGTTTTGAGTTGTTGATAAGTCACCCATACGTTCTCTGGCAAATTCCAAATATTTCCTTCATTATGACCTAATCACATTAACATTCGCTTGCTACAACAAAAAATAATGTATCAATATGTCCAGAAATTTTGTAAAAGTTTTAAAATGAATTCCAATTATTATAAAACTAAATACTGGGTGGTAATTCACACTTCATTTAATACACAAGGGCTTATAAATTACATTAGTTTAATTTATAATGCTAGCCTACTCTGACAAAATCTAAAATGGATTAGACTTTGGCTGAAACAGAAAGTTAATTTGCTTTGCTTCTGCTTAGATTTTCTCTTGCTTGTCTCCATAGGAAGTCTGTTAGAAAGGACCCTCATTGTGAGATGAGGTGGCTCGGTGGGAGAGCATTCGCCTCACATGCCGAAGGCCCTGGGTTCCATCCCCAGCACAGAAAAAGAAAGGAAGGATTCTCATTTCTAGAAGCCCCACCTGTCCATAACCTTGCAGAGTTTGCTTTCTTGCACTTCAAACTTCTATTTCTAAAATGCAGAAGGAAGAGAAAGAAATACTTCCATTTTGATCGTCAATGTCTTATGTCTTATTACTTCCAGCAGGTTTTCAACTTGGGACGTTTTCAAGTGTCAATATTTTAGTTCACCAAAGCCATTTACAAAACATACAAGTTCAAAAGTCAAAAGATTCCAAATAAACAATAATCAAGAAATCTACAAATGCTGAGAATCATGGTGTTGTAGGAATCATGTTCAAATATGATTCAGTTACACAAAGTAGATACGAGGGTGCTCTCCAGCTAGACTGCTGGGGGCCCAAGAACAGTGCTCATAAGGAATATGATTGGGTTCTTTCCAAAAACAGAAGTTAAAAGAGCACTAAAACAGTTCCAAAGGCACAAGTACAAAATTTATTCTCCACTTGGCAGGCCCAAAGAAGACAAAGTCATTATTCATATAATTCACAGATAATAGTCTGTATAAGAGAGCAGATATATTTTTACCTGTATCTTACAAAAGGCCAAACATACGTACCTCGGGGGATAAGCACCTCCTCTCATGTTGTAGTTGTAGGTGGACTGCATCCGAGAGTAAGGGTCAACAGGCTTATACATTGGTTTTTTTCCAAGTTTCATGCACAGTGCATTTAGTTGAACAGTAGGAGTTATGCTTTCTGCAACACAGAATCAACACAAAGAACTGGGTTTTTTTTTTCCTGACATAAGAATGATGATCACTAAAATAAAAAAGAACAGCATACCTTCTACTAATTATATGCATGATGCATTAAAAAAGGGCCTGAGTACTTCACTGCTAGAATCAGGTCAGGAAATCCAAGAATCTGCTGTGACTTCTCAAGATTAATACACAGGCAACAGCATAAAATATATGTGAAGAGCTATCAGAGAGCGCAACAATTTAACCCACTACCAGTAAAAGCCCTACAGTACAGTTGTCAGAAATAAGTTACAATACGCATCAGTTTTCCCACTTTAAAAACCCTGCTTGGGCTGGGGATACTTGACTCGTATGCACAAGGCCCTGGGTTCAATCCCCAGCACTACCAAAAAAAAACCTGCTTCACTGTTCAAATTACTTTATATTTGAGAATGCTTTACCAATATAAATTTGCTTGTTCTGATTTACTATTATTGGCTTACATACAGAAGTATGTTTGTCCATACCACTTATTTGCATAATGCATTTATTAAATACTAACTGTATGCAAAGCACTGTGCTGAGCTTGAGAGACACACAGGAGAAGGACAATGCAATGGGCAGGCGCCCCAGGTCAAGATCACTGAGGCAACAGCAAAGTAAATTCATCTGGAGAAGCCAGCTTGGGTCCAAACAATATTCAGATGACCTCCATCCTTTATATCACAAAGGGGTTTGACTAGTGATCATATCTGTTATCAAAATGAGTTCCACTCTCATTCACCACAGAGCAAGTCTTTACCTCAGAATTTTCATATTTGTCTTTAGAAAATATACACTATTAATTTTTTTAATTTGTTCTCTCTGTTCATGCAATTCATAAACTTTCATAAACCATTTAAAAAGAAAATCAGTGTGGTGCAGTGGCATATGCCTGTAATCCCAGCAGCTTGGAGGGTGAGGCAGGAGGATCCAAGTTCAAAGCCAGCCTTAGCAACTTAGCAAGGCCCTGTCTCAAAATAAAAAGGTCTGTGGATGTGCCTCAGGGATATAAGCATCCTAGGCTAAATCCCCATTCAAAAAAAAAGAAAGAAAGAAAGAAAGAAAGAAAACCAGCCTGAAAAGGTCAATGACAGTGCACAAGCACATTTTATAACAATCCTTCAAAAAATAAAAACAAGGCTAGGCGCAGTGGTACATGCCAATAATCGCAGCAACTCAGGAGGCTGAGGCAGAAGGATCAAGAGTTCAAAGCCAGCCTCAGCAAAAGCGAGGTGCTGAGCAACTCAGTGAGACCCTGTCACTAATAAAATACAAAACAGAACTGAGGGCACTCGACTTCAATCTCTGGTATTTAAAAAAAAAAAAAAAAAATTTCTTTATGGGGCAGGGATTTGTGGCTCAGTAGTAGAGAGCTTGCCTAGTATTCATGAGGCCCTAGGTTTAGAATCCCAGCCCCGGGTCCCCCCCCCACAGGAAAACAAAGAAAAAACAGACTTTTTTTTTTTTTTAACCAAACTCAGTGCATTAATCAAATTTCTTTGGGGGGGGGGCTGTGGTGGGTACTGGGGATTGAACTCAAGGGCATTCGACCACTGAGTAACATCCCCAGCCCTACTTAGTATTTTATCAGAGACAGGGTCTTAATGAATTGCTTAGCGCCTCGCTGCTACAGAGAATAGCTTTAAACTTGCACTCCTTCTGCCAAAGCCTCCAAAGCAGTTGGGATTAAAGGCATGCGCCACTGCGCTTGGCTTCTAATTTCTAAGAATATCCTTGGGGTCTATACAACCAGAGGGTCACAGTAGTCACCAGCCTTTCGTCCTTGTGTTAGAATTCTACTTTATACAAAATCTATATAGTTGCATCTTAAGTACAGCCTAAATCATTTTAAGAACAGCACAACCCCGAGAATTTACCTGCAGTAGAGAATGAATTCGAAGACTACCATAAAGAAATTAAAGGCAGCCAGGTGCAGTGGTGCACACCTGTAGTCCCAGTGGCTCGGGAGGCTGGGGCAAGAGGGTAGAGAGTTCAAAGCCAGTCTCAGCAACTTAGCAAGGCCCTAAGCAACTTAGCGAGACCCTGTTTCTTTATTTTTCTTTTTTTGTGGTGCTAGGGATTGAACCCAAGGCCTTGTGCATTCGAGGCAGGCACTCTACCAACTGTTTCTAAAGGGCTGGGATGTGGCTCAGTGGTTAAGCGTCCCTGGGTTCAATCCCTGGTACCAAAAAAAGGGAAAGAAATCAAAGGCAAAAAGAAAGGTCTGACTGAGACTTTCCAGACTAGTCCCTGCCTACCCCCAGCCTGGGGAGACTTCATTCATTTTTTTTTTTAATTTTTAATATTTATTTTTTAGTTCTCGGTGGACACAACATCTTTGTTGGTATGTGGTGCTGAGGATCGAACCCGGGCCGCACGCATGCCAGGCGAGCACGCTACCGCTTGAGCCACATCCCCAGCCCCGAGACTTCATTCATGCGAGGGGACTTTGCCAAAACAGCCACTTCAACCACAGCCTTTGGGTCAGTATTTCCCAACTTTCCACAGACATAGCTCTTGATTTGTATTGTCCCTGCTTGAGGCCTTTGTTTAAAGAGCTATGACCTCCTACTTATATATAAGTAAAGATTTAAGTTATTTTCAGTTCCTTTTGAACCATCAGGAAACATTACTGACATCAGTGCTTCTGATCAACAGATTATATCAGTATTACACACTGACCTGACATGATCCCACCTAAAATCCATGTTCTTAATAATCTGTACAACCTTATCAAAGAAAAAAAATGTACATTCCTTATGCTTTTCTGAAATCTTAGAAATGATTTGGGGAAGCCTCCTGCCCATGATTGATCAGCTTAGCAGACCATCAGAAGAGAGACTGTAGACTGAGAAGTGCTGCTTTAGGGGCTGGGGTTGTAGCTCAGTGGCAGAGCACTTGCCTAACAGGTGTGAAGCACTAGGTTCAATCCTTAGCACCATATAAAAATAAAACAAATAAAATAAAGGCATGTTTTCTATCCACAACTACAAAATAACAAATAAATGAATAAATAAAAGAACTGCTGCTTTAGGGTCAGGATAAGAATTCCTGGGCTGGGGTTGTGGCTCAGTGTTAGAGCACTTGCCAACCACATTTGAGGCCCTGGGTTCAATTCTCAGCACCACATAAAAATAAATGAACAAAATGAAGCAACAGATGGGTGTATGCCACAGTGTAGGATCTGTGCTTTCAAAACCTATGTTAGCTAAGAAACTATCCACATGCATACCAAAAGGTACTTCCAGACACACTTTGGGAAAGGAACCTGTCTTGGCCCACACATAATACCTATTTTCTTCCTTTGCTATAAAAAGGGCAGGCTATGGGTTTAGAAAAAAATATTTCTTTCAAAGTTCTGACAGCAGCTCCAGTTCAAGCTTGTCTTTTCTTTTTGTATTGGAGATTGAACCCAGAAGTGTCTAACCACTGAGCTATATCCCCAGCTCATTTTATTTTTTATTTTGAAGGGTCTCATTAAGTTGCTTAGGACCTCACTACTGCTCAGGCTGGTCTCAAAACTTTCAAGCCTCCTCTGCCTCAGCCTCCTAAATTGATGGGATTACAGGTATGCGTACCACGCCCTGCTGTGTTGGGCTTTTTTTTTTTAATACTAGTTCCTTCAGTTTCCCAGTGCTGATCTCCAAACATTAACGGTACTAAGATACCGACAAATAAAAAGTATAAGCTCTCAATTCAAGAAATCTGATGTCAGCTGTAACATGTCACTTGGACCTGGAACACATTTTATGGTCATGGCTACAAGGCCTGGTCATTGCCTTAGTAATTTATTCTTTTACCCTATTTTCCTTCCTATTGTTTTTATAAGTAGAAAAAATTTTTCTAGTATCCACTGACTAGAATTGAACAGCACTCCATGAAAATATTATTCTTTGAAAGATAGTTAAGCAGAGAGTCTAAAGACTATTTTCTTAAATGTTAATAAACTTTGAACAACTCAGCAAGACCTGTTTCAAAACCTAAAAAAAAAAGGACTGGGGAAGTAGCTCAACAGTAAAGCACCCCTGGGTTCAATCCCCAGTACCATAAACAAACAACTAACTATTTGGGAGACATCCAAATAGTGTCTTCCAATTACTTCTCATAAAGAGATATTGCAAAGTTGATTTAAACATATTAGTATCATACAAATTAAGACAATGTAATGTGTTTGAGGACTCGTCTAAAATGTAAACCCATTAGACAAAAACCTGAAAAAAATCTGGGAATGCCAACAAGGTTCTAAATTGCTGTCCTCTACAGATCTCCTAAGACTATACTATTCAGACACTGCCTCCACTTTGAGAAGAAAATCAGTCCCACAGCAAGCAAAGACCTGAAAATGTTTCTGAACCCAAATCTAAGGTAAGGCCTTCAAAACAGTTCAATCTGACCTCAATACAGGCCGAGGAAGGCAAGGCTTTCTTCCTTTATAAAGGTGCTCCAAATGCACATCTCCATTCTTAAAATTAGGTTCTATCAATCCCATCACTATTAAACTAATACTCTGTCAAAAAACATCACTGCATAGTGATTCCTCAACTGTGGCTTCACTTGAGGCAGCAGGGGGAAAGCCTGCAAAAGCACAGACACGGGATCCCACTCCCAGAATTGGGACCAAACAGCAGGAGGGATATCTGGGCTGAGGTATTTTCAGTAGGCTCCCAAAGTGATTCTGCCTGATACGCCCCAAAAAAGTTTGAGACACTACAAAATTTGGAACTTAACAAAATCAACTGCAGCTTTTATTTTTCTGATTTCCTTTATCACCAGATATCACTTTTTCTCATTTATAAATAATTCACAGAGAAAACACCAGTTTGGCTGTGTCTAGGTCATTTAAACTTGGCGCCTAAGGCAATGGGGCTGACTTCACAGCAGATTTTTCTTGCAGGTCTTAACTTCAAGGTTCCCTCGGTGAATCTTGATTCTACTCATAGGAAAATTTAAAGAATTTTTATTTCCGTTGAAACATTAGGGGTCTCTACATACTACAGTTCACACGGTTACTCACTGAAGTACCAAACAGCATAACTCAAAACCCTGGCTGGCCTAGAAATTCAATAGCAGAAGCCCACAATGCAGTGTCATCCCTGCGTCATTTTGGTGATCATTTCATGAAAAGAAGCTGGGAGGGGAAAAATGCTAAAAAACAAAAGCAGTTAACCTCATGAACAGCGAGCTCAGCCTGTCCCCAGGACCCGCCCTCCAGCGTGCTGCCACTCTGCGGCCTTCTATGCAGAAGTCTGGCAGCAAGGTTAGAATCTGGGTTTTGATAGTACATTAGACTTCTAATTTTTTAAACACTCTTAACCATCACCAAGGAGAGAAGAACTTCTTTTCTGAACAACTTGTAGATTTAAAAAAAAAATGCAGTTATAGACAAACATATAATATAGTGAAACTATTTAAGGGGCTAAAGTTCAAGTTAGAAAGTACATGTTCCAAAAAAATACTAAAAATAGTTAGTAAAGGGAATCCCAAAGTTAAGGTCTGCAAAAGAAAAGGAAAAAAATCCTGTAGAAGAAACACAACAGTTACAGAAAATGACTAACTGTCCTCCAAATACAAAGGAACACTTCAAACATAACTATGCTTTAGAATAACATTTTAAAACTAGGTGAGTGTGAAACTTCTGTTTTTCTTAAATACATTATTGCTTAATAACGGTAGCTACTATTTACCAAGCATTTGCTAAGAACCAGGCATTGCACTCCATACTTGTTATTTTCACATTTAATTCTCACAACAGACCTAATTGGTAGGTATTATCATCCCCATTTTATAGATGAGGATACTGAGGTTCAAAAAAGTAGCAATGTGTTCAAGGTCACAGAGCTGGCAAGGGTTCAAACCCAGAGCCATCTGACTCCAAAGGCAACTCACCCAGGTATACTGTGGTGCATATTTACCATGGAGCTTCATGTTACTTTCAATAAAATGAAATCTAACTTCATTCAAGGTCTGAGGTTTGCATGTGAAGAAAAATAAGGCATAATGAAGGAAGTAACTCAACCTTAATATTTTTGCTGCAAGGCCTGGATCAGAAACAGATGGCCCAATTCCTTACCCACACCATATCCTTTTGTACCACTTCCAAAAAAGATAAAGCCGGATATGCCAAAATTAAAGTCTAAAATGAACTTTAGCACAGGCAGCAAATTTTAAGAACCGAAAGCAATAATAATTAGCAAAACTTAAAGCCATAACCAGTCCTCACTCTCTAAGATTAGGAAAGTGACAAGGATAACTGAAATTAAAGACAATCCAAAACACTGAGACCAATTTCTACCTTTCATCATCAAACCTTTGACCTAGATTGCTAACAAGTGGCACACTGCTTTCCCAGCCACACACACACACACACACACACACACACACACTCTCTCTCTCTCTCTCACACAAGCACACATGCACTACCTCTCCGTCTGTCTACGTGCAAACAAACAGGAAAGGAGCCAGAGGACAGCCACAGACAGGAGGCAACCAAGGGCCTGGACAACTCATGGGAAATCAATCACAGCACTTGGGAATGTCTATTCAGAATCCTAAACAACCACACACTATTTGGAGTTTTAAAAGCCAAATATCCCCAAAAGAAGCACATATTTTCTTTGAGTTAATCCACAAGGATGAAAAAAGAGCCAACTCTTCAAAAATCTACATATTTGCACTGTTGCCTTAACAGTATGAAAACACATTTTAAATCACAGTACCACTTTCAAAAGTAGTAAAAAAAAAAAAAAAAAAGAAAGAAAAAAAGAAAATTTCCTGGTGGGTTACAAATGCATAAGCAGGTGGACAATATTTACCTTACAGTGAGCTGGACCTTGCTCACGCAAAAGCTTACACTCAGGCTGAATCTTGGAGAAACAGGCTAACTCATTCACAAGACACACTGGGGTTTTCTCTTTGGGGTTTGCCACGTCAGAAGGAACTGCAAAATAACGTAAGAGTGCTGAAATCTACTAGGAGTATTCAAGACTGCTATTCCCCCAGGGATATAAAAACAGAGGGAGAACAAACCGAAAGTCTAAGGACATCAGCAGCAGTGATGCAAATCTGCAAACAATGCTGGGAGCTCAAACATAGAGAAGACACCACTGAGTTTTTTTCTGAACTAGTTAAAGCCATGTAACCAAGGAGCAGATATGTCTTCCAAAGAGAGAGAACAGCAGTCAGAGGAATTACCAAACCTCAGCAAGCAAGCAACATCTGGAATCTGATGGTGCACTGCTATTGCAACCCAAAAGACGGGTAGCAAGGAAGTCTTCTGAGCAGAGACAAATTGGTTACCGTGGCAGCTATCAGATGCAGCCTGTCGGTATTTCACCAAATTCAACATGCCAATACCATCTCTCAAACAGGTCTGTCATTTTCCACAGACCCAACTTCTCATTCCTGGAGCATCCCTAGTCCTTTCTCCAGAGTCTGCCAACCTCCAATGATCTATTTCTGACAATTACACATATAAAATAAAATGGCCACAGTGGGCAGGAGTTTTACAAAGTCAATACAATGTGGGTAAAAGAACACATGAAAAGAAAAAGCAATAAACTCCACAGGACTGAACTAGTCTGTGCCTCTTCCTTTTAAAACAGTCATACACAGCAAATCTGGGGAAACAGAGTCTCTAGGGAATGGTGACAAGTCAAGAATGCCATCTGGAGAGGCGTTCCAAGGAATCCTGGAGGTTCTCTGGAAGATGCCATGCATCTGTGTAGGAGAAGCAAAGCCGGAGGAACAGATTTACAAAATAAAGGAAATGAGAGGATAAAGGAGGAAATTCAAGGAAAACTGCCAGGCAATGAGGCAGGGTTGAGGAGACTTTGCTACAAGGTGACTCTGGTAAGGAGAGGCCCATACTGATACCTCACTTCTTTAATTGGTCTTGCCACTTTGCAGAGAAAGGGGCGACATAATGTCATTTTTAGGTTTTTTTCCCCCAAGTGTTGAGTCTTTTCTTTAGTTCATTTTCAATTTCCTAATAATCAGATTTAAATGCTTCTAAATATATATACATATATATACACATATATGTATATATACACACATATACTTTTTTTTTAAATCTCTGCTTCTTTATTCCATTTCTAATTGGTCCTACTGTGGTTTCTGAACTACGTCTGGAACCTCCCAAATTTAAAGTCACTTGTTCAAAATAAAAATCAACAAATGCCAACATACTCTTTTGCCTTCCAGTGAATCTGGCTGCCCCTTTCTTGGGATAAAATCCTGTAGCCATACAGAAAGGCTTGAACAAACAAGAATCATCAGTTCTGGGAAATAATTTTTAAAAGTAAAATTTCCCATAGAACAATAACTGTCCAAAGTGGTACTTACTGTTCAAGTCTTTCTTTCACCTACCACTTTATAACAGACCAGGCTTTACAGTGTAAGCAGCTTCCAATCATCTTTCTCACAAATTACAAATGGTCTGTCAACATGAGGTTCCATCAACCCCACAACCAGTATTCTAGATCTGGATACAGAAGCATGGTTGGTTATCTTCTCTTCTGCTCCTTGAAGGTAAATGTGAGCCCTACCTATACCTGCAACCTACTTGACAGATCAGAAAACAAGCTGAGAAAACATTTGAAACAGAAGACACTTGGATTCATAAGCTTACCTGCAGCTGCACTGGTGGATGTAATAGATGCAGAGGGTAAAGCAGAGTTTTGAATAGGTCTACCTGCATTTTCAGAGGGCAGAGAGCTAGTAGTAGAAGGAATACTCATCAAAGGCTGTGAGAGAAGAGACTGGTTCTTGTTCAGTATTTGGCTCCCTGAGAGAGCAGCAGATGGGTTCTGAACTTGCACTTGGACTTGAGACATGGTCACTTTCAACAAAAGTGAACAACTGCAGGTAAACAGCTTTCAGTGCAGGTTAATTCAGTGCTATGAAGTCTAAAGTTCTACCTAAAAGTTGTAAGGGAAAGAAAATAAAAAGGTAAATTATAGAGGAGATATGTAATTCAGTCAAAATCGGTGTTACCTACTTAATTATGAAAATAGTCCCATTTAGCATGTAGCTATGTCGATTTATTAGAAATGTTTCTCCGTGGTATACAGCAAGTTGTCTCGCCTTGTGTGTCCTACAGTGTTTTTAGAATGAGTTCTAATACCCACATGTCCTGCATGTTCATTTCACAGAGAGGCAGTAGGGTAGAGTACTTATTGTTGAATACTGGGAACTGCAAACTAAAGCCTACACTCAAAAGTACAAATTTAAAAGCATGGAGAGGTTTTTTTTGCTTTGTTTTTATAATATATGGGTATAGTAAAGGTTTTTGGTCTCAAAATTATGAGAAACTGGAAGCAAGCTGGATTAGTAACACCATCACCAGATTAATATAAACAATGCTTCCGTCTAAGGTCTGTAGGTTCAGACTGGTACTCTTGGAGCATTTCCTTTATTTGACTAAAAGAAGGAAGGAAGTTCTCACTTTTGCTGTTTCTTTTTTCTTATGATGATAGAAGACATATCTGTTTTCCTAATCTGTTTATATCAGGTGGTCTCATTTTATTATAGACCTTAAACCAGAAAACTGCTGCACCCATAAGGAATGATTAGAATAGCAAAGACCATTCCATAATATTTGAAGTATTACAAGTGAAAGTGAAGAAGATGCAGAGGAGAGGGGTGGACTTCAGACTGCTGGTGCTGCTCCTGGGGCCAGGGGTGGCGCACATGGGAGACTGTTCACTTTGTGTTTTTAAGTTAGAAGGGTTGCAAAGGCATCATTACACATGCATGTAAATTTCTTCACAAATCAAAAACAGGAACAGTCTCCTTACAGTCACCTCCATCCTTCAAAAAGCTGAAAACTGTTTTAAGCAAGTCACAAATAACCAGTGTAGCAACGAAGACTAGAAATGACAGGTCTCTCTGGAAAACAGCCAACCAAAGCCAAGCCAACACACTGACTAACTAGAAGTTCTATTACAACATAATTGCTTGTTACTTTAACTTTTTAAAAAGTTTCAAAATGATTTTTAAAGCCAGACACCTAGAAAAAGATCAATGAGCAGAGCAAATAAGTTACTACAAGAGTCCTGCCACATATTCTCTTGCCCAGGAACAAAAAAAGACTACAAAACCCAAAAGAAACTCAGCTGCAATGTGACTTGGAATGGCAAGGCAAAGCACTACCTCATTTATCAAAATCCCCAGCAGTGCAGCTGTTTCAAAAGTTCCTTACTTTTGGAATCAGAACAAAACAACAGAGGCAGTCGGTCCACTGACGATCTAGATAATAGTCTTAGCAGACAAGTTGCCAGTGTCAAGAAACAAGTCCAGAATGTTTTTTAAGAAAGCCATGATCTTGTTTCATTTTTTTCCTTCAGCTGCCAAAATAAGAAATACCTCACTTCCCCACTCATCTCCCTCCCCATTGTCTAGAGAGCACTGTTTTACAACAAGAACAACAAAATCACTTACAGTGTACTCACAACTTCATGATACTGAGAATAAGTCACAAGGTCAGAAAATAAGCAAAGAATCTACCCCCATCCCAGAAGGAGCAACAACTCTGCCCTGGGTCTAAGACTCTGAATGAACATCTAAAATTAGAAAGGGTGGGGCCCAAAGGGATCCTTTCTGGCTAACGCTGTCTAAAGTAGGCCCTATGCCAGCATTTCCAGTTACAGTCATAAATACAGAAGTTAAGAAACTGCCCCCAAAATGTTTACCTCAAGTCACCTGGAGGAGACGGCTAACAACTGGTTGAAACAAGTAGTTAAAAACTACTAATAAAAAAATGCTTAAATTCTCCAATGAGATGGTACTTAATAAATTTTAAACTTCTAACAAGACCAACACTAAATTTTACCAAGCAGTAGGCTGAGGTGTTGCTCAGTGGAAGAGTGCTTGCCTAGCGTGCGGGAGGCCCTGGATTCAATCCCTAACACTGCAAAAACTAAAGTAAAATTCACAAAGCACTACTCATTTGACAAATAAAACAATTGCTCATTTAACATTTAAATGTGACTCATTTAAGCCTGAAAAGAAAATGTAAAGCAGTGGTTCTCAAGGAGACAATCCTGTCCACTCAGGGGAACATCTGCCAATGTCTGAAGATATTCTTTGGTTGTCACTATCTCTGTGGGGCCAGAGACAGCAGGATAAACCTTGTAGTTGTGAATGGGGAAAATAATAATAATAAATAAAGCTTACTTACGGTAATTCAAAGAACAAACAAAGCTTTAGCTATTGCTATTTATAAAGTTCACGGCAGCCTTCGCGGAATCATGACTATCTGGGGCCACTGCTTCTGCATAAACTGTGAACGGGTTGCTTACCCATACTTTCATCCTTAAATAAAAACGTCAGTCTCTTCCTTTAAATGTCCATGAGGACTGTTTCCACCAGATAAATTAAAGACTCACTCAAGAGATCAAAATGCTTTATTAAAAGTCTTCTTAGAGCCAGGCACAGTGGCTCAGCATTGTAATCTCAGCAGCTCAGGAGGCTGAGACAGGAGGATGAGACTTCAAAGCCTGCCTCAGGAAAACTAAGGTCCTAAGGAACTCAGTGAGACCCTGTCTCTAAAAAAAATACAAAATAGGGCTGGGGATGTGGCTCAGAGTTCCCCTGAGTTCAATCCCCAGTACCCTCCCCACCAAAAAGGAATCTTAGGGGCTTTATCCACCAGCTCAGGAAGGCTTCCTCTCAGTCCTGTTTATAGAGCATACATGAGCACCACAACACAAAAAGGGGAGAAACGATGGAGTTGTAGGTGTTTCCTTGAAAAGACTCCTTAATTCCAAAACTGTCCTCCCATACCCAGACAAATACCGTCTCACCTTAGGTGGCAGCTATCACTTCACAATGTCAAGAACTTTCTGTAGGTTATAAGGAAGGGGGACATTGGCCTGTGATCCCTATGAAAGCCACCCCTCCCTTTTTTAAATTACACATGAAGTGGCAGGCAAGATGGCACACACCTGTAATCCCAGCTGCTAGGAAGGCTGAGGCAGGAGGATCGCAAATTCAAAACCAGCCTCAGCAATGGTGAGGTGCTAAGCAACCAAGTGAGACCCTGACTCTAATAAAATACAAAATAGGGCTTGGGATGTGGCTCAGTGGTCGAGTGCCCCCGAGTTCAATCCCCAGTACCCAAAATATAAAAATTAAAAAATAAATTACACATGATGTGCTTAAAAGGTACCAGAAGCCTCACTTAGCAGTAAATCCACAATCACTAGAACATATTGAGCACAAAGTCCTAGTGATTTAATACAGAAGAAGGCAGAGCAGATCCATTTAGAAACAGTTTTTATAAAACTATCTGCAATAGTGCTTAGTCTTACTGTCAAATAACATAACTATAAAATCTTCATAGTATAACTAATTAAGCATTTCCATTAGCCAGCTTTAACTGAATTAACATGACTTATAATGTTGTTGCTACACTTTTATGTAATCAACACGTCATTCTCCTTTGTAATAAGTGATTTTTAAAAAAAAAAATAGAGAAAGAAAAGGAACAAAAAAAAGAAGGTATCTCAATTCTGGGCAAACTTCCTTTTAAGATTACCACAAACATTTCACCCGCTGCAAGTCCTTCAGTAAATCTCATGTAACATGAGACACAGATACAAAGGAGCGCTCCAGTTCTTTACCATGATGAAACATCAACAGGCTGGGGTGTAACTCAGAAGTGCTTGCCTGGCATGCACAGTTGACTCTCTGGACTCCAGCCCCAGTACGGGGGAGGATGACAGCATTAATAATACCAATTGCAATTTTAGAACAAATTCATTCAATATTCAACAAAAATTTATTAACCATCTACTACATGTGAATCCATAAATGGCAAACTGAACATTCCCAAGTGCTGAAAAGAACCTATTTACAACTTTCTTGTAAAACGAAGAAATGCTTTCTCAATATCAACACAAAAATATGGAATGTCTCACAAATCTGTGTGTCATCCTTGTACAGGGCCATGTTAATCTCAGTATCACTCCAATTTTAGTATGTGTCGAGGAAGCAAGCACTACTTGTTAAACTTTCTAACAAAGACACAAGAAGAGATCTTTAAAGAACCAAGTATAAATTCATTATTCTTTTTAGTGGTTTTTTTTTCCCCCCCGGGGGGGGGGGGGGGTGCTGGGGATTAAACCCAGGGCTTTGTGCATGCAAGGCAAGCACTCTACTGACTTGAGCTATATTCCCAACGCCTTTAGTTTTTGAGAGACTCGATCCCCAGAGAAATTTGGTCACTTTTCCTACAATATAAAATCCTTTTCAAAACCCTTGAAATACACCTAAAATGCCTAATCATTCCATATATCCAAGAGTTACTTCCAAGATCATTTTCAGACCCATTTTTCTAACCACAATGTGACTATATAGGTTTTCTGTAAGTAAGCTCACTCCTCTCCACTGCTTCCCTCTATCCCACCCACCTCCCCAAGAAATATTCTTTCGCTCCAAACATTATCCAAACATCTACAGTGAGTACAGCCACAAGTATAAATACATGGCAGCCACCATCATCCTACATAATCATTTCCAAAATGACAGCTTTAAGGTCAATGTCAAGCACATGAAATTACAAAATAATAAAAAGTTATTTAAAAGAAATATGGCCAAACTACTTAAAAAGGGGGGGGGGGGCACTATGTACTTGATGCTCAAGAGAAAGACACAGGAGAATTATTCCTGAGGAGTGACTCTCACTTGGAAGACAATAAAATTAGCTGAAAATAATGACTTGGAAACAACCCAGACTGTTTAAGATGTCTGCCTTCAGTATAAGTGACTGAATGTGGCCCCTGTCTCACACTTGGCCCAATGCCAAGTAGGCAAAGGAAGATTTTCTTTCCATACAAATGTGACTGTTGGGTGGTCTGTTTAAAGAAACATTAAAAGAGAATGCATTATTAATTGTTTACCCTAGAAAAACCATAACACCATACTCAAGTTTAAAAAATTTACCTCTACAGTCTAACAAGCCATAAACCTTATTTTTCATTTCTAGCCCTAAAACCTTATCAAGCTCCCCTCACCCTCATCCCAATAAGTCATTCTTAAAAATAACTAAATGCAAACACATTAATTTTGTAGATACAATCTTTTTAAATTTTTTTTAACTTTATTGTTTTATGTGGTGCTGAGTATTAAACCAGTGCCTCACATGTGCTAGGCAAGCCACAACCCCAGCCCTGTAAATACAGTTTTTAATCCTAAAATTATGAAAAACACAGGAAAATGTTTTCAACCAGCCAAAACGAATACCTATCCCTTCAGAAAAGAAACATTTTATCTGTAACCATGTGCCATTTACCTAGAAACATGAGTGTACTGACCAACATCTTCATACAAAACTGACTCAGTTTCTCAGAAACCAGACTTGCTGCTGAACAGTAACCAACAATGTTAAAGCAGTACAAACCTGTAGCTGTGGCTCTCAGTGCACACCCAACTCAGATGGTAATTTTATGTCCAGCTCTTGGCAATCCACTTCCCTATGCCTCAGCTTCCCAGACAGCTTTGTAATAGGATATTTGACAAAGCCTCACTTAAAGCAATCAGAGAGCTAACATACTGAAGGAATCCTGAGACCTGGTAATTCAATTTTTTGTATAGCACATTATACAAATTCAGTGTGATGAGCATAAATTCAGTCACTGAACTTTGTACAGTTTCTCTAATTTCCTTGTATTTAGTTCCCTCATTCCCAAGTAGGTTAACTTGTCTATGAATACTATCTCAAAGACAGTTTGGTGATGTGCTTTCAGTTCTTAGAGGCAAAGTGCTAACAAACACAAGCAGTATTAACACATGCAGTGTGTTCTGCAGTACCCTGACTAGAGTCTGCAAAATCCTGAACACTCTTTCAATAAAACTCTTTTTTTGTCTGGATGATCACAAGCTGCCAGTAGTAAATGGAGCTTGATTTATAACCCTATCTCACAACAGAAAACAATGTTGAATTAGTTCCACAAGTTTGAAAACCAAGTTTAACCTAAACAACCTGAGAAATCAAAGGCTTTTTAAAAGAAAGCAAACCACAAAAGCTTCTATGGTCAAGATGCTGATTGAAGGAGTTATGTTTAATGACAACTTCAGTGGTCCCTTCTCAGTCTGGTAGGTAAGTTTAAAATATATGGCAATGCTGGCTGGAGGGTTTTACGTTCTTGCCAACAATTTTTCCTGCATTACTTTCTAATTAAATCAAAAATTTTTTTAAAAAAAGAAATTAAAACTACATAAAATGTCTTCTGTTTCTCTAATATTATAGTCAGAAATTTCTAAAAAATCATTTTCCACACAGGCTAATGAAGATCTTATTCCAAAGCATCACCAACAAAAGACAAGCCTGAAATTATAAAGTCAAATTATGTGTACCTTAAAGAGGGCGTTCCAGGAACAATGTTGTTTTGCTCAGTTCTGAGAGGTTATGTGGTTAGGAAACTCCTGGAAAATAAGAAACAATAATTTACCAGGGGACATTTTTTTTTCTGAAAGTGAAGATACATATTGCTTGAGTTTGGGGAAAACCTAAAATTTACAAGCAAGAAAATTTCTGAAAGCATGATGTCATGGTCTGCAGCACATGGCAGACTCTACAAAAGACACAATGCCTGAGAAGAGGGTGAAGAGCGCCTCACAGGGACAGGAACAGGGGAGACAGAACTCTCCCTTTTCAGTCTCAATTACTTCCTGATGAGAGTGCCCTGGCTACCTCATGGTTTGATTTTTGTTTGTTTGTTTGTTTTAAAGAAACTGGATATCATATACGATCCAATCACACAAGCCTGATTTTCAAACTTGTAAGGGCCCCCCAATAACTATCAGCTAAATATTTCATTTAATTGTGTCCTTGACATATGTTTGATAATACAAATGCATTCATGTAGAAAAATTACCAAAAGGCATTGTGCACATAAGCAATATTACATTAAATTGCAAAACACGGTCTGGGGATGTGGCTCAAGCGGTAGCGCGCTCCCCTGGCATCCGTGCGGCCCGGGTTCGATCCTCAGCACCACATACCAACAAAGATGTTGTGTCCGCCCAGAACTAAAAAATAAATATTAAAAATTCTCTCTCTCTCTCTCTCCCCCCTCTCACTCTCTCTTTAAAAAAAAAAAATAAAAATAAAAAAATAAATTGCAAAACACAAGAAAAGCATTATCTTTAGTAAGTACAAATCACAATCAATTTTTTAGAACTGGATATAAAATGACAAAATTTAATTTTCAAACTCTCAGGTCTGATTTATCTAAAGGTTCCCCCTCCCCTTTAAATGGCAATAGTCCATTAACTAATAGAATTCCGGACATGAGCTGCTTTGTGCATTTTTATGACAGAAAGCGTTTTTGCTCATTTTGGTTTCTCACTGTCACTCCGGCTTAACAGACAATAAAAAGTTGCTGCTCACTGTCTAAATTATTTCAGAAATAAAATCATGAGCTCTCATCTGTTCTCCAGTATCTTAATAGCTTAGATTCTTTTTATTGTAAATGATATCTAAAATGTCCTCAAAAGTTTCAGATTTCAGAGCATTTCAGATTAGAAAGCTCAATCTGTAAATCTATTAATAAGTTCCTAAAATCTGAAAAATTCTGAAATCTGAAAACATTTCTTCTCCCAAGCATGTCAGACAAGGTATATCCAACCTGTACTAACAATTTTCCAATCTAGACCTCACAGTTGTTTCATAACCTTTCTTATCCAAAACTGACATTAAGAGAACCAAAAAGAGTCTTGGAGCCCAAACAAATACCTAAGACCACAAAACACAGTGAATGCAGGCCTTGCTCTGCTAGGCCCAACAATTATTTTAGGTTTGCATATCTAATTTTTTAGCCAAAAGCAGAAAAAAAAATTAGAATAGAAAATGCAGTTGCTGCCAGGTGCCGTGGTGGCACATGCCTTTAATCCCAGCAGCTCAGGAGGCTGAGGCAGGAGGATCACAATATCAAAGCCAGCCTCAGCAACTCAGCAAGGCCCCATGCAACTTAGTGAGACCCTGTCTCAAAATAAGATATAAAAAGGATTGGGGGCGGGGGTGGGGGCTCAGTGGTAGAGTGCTCGCCTAGCACATTCAAGGCCCTGGGTTCAATCCTCATCACCACATTAAAAAATGAAGGTACTGCATCCAACTATAACTAAAAAAATCAATATTAAAAAAATTGGGGGGATGTAGCTTGGTGGTTAAGGGGCCTTGGGTTCAATCTCTGGTACCAAAAAGAATACGAAGCTGCTAGAGTCATACACAACATAATGACAGGGAGAAGAAACAACTGTCATCAATAACAGCAAAAGAGGATAAATACAGAAAGTCTACAACCATTTGAATCTCAAACATCTTTCCCCATAGCAGAGACTGATATATTACATTCGTTTTTAGAAATCTCCCAATCAATTTCAAAAGAAAATACAAACCACCATGATTATTAATAAAATACCTATGTAGCACTTACTCGAAGCAATGGCAGAGGTAAGAAAGACTACAGGGAAAGTCCAGTTCCCTTAGTTCCCATTCAAGAAGGCATACGAGAATGCAAGAGAGTGAATTAATTCACTGCTTTATTCACATCAACACCTGCTGTTTGCAGGCTCTACTCCAGGCTCTGGACAAAGACATGTGCACAAATAAGACACAGTCCCTGTCCTCGTGGAATTTGTATAAATAAAACCTTGAACCCAATACAAATTTTTAAAATAAGTAATCCCAGTAGCATTCTAATTAGTAACAAATACTTTATAATACATATCACCTCATAACTGAAAAAGACACCTAACACCATAAAAGCTCCCTGGCTGTGAACAGTAAGTTTAGGAGAAGATCGAGCCGGCTGGCACACTCTGCAGGGCATGATGGAAGATGCCTGACAGGGATCTAAGTTGGCTCCCAACTCCACCACTCCGCTGAATATACCTCAGCAAGTTAGATGTAGGCTCAACTTTTTAATATATAAAATGGAGCTACCACCATCAATTGCATAAGATTACTAAAGTAGTAATCACATGATTCCTCGGTGGATTAACTGGTAATGTAGGTGAGATGCAACTATGACATACCACACTAAAGTGAGCTGTTACACATTACTTTATTAAAGTTACACCATAACTGATATAAAATGTTACTAGTAAAGCACATTAAAGTACTCTATTAAGAAAAAATGTAGCAAATTTTAGAAAGGATCTCATACAAAAATATTATTTTACTTTATTCTTTTTATGGTTAGTGCTTAAATAAATTCTCAACAGAGAAATCACTAATCTAGCAGTAGTCACAGCTAAATATTACAGACTATACAGGTTTACCCTACTACAAACCAAAAGGACACTTTATTTACCTATCTCTATTTGATTGTCATCTAGGTAAAGGGTCAGAGAGCCTCAATGAGCAGGCTGGATAAATTGCACAACAAAGAATGTAAGCTTCCAAGCATAATCAAACTTATCATTGCATATAAATTATCTTCTTTGGGACAGCGGACTGCCTAGCATTCTGCATAAGATCATAATGGCATCAATAGACAATGGTCCTATTTATATCAGGGTGGAATCTTCAAAAGTAGAAAAGTCATGCCTTAATTAATTTTAATCCATAGAAAGCAGGACTTTGGAAAAAGGAAAGATGTGAGAGAATGACACAAGACCCAGTGAGGTCTTAAAACTCATCCCTGAGTGAAGACAATATTCTAACAACCTAAGCAGCATTATCTGTTTGCTTCATGACCAGGAAAGACACATTTCCAACACCTTTTTATGATTGAGACACATTTAGCTTCAATTGTGGTTAAACATAGAATGGAATCTCATACACCATCTCCTAAAAGCACAAACCCAAAGGTAGATTTAATTTCACTGACCCAGACTTTCAAGAGTAGCCCTGAGGGACAACTGCCTGGTGAAGAACCAGAGGGACTGCTGGTTCAGGAGACCATGGCTTCAAAGAAAGTAAAAGAGAAACTGTTTAGGAAGCAATTCAATACTAAACAGGACGTTGCCTTAAGCACCATCAGCTGGGAGTTAGATCTTAGAAATAGCTGGGAAGTAAAGAGGGCAGTAAACACCTATCCTACAAAGTTAACTGGAAACTTAGTTAACTCTTTTCCAATAAAGCAAAGTATGATAATTCCTTAGCAGCAACCTTGACTATTGTCAATAATAATTTTCAACTAATTTCAATGATGAGTTATAATAATTCAGGAGAGAGCGTCTTCAACCAAAGTTATTAAAATATCCTCCCTCCACACACAAACCTGTGAATCAGCTTTAAAGTTTTATCTTCAACTTTTCACACAACAAACAAAAGGGCCCATTTAAAACATTGAGTATTACCTAAGCAGACCTTCTTTCAAATTGACCTAAGGTTCCAATGAACAAAGTTCATCCTGGGAGGAAAAAAAACTTTATCCCAGGGGCAGCCAGGGTTGCACTGGTGATAAGCAGAATCGATTATCCTAGACAAAAGCAGCCAAGCAAAATCAGAGAGGTAGCACAATTAGAGAGGTCGTCGCACAGCTGCACAGAAAGGACACTGGCTTTGGAGCTCGACCAACCTGTGCTCTGGCACTAACACCCGGTGGCGCAGGACCCTGCCCAGTGACTTGGCCACTCAAGGGCCTCAGTATCCTTACTCTGCAAAGATGCTTGTAGAGTATTAGAAATACAACATAAGGGGTCTACTTCAATCCATAGTACAAAAGAAGGCTCGATGAAATGCAGCTTTTATATTAGATAAATTCAACTTGATCTTTTAGATTCCTTTTCTGCATGGAATAACCCTCACCCTGTAATTCTAATTCTAACCTGGCACATGGTAAGAGCTCAATAAACAGTAGCAAATATTACCCATCAAATTCACAAATGTTGTTCTCAAATAGACATCCATAATATAAATTATAGCTACATACTACTTGTAAAAAATTTTTATATTGGAACAGAGAACATGCTGACTAAAATCAACCCACTCAATGGGTGACCAATCCCACAGCTCATCAAATACAGAGGCAACCTAGTGAGGGCTTAGTCCTTCACAGTCACTTTCAATAAGGGGCAAGACCCCAGGGACCTTAAACAGATTTCACTGCCTTTATAAAAGTCTGGCCTACGTGACAAAAAACTTCTATTGTCATATAACAAAATGGCCAGTTTTGCTTCCATTACTGTTATAACCCTACAGTTATTCATACTTCTTTCCCAAATTAGATCTTTGATTAAACAGAAGCCAGGTGGGTTACAGATTTAATATTTAGAAGTCTAATTTTTAATCAAAAGCAAATACTTTCTTGGGTACATTTTTCCACTTTTGTTTTCAGTTAATACACTTTGAGGGAGTCCCTTAACTATTGCACTTAACAAAAAAAGTTGAACTTTACATTTAATCCCAGAAAATAGGTTATCAACAGAGATTTGGTTTCTACCTCCGCTAACCTGGTGACATTACTTTTACATCAATCTGATTCACTACTAAGGGAATGTAAATACTCAAAAAAAGTTATTTCCTATTTAGCTCTTTTTAAAATAATACTTTTCTTTACAGTAAATTTTTAATTCAGAGCATTAAGTTGTTGACAAGAAAGATAACCAAGCCATCCACCCAGTGGCATTTGATAAGATCAACAGAGCTGTACATTTGTAATCCTATTATATCTTTAGTAGGCGAGAACAAAGGATTTGGTCAACAAGACTTAAGCTTTGTAATACTTGATTTTTAGATGAGTATCTTACTACAAAAGTTCAATAAACAATTTGCTTTAAAAGCAGAAAGTTCTAGAGTTAAAGCAAAACTGGAAATAAAAATCAACAAATCTCTTGGCTTTTAGAGTAACTTATAGAGCTATCTTAATTTAAAATTAAGTTGAATAGCTAGATAAGTAGCTCAGTGGTAGCACCACAAAAAAATAAAATGACATCAGGGTTGGGGTCAGCTTGTAGAACTCAGCTTGTAGAGCGCTCGCCTTGCATGGTTCAATCCCTAGCACCACAAAAATAAATAAGAATATAAAATGATAACAAAAACTGTAATAAATATTCATGCTGAAGTATTTCATGTGCTGTCACAATTTACTTTGAAATGTATCCAAAAAAAAAAAAAAAAACCCAGCTGGGGCTGGGAAATAGAGTGCTCACCAAGCATGTGCAAGGCCCTGGGTTCGATCCTCAGCACCACATAAACTTTCATATATGTTTGAAATTTTTCGTAATAAAATCTTGGGGGGGAAATACAGCAAAAAACATGTCTTCTTATGACCCAATCTCTAACTTATATTTTCTGAAAAAGTATAAATGCTAGTTTTGATTCTGATAAAGTTTTTATTAAAAAAAAAAAAGTTCACATAGGAAATGATTTCAGAAGCATTCCAACCACAAAGATCTCTACCAGAAATCAATTTATTTTAGATCAAGTGTCAAACAAATCTGTAATAAAATTGCTGTAAACATTTTTAAAGTCTCTAAAACTCCAATCTAAAACAAAAGAAAGCAAATCCAAAAGCTCTCATCTGAGAAGGAAGAATTTATATATCCTCAAATTGAGCAATTTCGTTTCACCAAGTATCAAAACAAATAAGACCATCTAGTTTGGAGGCTCATAAAAATAAACCCTCTGGGACTAGAACATCCCTCAAAGATACATTTTTCATGTGACTTTGGTCTTCCAACTGGTGAATTTCACTCTTATCCTCACAGTAAAGGGCCTCAAAGAAAGCTGCCTTTAAACTGGATTCCTGTTGTGCCACCTGTGTTAAAAATCCACCTGTAGGGACTGGGGTTGTGGCTCAGTGACCAGAGTGCTTGCCTAGCATGTGTGAATCACTGGGTTTGATTCTCAGCACCACATATAAATAAATAAAATAAAGGTTAAAAAAAATACACACTGTCTTATTGGGGACAACTCCGGATGAAGAAGCAGTTTTATGATTATACCCGGAATAACTGATGGTTCCTTCAAAAATGAGGGAAAACGTTCCATGAGTCATGTTCACTTCTAAACTTAAAATAATTTGTATATAAATGGGCTTTCTGGCTGAATCTTAAAAAGAGAGCAATTTATTCTGAAGACACTATATTTATGGTAACAATTCTAAACACTTAAAAACTTTTACTTCAAGTCTTAGCTTAAACAAGTTTTTAAAATGTTTATGTCCTTTCTGGATATTAAATTTGGGCTTTTTTCCTAAATTAATTTTAAGAGTCATATCCCTCCCCACCTCCCAGGTTGTAATAACTAAAACATAAAGTATAACATTTCCACTATAACTGATCAAGCTCAAATGTAAATCTACAGAGCTGAAATAACAATGTTACAGGTCTAAATGCTGGAAACTTTTAAATTTCTAGTCATTAAAAGTTAAGTAACGGGCTGGGGATGTGGCTCAAGCGGTAGCGCGCTCGCCTGGCATGCGTGCGGCCCTCAGCACCACATACAAACAAAGATGTTGTGTCAGCTGATAACTAAAAAATAAAATATTAAAATTCTCTCTCTCTCTCCCTCTTAAAAAAAAAAAAAGTTAAGTAACAATGGCAAACATTTATAGTATTCCTGTTAATTACCATTCTAAAAGGTATTTCTTCTCAGGCAAGAAAGAAAATATGAACACCTATGCTTGTGATTTCATACTATTGACAAAAATTAAGGTTTCATTTATACTTAGTAAATTTGTTGTTTGTAAATTATACAGATGGGGAATCTTTGGGAAAAAGTTCTACAACAAAAAAAAATTTTAAATCAACTATTCTTTGCTAAATACTTAATCTAAGGTAAAAGCAATATATTTACACAACTACTACAAAGAAACTGCAAGTTTTCATTATGAATTATTAATTGTAGTTTAACTATGACCCAAAGCTACTTTTTAAAGTGGCTTAACACATAGGTCTCGACCAAAACAAAATTAGGGGAATCTATTTCTGATTGCTTTTCAACTGGTCATACACAGCTCAAGTAGTGTTGCTTTTGTGCACAAATAAGCAAGATCAAATTCTGGATGACTGAAGAGAGGAAAGCACTGAATCAAGAGCCAACTCAACTACACAACGCCCCCCCCCCAAAGTAATTACATATAAACTGAGATGAGAATTCCAGCAAAATAAATAAATAAACACCACCAGAATACTAATTTTTGTAAAAGGTTAACAGCCTGGAGCAATTTGGTAAAAGTCAAAATCGTTAATATTGTAACATGGTATTTAGGATGTTTCAAAATAATCCAGTTTAGGGGAAGGAGCACAACAGGAAATAAGACTCATTAGCTATGAGTTAATAATTGTCAAGTTGAGTGACCAATACATAAGGTCCTCCATACTATTTGACGTTTGTATATTTTCCATAATAAAAGTGTCTTGAAAAAACTTTTGTTATATAGTGTATCAATACCAGTTCCCTGGCACCACTATAATTCATAAATATGGCAGAAGGTAGGCTTCCCATTGTCTGTTTAAGTGTTTAAGTTTTTCAAGCAAAGGAGAAGCATCACATGGATGTACTCTCAGCCAGGCACAGGCTAAGGCAAGACCATGGCAAGCTCAAAGCCAGCTTAGTCAATTTAGCAGGACTCTGTCTCAGAATAAAATGGGGGGGGGGGGAGGTTATGGATATTAGTTCTGCACCACTGGGTACAATCCCCAGTAATAAGATGGGGGCCGGGGGAGTCATTTAAACAAAGATTTTAGACTAGAAAAATGATTTTAAACTAGAAACTATTTCCTGACTCTATCAGAAAATTCTAGGAAAGTGTCAAAAAAAAGGATTATAGATAAGTGGTAGAGCACTTGCCTAGCATGTGAGAGGCACTGCATATAAATAAATAAATAAAAATAAAGGCCCATCAATAACTTAAAAAGAAAAGAAAAAGAGGACACAGCATCATTGAGAGATGGCTGTAAAAACCAATCTGAGTTCACTAAGGAAATTTACTGCTTAAAAGGATCCTAAGGTATAGGAGAATCACTCGACACTGCACACAGTTACACTCTGGTAAACCTTAACATCTACCAGTTGCGTTTCCTCAAAGATGGGTATACCTATGCAACTCTGTGTACTTAATATCCCACCTGTCACTGTGATGACCAAACTCCTCTCTCTGCACTCCAGCTGAATTTTTAGTTTTTACTTCAACAAGTAGCAATGTAATCTACATTTGGTAAGCACACGATTCTTCAAAGATCAAAATCCAACAAAACTTCATCTAAGTCTTTTTCCTCCGTCCTATCAACAATTAAAGCTATAAGCAGAAGGGAAGAGTGGCCTTAGGAAGGTCCCCAACAACAGTGGCAGAGCAAACTGAACCGCGCATCTTCGGCCGGAACAGAAGAAAACTTCCACACAAGCAACATTGCAACAGGGAGAAGGGCCAGGGCTTCAAAGGGAAGTCTGCATGCAGGAACGGAGGAGGAATCAAAGCCAAGTCGTGGCTTATAAAGTGAGAAATCAGGTAGTGCGTGAAAGGACATTTTTCTAACACGGTACACTTCCCTCCAGAGCCTGACACTCAGCGAGTGCTTCAGAAAGGTCTGCTGAACTCAAGGGAAGCTTCTGCCAGCAACTTTCCCAGAAATGGAATGACAACGAGAAGCTGGCTGATGGCAGAAACGGGGACAGGTCGCTCATACTGCGGGAGCCGAATACCTGCAGTTGGTCAAACAGAGACGATGGAAATAGCAGCATCTACCTTTTACCGCCCGCCTGCTACGGGGCGTCCCGGTGGAGCCGGAGCCCTTTGGGCTGCGAGCACAACACAAAGCCTGCGCGGGCGGCGGGCGAGCGCGTTCCTGCCCCAGGAGCCCACCGCGCAGGTAGGTCCGCTTCCGTCCGCGCGGCCCGCGCCGCACACCTCCGTATCGCTCGCAAACCCCGCGGGCGGTTTGCCGAGACGCGCAGAGGTCTGGCGCTCCGATAAGCACTCCACACGCCCCACGTCGCTGGACCCAACAGCCTGAAGAGGCAGCCGCGGCGCGAGCCCTCTTCCGACGCGGCACAAAGAGTTCTCGGTGGCCGCATCTGCACCCCGCTGGACACCTGGAGCGCGCACCCACCGCGCCGCCGGCCCGGGCCGGGAGGTCTGCGCGGCGGGGACCCCGCCCGGAGCAACTTCGCCTCGGCGCGCGGGCCGAGGGGGCCGAGGCGGCCGCGGCACCTGTTTCTGGTCCGAGCCGGAGAGGAGGAACCAGGGCGTCGGGCAGGGGGCGCAGCAGGACCCGCCTCCTCCGGGAAGGCCCCGCGGGCGGGGACGCGCCTGGGGAGCCGGGCGCGCGCCCGCCGAGGCCTAGCCCACCCGCCGCCCACCGCCCCGCGGCCGCGGCGCCCGCGCGGGCCCCGCCAGGCCCGGCCCGGCCCGCCGCCTCACCTGGCTGCTGCCCCGAGCTCGTCCCCCGGCCGGCGGTCCTGGGCGGCGGCGGCGAGGAGGGGAAGGAGGAAGGAAGAGGGAGAGGAGGAAGGGACGGAGGGAGGGAAGAGGCGGAGTGGCCGCGGAGGAGGCGGGCGCCGCCGGGCCGGGGGTCAAAGGAAGGGGGAGCCGAGAGAGACGCAGCGGCCGCCGGCGCAAACGCTGAAGAGTCGCTCGGGCGCCCGCAGCCCGGCAGGAAGTGACGGGGGAGGGGCCGGCGCACGCCCCCGGCCCCCGCCCGCCTCCATGCCCGGCCCCATCCCCCACCCTTGGCGGAGACCACAAGTCCCGGCGGGCACTGCGCGGAGCCTGCGTTCGCAAGGCACGCTGGGAGCCACGGAGGGGCGGGCCGCGAAGCCTGCTGGGAGTTGTAGTCCCGCTAGGAGTCGCGCGCTGCTGGTGGGACCCAAAGCGCGGCCTCCCCGCCCTCCCTGACTCTTCCTGCTTCCTTCCGTCAGTCAGCCCTTTTCTCCTTTCTCAGCCACTACTTTCTCCCCGCTCCCAATCCCTCTTTCCGCCTTCTATACAGTTTGTTAAACGCCTGTTATGTGTAAGGATGGTGCTGCTCGAAGAACTGAGACTGAAGAGAAGAGACAAAAATCCCTGCCCTCGTGGAGCTTCCGTTCTAGTGGGGGAAACATGGCAAATAAAATCAGCTGCTACGTGAGACTGAAAGCGGAAGTGCCAGCTGGCTGCTGCTTTGGCCCAGCCCTAGATAACCTCGTCTTCTTTTAGCAGCTCTCTTGCCCCAGGCCGTGGAGGGGGCGCCCGTGGAGCTCTAGGAAGGCGCACGGATGGAGTGAGGTCCGGAAACAGTGAATGAGGAACTCTGCGACTCCCTAGGGCCTGTTTCTTCACTCTTAAATAAAATCCCCGGCTCCGGGGCAGAGCGTGCTCGGCATGTGCAAGGCCCCGACTTCCATCCCTTTCAATCTCTCAATCTATTGCTCAATCTTCCTTGCCAAATAAATG
Organism: Urocitellus parryii; assembly: GCF_045843805.1. Taxonomy (NCBI): domain Eukaryota; kingdom Metazoa; phylum Chordata; class Mammalia; order Rodentia; family Sciuridae; genus Urocitellus; species Urocitellus parryii. The sequence goes on along the minus strand of NC_135536.1, from coordinate 193,098,907 downwards.
TAATCGGCTTTGTAAAATTTACAACATGAGATACTGTGGCTGAAGCCCTCCAAAAAAATCTTCTGAAGGCTGCCCAAGCCTTAGAGAAGGCCTCTGCGCCTGGCCTCCTTACTTTACTTGGTGTAAAATACAATGACACTGAATTTCATGACACCCAAAACAGTCACAGGTCAGTCCCTTTAGTGCCCATCCAAAAGACAGTACTAAGCAAATTCAGTTAAACTGAATTTCAGTCCTCTCCTGAAAGGGATTTTTTTTTTTTTTCCTTTCAAAATTTAACTTCCAAGCAGAATGGATCCCTTAACTCACCAGTAAAGATGCAGATACTCAAGGGTTTCCCTAAATAAACCAAATTTGGGGTCATGGGCACAATCAGTCTCTTCGAAGGTGATTGTTTACATTGAGAGAAATGGGAAAATCCTTTGCTTTTCATTTTTTAGTAGGAACGCTAAAAAATAAGAAAGGTAATTTATTGATTTAAAAAAAATCAACTTCTCCTTGGATTTTCATGGGCTTTGCATATTCCCGTTTCTTCTTTAAAATATTTGTAGGGGGGCTGGGGATGTGGCTCAAGCGGTAGCGCGCTCGCCTGGCATGCGTGCCGCCCGGGTTCGATCCTCAGCACCACATACAAACAATGATGTTGTGTCCCTTGAAAACTAAAAAATAAATGTCAATCTTTCTCTTAAAAAAAAAAAAAGAAATTTAAAAATATATATATATTTGTAGGACTGGGGATGTGGCTCAAGTAGTAGTGTGCTTGTGGTTGAGGCACTGGGTTCGATTCTCAGCACCACATAAAAATAAAATAAAGATATTGTGTCCACCTTAAAAAAAAACTAAAAAATAAATATTAAAATATATATATATTTCTAATTTATCTTGGAAGGAACACAGGATTTAGAGTAACATATTTTATAGTCACTATTTCTTATTTCCATCTTTCCAAGAAAAAGGAAAGCAGTCTGGGGTTGTAGCTCAATGGTAGAGAACTTACATAGCACTGTGAAGCACCAAGTTCAATCCTCAATACCACATAAAAATAAATAAGTAACTTTTGTGTCCATCTACAACTGAAAAAAAAAAGATTCCTAAATTACTCAACAGTAATCAAGAGGTCAACTAGACCTTGGAAGAGAACTTGACTCTCAGCCTTTAGGTCCAAATAGAAAAATACAAGCCTAAGAAACCCTATTATATAATTCCTTGGTTACACAAAGCCAAAATTCAGAGTGGTTCTCAAAACAGGGAGTGTTATATCTTGAGGTTGTCATGGGAGGGACTCTTTTTCTTTATTGTTTTTAGTTTAATTACTTGCTATCACTCTAACACATAATCATCTAGTTCTCTATCATCCCTGGACTAAGGAGGCCCATGTGGCTGTGCAGAGCGTGCTGGGAAGCACTGCACCCTACAGGTGGGACGTGTCCTTTTCATTGCACCACAGTCTCTGGCCTGCCTGTGCCTCAGTGATGTTACTTTCCTGTTTCTGTTGACATTTGCATTTGCAATGCCGGCCCTTCTTGTATAAATGCACCAACCCAGGGCAGGTTTAGAGCACAGAGGGCTCATTGGCCCTGGTCAGATAAGCTCATGTTTTCAGAGGTCTCAGTCCATAGACAACAGGCTGCATAGCTCTTGGCCCAAGGTGAGACAGAAGGTCATGGCAGAGGAGGGCAGAGGAAAGCAGCAGCTCAGAACAGGGCAATTAGGAAGCATAGAGTGCTCTGCTCACCAGGGATAAAATACAAACCCCAAAGGCAAGCCCCTAGTGACCCACCACCTCCAGCTGCTCCCCACCTGCCTACAGTTACCACCCAGTCATCCATATCTGTGGATTAACTTATTGATTAGGTTAAATATTATAATCTAGTCATTTCACCTCTGAACTATCTTGAATTTGTCTCACATAGAAGCTTTTGGGGAACACTTCAAATCCAAACCATAACAGGGGTTCAGGGAACAAATGCCCTGAAGCATTACAGCTTTGGCAAAGCTCCGAACGATAAGTAAGTGGTAACTAGGCAGAAAGGACCCAGAGAGTGTTTCCAGCGGGGCAAGGCACGCACAACGCCCTGGGGAGGGACAGCATGTACCCGGGTTCTGGCTACTATTGCTCCAACCCAAATCACTCCCAAACTCCGTGGCTTAGAGGAATAGTGATCATTTTGCTTTCTCTCATAGGTCTAGTAAGACATGAGTCTGACCAAGGCCTCAACGTCTGCTACAGTGTGAACACTGAAACTCATGGTGGAACTCATGGTGGAAACTCCTGGTCTGAAACTCATGATGGACCTTGACTGTCGATAGGGCAGTGTTGGGAGGAGGGGCCTGTTGGGAGGCGGGGCCTAGTGCGAGGCAGTCAGGTCATGGGGTGGGGCCCTCACAAATGGATCCGTGCCTTTCTCCCATGAGCGAATTTCCGAATTTACACAGCTTGTGGAACTGGATTTACTGAGAGAACTATTTGGTTCAAAGCAAGTCCATCCTGGTATCCTCCCTTTTCCTCATGAGCCACTGGCCCTCCCACTTTCCACCAAGCACTGAAAAAGCACCTTCCCCACCAGAGGCTGAACAGATGCTGCTGCCTGATAATGGGCTTCCCAGACTGGGAGTGAGGGAAAATAAACCTCTTTTCTCTCTCTCTCTCTTTTGTTTTAGAGAGAGAGAAGACAGAGAGAATTTTTTAATATTTATTTTTCAGTTTTTGGTGGACTCAACATCTTTTTTTTTTTTAATGTGGTGCTGATAATCCAAGTCAGCGCCCCACGCATGCCAGGTGAGTGTGTTACCACCTGCGCCACATCCCCAGCCTCTTCTCTCTCTCTTTTTTTATTTTATTTTATTTTATTGCAATACCTGAGATTAAGCCCAGGCATGCTCTACTACTAAACTACATCCCAAGCCTTTGCCTTTTGTTTGTTTGTTTGTTTGTTTGTTTGAAACAGGGTCTAGCTAAGTTGCTCAAGCTGATCTTGAACTTGCAATCCTCCTGCCTGGGTCTCTGGTGTAGCTGAAATTCTAGTCGTGTGCCTCTGCATGTGCCCAGCTCCAGCCTCCTCTGTGTAAATCACCGGGTCTCCAGGGTTTTGTTATTAGCAACCAGCAACAAACTACAACAGAGTCAACCTATCTCATCTTTCCATAGGAGTGAATTTGAGCTTCCTCACGGTATGGTGGCTTCAGTGTTGTCCAGTTGTTCACATGGCAGCTGAAAGCTTTAAGGGTAAATATTTCACCCATCAAGCAGAGCCACGTTGCTCAGGTGATCTGACCTTGGACATCACAGAGAGCAAAATCCACTGTGCTTTATTGACTGAACAAGAGACTCAAGCCTGCCTAGATCCAAGGGTAGAAAAACTACCTCTACCTCTGATAGGGAAGCAGCAAAGATCAAGGACAGCATGTGGGCCTGGCACAATGGCATATTCCTGTAGTCTCAGCAATTTGGGAGGCTGAGGTGGGAGGATAGTTTGGGCCCAAGAGTTTGAGGTCAGCCTTGGCAGCATAGTAAGACCCAGGTTTTAAAAATACACACACAGCCATTATGGCTGCCATTCAGAGTAGATGGGAATGTGACTTAGAGGAGACTGGAGACCAGCAAAGGTCAGAAAGTACCTTGCTCATGGACCTTTGTTAAGATGCCCTATCTTCATGTTAAGAGAACGAGAAGGGGCTGGGGTTATGGCTCGCCTCGCACATGCAAGGCCCTGGGTTCGATCCTCAGCACCACATATAAGTAAATAAAAAAATAAAGGTCCATTGACAACTGAAAATATATTTTTAAAAAAAAGAGTAATGAGAAGCAACCAGAGAGTTTGAAATAGGGAGTGAGATTGTCTGATTGATTGATTGACTGGGGATTGAATTCAAAGGTGTTTTACCACTGAGCCACAAGCCCAGCCCTTTTAATTTTTTGAGACAGGATCTCGCTTAGGGCCTCACTTATTTGCTGAGGCTGGCTGTGAACTTGCAATCCTCCTGCCTCAGCTTCCCAAGCTGCTGGGATCACTGGTGTTCGCCACTGTGCCAGGCAAGATGCTCAGATTTTAGTTTTGCAAAGATCCTCTGGCTGGTCTGGTTAGAGAAGACTGGAGAGAGGTCCCAGTGGGGCTCCATGAATTAGCTGCAACTGTCAAGCAGATGGGAGGTGACAGTGGCCTGGGTTAGGTGATGGTGGATGTGAGAGGGAAGTGGATGGTTTCAGGAGTTACTTAGCAGAATGTAGGGGACCTGGATATGATGGGGGAGAGGTATCAGATGACTGCTAGTCCTGGTTGGATTCTTCCCCCCGTCTCTTTGAACCATGCTAAGCCCTTGAACCATGCTTGCAGAGTCGGGTACTTAAGAAATTAAAGTGGGGAAAAAAGAAAGAAAGTGAAGAGACCATTACCTGGAAAACTAATATCCATGTAAAATACAGGAAACATTCCTTAGGTGTGTTAGGGGTTGTTTTAAGCCATCTGACTGATTTCCCAAGTAACGGCTACGGAATGCTGGTAGAGCAGGTTGATGAGCGGTGATGAATGGCTTTGATTGTGCGTTTAAAGTCTTGGTACATTCACATTCTTAAATCTCGATATCAGAATTCAGGCAATTCTTGTAATATATAAAATGTATCCTTTAAAATACTAATTACAGGTCGGGTGTGGTGTCACCACCTATAATCCCAGCTGCTAGAGAGACTGAGGCACAAGGATCGTGGGTTCAAAGCCAGCCTCAGCAATGGCGAGGCACTAAGCAACTCAGTGATACCCTGTCTCTAAATAAAATACAAAATAGGGCTGGGGATGTGGCTCAGTGGTTGAGTGCCCCAGAATTCAATCCCTGCTACAAAAAAAAAAAAAAAACTAATTACAAGGAGACTGGCACACGCCAGTAATCCCAACAGCTTAAGAGGCTGAGGCAGGAGGATTCCAAGTTCAGGACCAATCTCAGCAAGTTAGTGAGGCCCTAAGGACTTGGCAAGACACTGTCTCACCAGATTGCCTGGAAAGGTGACAGTGGTTTCCTAGTGGCTCCCAGGGAGTGTCTAGGTGACCCACTTGGTCAGAAGAATCATAAACCTGAGGGCTCCCTGGGAGTCCAGGTGACGTGTCTCTTTTTGAAAGATGACCCAGGCAGTTTGAAAAGAACCACTTCGGCCGGGTCTGTGAGATCTCTCTGCCTAGATCAAGGCACCTGACCACCCGTTACAAGTTCTAGAAGCTGGTTTGGAACCACATAACTATGGTTACACTCAATGGGAACCAAGTGCATGATACCACACTCCCAGGAATGGTACCCAGCAATCCCAGGAACCCTCGGTGGATTCAGACTCTTGGTTTGAATCAGATTCTTCATTCAAATGAAGTGTTAGAGCTAATCTTACTGGGATTTTCTTTGCTCAGATGACAGATGGCGTTTACTGGATGTCCCAGGATCTGTGTTTTTAAGCAATGGTGTCTTTGTGATGGGTTAGGAATGGAACAGACTTTTGCACAGGGTGCTGGGTTTCAAATTTTGTCATTTTGGTATAATGTAAAGGTATTTTTGTTTATTATTTCTATAAACCCAGACTTGATACTGTAAAGCTATTGAATATGGATATAATTGTATACATTTCAGAGTGTTTTATTTTAAGGTGAGAGTTTTGTTACAGTTTATAAGAGATATTTTCCTATTTAGATCTCAGGGCTATCATGGGACCTTCAGATAAATGTGACCCCCCTCCCCAGCAGCTTCAATTATTGATATTCAAAAGGTTCATGATTTTAAGTTAAATGTGATATTTTCAGCAGGAAGAATGTTTTTTCCTTTTTAACTTATGACAAATTCTATTGAATATTTTAAGTTTAGAAAAAAGATGTGGTAGTGTAAAAACATGGGGAAATTGTGGCAAAAGAATTAAAACCACTTGCAAAATAAACATATTCTCATGTGATATTTGAAAAAAAAAAAGACACTGTCTCAAAATAAAAAATTAAAAGGGCTAGGGATGTGGCTCAGTGTTAGAGCACCTCTGGGTTCAATCCCCAGTACCAATAAACAAACAAATAAACAAACAAACAAATACTGATTATAAGGCATTTAAAAAAAATAATGACTGCTAGATATCTGGAGGGTAAGGATTTTCTTTTTCCAGGTTTCATACTTGACATGCCTGTGTACAGTAAGGTGGAAGTGGCCAGCAAGCAGGCAGGTCTGGAACTCACAGGAGAGTCGGCCAGGTTTACAGACTCGTAAGTCAGTGAGTTTGGGTGGTAACTGGAGCCCTGGGTGAGGATGTTACCAGATGTTAACACCTGACAGATTTGCTCTGCCACCACCCCTAGCCTCTTTTTTTTTTTTTTTAATGAGAGAGGAGAGGGAGAGAGAGAGAGAGAGAGAGAGAGAGAGAGAGAGAGAGAGAGAATTTTTAATATTTATTTATTTTTTTAGTTCTCGGCAGACACAACATCTTTGTTGGTATGTGGTGCTGAGGATCGAACCCGGGCCGCACGCATGCCAGGAGAGCGCGCTACCGCTTGAGCCACATCCCCAGCCCATACCCCTAGCCTCTTAAGAGAACTTTGCACCCTTATAATTATTCAGTTACTTGCCAAGTATCACTGTTTGGGTAGGACTAGCCAGATGACTCCCAGGCGAGAAGGGACTCAGACTGTCACCATGGTGTCCCTGGCCCCTAATGTAGCACTAGGTAGACAGTAGGTGCATGATAGATTTCCATCCACTGATGAAAAACTATAGCCTCAGTGATCTTTGAAAGCTCAGGGAGTCAATAATTAGAAGACACAATGGAAGACCCCATTTCAAAAGCAATGAAAAAAAAATACCTAGGAACAAACTTAACAAGAATTGTACACAACACACATAAAGAAAAATATTAAATTCTACAGAAGGACCCAAAAAGGACTTGAGAAAAGAGAAATGTAAGCTATATTTTTGGTTAGATATCCTCTGACTAGTTTTAAGATATCAGTTAATATAGATATATAAGAGATCCCAGTGAAAACGCAAAAAGGATTGTAAATAGATGAATTTTTAAAATAGTTATTTATTTATTTATTTATTTTTGTTATCGGCAGACACAACATCTTTGTTTGTATGTGGTGCCGAGGATCAAACCCGGGCCGCACGCATGGGCCAGGCGAGCGCACTACCGCTTGAGCCACATCCCCAGCCCCCTTATGGAAAAATTAATAAGAAAAACTAAAAAAAAAAATTCTGAAAATGTCTGAGCAAATGGCAAACAATATAAAGCATTACTAATTTTTCTTTTTCTTTGGAAGTGCTGGGGATTGAACCCAGGGCCTTGTGCATGCAAGACAAGCACTCTACCAACTGAGCTATACCCCCAGCCCAGGCACTACTAATTAAAACAATTAATTGCCTGATTAGTTCCACAAGTTGGTAGAAGAGAAGTTCCCAGATAGACCATAACATGTATATGCATTTAATATTTCAGTAAAAATGGTATTTCGAGGCCAGGTGTAATGGCGCCACCTGTAATCCCATGAACTCATGAGGCTGAGGGAGGAGAATTGCAAGTTCAAGGCCAGCCTCAGCAATTTAGCAAGAACCTGACTCAAAGCAAAATTAAAAGGGATGGGATGCTCTGCAGTAGAGTGTCCCTAGGTTCAATTCCCAGTATAGGGGGGTGGGGAGGTGTTATTTTGAATTGTTGAGGAAAAGATGGATTTCATTCACTAAATAGCTTGGGACTAAAAGGTAGCCTTCAGGAAGGGGGAGGTACTAAATCCTTCCATCTTTCTTGTGTACCAAGAAAGATGCTGAATGAATAAAGGATTTAAATGGGAAAAAAAAAAAGAATACTATAAAAGGCCAGAAGAATCTTGGAAGAGTTCTCCCCACCCCCACCCCCACCCCACATTACTGGAGATTGAACCTAAAGGTGCTCTACCACTGAGCTACATCCAAAGCCCCTTTGGGTTTTTTAATTTTATTTTGTTTTGAGATAGGGTCTGGCTGAACTACCCAGGCTGATCTTGAATTTGTGATCCTTCTGTCTCAGCCCCAGAGTAGCTGGGATTACAGGTGTGCACCACCAGGCCTGGCTGGAAGAATTCTTTCATGACTAAAGGGGGAAGAGACTTTATAATGACAAATTTAGGACCCTTAAATAAAAATATCTATGGCTCGTGACAATTAAAGGGAGATCAGCAGAGTAGGAGAAAGGGACCCAGGGAAGGAGAAGGGGAGGGAAAGTGGAAATCCTGGGAAAAGATATGGGTCAAATTATCTTGTTATATTGTGTATATGTCCAAATAGGTAACAAGGAATCTCCACCATTCTGTACAATTACAATGTGACAATATAAAATATGGAAAAAAGAAGAGATCTGTGGATCTGGCTTAGATGTACACATTTGACTTCATTAAAAGAAAAATATAATCAGCAGTGAAAAAAATAAATGACCGAGTGGAAAAAAGTTGACATTTCAATCACAGAAAAACCAAATTTTATAACATATAGATTCTATGAATAATGAAAAGATTAACAATCCAATAGAAACATGAATGAAACATAGTAACAGATGGCTCAGGGAAAGGAATAACACATTGTTCTTAGAAATAACAACAGGAGGGTTGGGATGTACTCAGTTGGTAGAGTGCCTGCCTTGCATGCACAAAGCCCTGGGTTCAATCCCCAGCACTGCCAAAAAGAAAAAGAAATAGCAGCCTATACCTATAGAAGGTATAGGCTGGTAATCCCAGCAACTTGGGCAGCAAAGGCAGAAAGATGACAAGTTCCAGGCCAGCCTTCACAACTTAGCAAGACCCTGGGGCTCAATTCCCAGTACAGAACAACAATACTAAATGGGAGAATTCAGAGCAAGCACTTTTAGTTATTGTTCCCATGTCATTCATGAGAATATAAGGTGGTACAGACTCTTAGAAAAACAGCTTGACAATTTCCTTTATTTAAAAAAATATATTTTTCTTTGTAGATGGACACAATACCTTTATTTTGTTTATTTCTATGTGGTGATGAGGATTGAAGCCAGTGCCCCACACGTGCTAGGCAAACACTGTACCACTGAACCCCAGCCCCAGCCCTTGACAATTTCTTGTAAAGTTAAATACAGTTGCCATACAACCCAGCAATCCCAATCCTGGGCATTTACTCAAGAGAAATGAAAACACGTTCACACTAAAACCTTATCCTAATATTTGCAGTAGCTTTTTTTATAGCAGCCTAAACATGGAAACAACCAAAATGTCCTCCAACAGGTGAATGGATAAACAAACGTGGTACATCTGTACAATGATTCGCTTCTCCGTTGTAATGAGGAAAAGAAGCTCTGCTCATTAAACAACGTGGATGCCTCTCTAGGTAGGAAAAGAAAAACCTAGGTCAAAAGCCTATATATTATTTGCTTTAATTTATATGACATTCTGGGGGAGGGGGCGGGGATCATAAAGACAAACCAGAGATCAAAGATTGGGAAAGGGAAATGTCATTGACTTCAGCAAGGCTACCTTGAAGAATTTTTAGGTGTTTAGGTGATTGAAATATTCCATATGCTACTAAAGTGGTAGGTACATGATTCTGAATATTTCTGATCCTTGACAAAATAAACTTTGCTATCTGAAAGTGTGTGAAAGTCAACAAGAATGTACCAGGATCCAGGATGGAAAGAAGGCTGTGATAAATGGACCTCCCGGATGGGGGTGGGAAAGTTAAGCTAACAATCAACCTGAGAAGGCGGCGTGCTGACTGGTACTGCAGCCACGGCAAAATGGACCGCCTGCTACACTCTAGTTGATAAGTTTGTTTCTAGCACGGTTGAGAAATTTAAAAGTATTGTGATCTGAATTAAAATAAAATTACAATATATCAAAAATTTGGAATGTAGCTAAAGCAATATTTTGAGGAAAGGTTGGAACATTAAATATTTATAATAGAACAGAAAGCTGGACAAGGTGGTGCAAGGCAGTAATCCCACCTACTTAGGAGGCTGAGGCAGGAGGATCTTAACATGGAGTCTGGCCTGGGAAACTTAGAGAGATGTCTCAAAAATTTTTTTTTGTTTCAAATATTAAAAAGGGAGGATGTAACTCAATGGTAGAGTACCCCAGGTTCAATCCCTACAAAAGAGGTGGGGGGAGAGGGAAAGAGAGAGAAGGGAGGGAAGGAAGAAAAGAAGGAAGGAGGAGGGAGTGAAGTTAAAAAAGAATCTCAAATCAGTCACCTAAGTTTCCATCCTGAGAAACTAGAAAAAGATAAATTAAATCCAAAGCAAGCAAAAAGAAAGAAAAATAAAGAGCAGACATTGATGAAATTGAAAGCAGGAAAATAGAGAAAATTCATCTTTAAAAATTCTCCTTCCTTGGAGGGATGGGGAAAATCAATACAGCTGATAAGCCTCTAATCAAACTGATCAAGGGAGGAAAATTCAGAAAATTTTCCACAGGTATAAATCACATTTGTTAGTAATCCAGAGCACTTCTGGATTCTAGAGGTCTGGAATTATACAAAAGGAAGTGATAACAGCCAGACACAGTGACCCACACCTGTAATCCCAGTGACTTGGGAGGCTGAGGCAGGAGGATCCCAGTTCAAAAATAGCCTTTGCAATTTATCGAGGCTCTGAGCAACTTAGTGAGACCCTGTCACAAAATAAAAAATAAACAGGGCTGGGGATGTGGCTCATTGGTTAGGTGCCCCTGGGTTCACTTCCTGGTATTAAAAAAAAAAAAGTGATAACTGTATTTGCGCTTGAAGAGAATTGAGTACCTGGGAAATGAAGTAAGAAAGTGATCTCTAATTAAGATATTGTATTAATCCATTTTCTGTTACTATAATGAAACATCTGAGGCATGCCGACTTTGGAAAAGAAAAGAGGTCTATTTAGCTCATAGTTCTGGAAACCAAAAGTCTAAATAGCATAGTGCTTGCTTGTCCTGTGGCGTGGCAAAATTATATGCTTATACTTTAAATGAAGACTTCCTAAAACAATATTGTTTTATAATTTTAAGTGTTTATATTAGTGACCTCATACCACTTGAATTCTTGTGTGACTTGCTCGTTTTACTCAACACTGCATTCTGCAGGGGCTTATCTATATTTATATACAAAGCTATAATTTGTTAATTTTCACTGCTGTCATAGTATGCCATCAAATGGATATGCCATCTTGTATCTACCCAGCCTTATACTGAGGGACATTTAGATTGATGTCATTTCTTACTGTTGTAAACAATTATCAACATTCTTGCATACCTTCTCAGGCAAATGGTAGATTTTATATTCACTGTATTTTTTTTTAAACCAGGAACTGAACCCAGAGGTATTTAGCCACTAAGCCACATCCACAGCTCTTTTTATTTTTTATTTTGAGATAGAGTCTTGCTAAGTTGCTTAGGACCTCAATAAATTGCTGAGGCTGGCTTAAATTTATGATCCTCCCACATCAGCCTCCCGAGCTGCTGGGATTACAGGCTTGGGCCACAGTGCTCAGCTTAACATATCTGTTTGTTTCTACTGGTCTAGAAAAACCTGACAGGATTTGTACAGCAGTGTTATGGGTTTCAAGGGAAGTGAGGTGGGAAGTAAATACCGTGAGTTACTTCCAGATCAACAAGAAGCCCCTGTTGGCTTAACTGAACTGGTTATTTCTCAAATTTAATATCAAATAACCCAATGTGGGGAGAAACAACTCCCTCACAATATAAGTTTAAAACAATCCTGGAGCAGAATCCATTGTTTATCTCAAGGTAACTTGAATATGGGAGGGTGAATTTCTGTGTGATACAGGAGGGACCACGCCAAAGGGATTCATTCTTTCAATAAGGATTGAACTTGTTCTGGTCATTCATGGAGGCCTTGGTCTCATGGAAGTCATTTCTCATTATGAATGAGCACAAGTGCTCTTGTAAGACCTGCCAAGGTCAAAGAGTGCCCCCACCACCTCTTTTCCCTCCAGCTTCCAAGGCTCCTGGAGGAGTCAGAGGATGCCTAGGAGTGGAGGGGGAGCGGACAGCCTGGGTAGGGAAAGAGAGGCCCCCACCCCAGGCTCCCTGTCTTCCCTAGCTGGCCAGCCCACAGCAGGCCTAAGGGACCAAAGGGGAGATGATTTAAACCAATCAACGAAATTGCCAACATTCAACCACTGATGGCTCACGAAAGTGGCCACGTCATATGGTTTAACTTAGCGCACACCTATGGAGGTCTGGGGGTTGAGCCCAGGGTCTCACACATTCTGGGCAAGTGGTCTACCACCTTGCTACAACCCCAGCCCTGGAGATGTGGGGACATCTTAATTTTTGAACTGAGTCTGGGTTTTTTTTTTTTTTTTTTTTAAAGAGAGAGTGAGAGAGGAGAGAGAGAGAGAGAGAGAGAGAGAGAGAGAGAGAGAGAGAGAGAGAGAGAGAGAGAGAGTTTTTAATATTTATTTTTTTTTTTAGTTCTCGGCAGACACAACATCTTTGTTGGTATGTGGTGCTGAGGATCGAACCCGGGCCGCACGCACGCCAGGCCAGCGCGCTACCGCTTGAGCCACATCCCCAGCCCCGTGAGTCTGGGGTTTTGAGCAACCCAGTAAATTGTATGACCTGACAGTGACTGAAACCAGCCGAGGACCTGCCCCAGGCTTCCTTCCAGGGGGGTGGGGAGAACTGACTTCACAAAGAAAGACAAATTGAACATGCAAAGAACAAAGAATAAACTTTGCATCCAAGAATAAACTCGCTTTCTGCCTACACCCCATGGGGTCCATCTGTTCGACAAATTGGCTGGCTTAGTTGTCTATGTATTGTTACAGTTGATCCACAGAATCTCCCAAGGAAATGGAAACCTCTCAACAGATTAAAAGCAGCAGGTAACCTCTAAGTTTCCTCCTCCCCACCTTGCTTTCTTTTCCCTTGGCGACATGCTGGACCTTCTAATTCCATTTCCTACTGACTAGCACTCTAGATCCCTGGGCTACTGGGGCACCCACTGGTGCTTCCTCCTCTATGCCCCTGGGTCCGGGATTCCGCGAGTTCTCTTGCAGGGTTTTCTCTCTCATGCTGCACTCACTACCTAACAAAGGGACATAAAAAAATAATTTTTTGATTCCTTGCAAACCTGCCAATATCTTTACTCTAGCCTCACACTTCATAGACAGTTTGGCTGGGTATGGAATGCCAGGTTAGAAATCAGCCACCTTCAGAAATGGAGTTGCTTCACAGACCCGGGGAAACTGCGTTTCCTAGTTACTTTAGACCTGGATGGGAAACCAGCTCCCCTCTCTCTCCTTGTCTCCCCTGTCTCCCCGCCTCTCTGCCCCTTCTCCCCCTCACCCTCTTCCTCTGGCTGGTGAAGAAAAATGCTACATTACTAGATTTCCAAACTCTAGAGCTGTCAGAGAACACACAACTCTTTTTCTAACATAGACTTTTATTTACACGAAAGAGAGAAAGAGAGAGAGAGAGAGAGAGAGAGAGAGATTTGGCACTTATGCTTTTTGTTGGGTTTAATTTACAAAGAGAACACACCTTATATAAACACGTAAACATGCATCGTGCTTATCGGGTTAAAAATTATGGCTTGTTGGGGCTGGGGTCGGGGCTCAGCGGTAGATGGCTCACCTAGCATGGGCAGGGCGCCAGGTTCGATCCTCAGCACCACATAAAAATAAATAAATAAAGGTATTGTGTCCAATTAAAACAAAATATTTTTTTAAAAAAATATGGCTTGTATCTTGATAAATGGTAAAATTCTTCCCCTTATCTTTTTTTTGGAGGGAGGGGTAGGATTTAATCCAGGGGCACTATACCACTAAGCCACACCCCCAGCCCTTTTTATTTTTTATTTTGAAACAGGGTCTAGCTAAGTTACTTAGGGCCTGGCTGAGTTGCTGAAGCTGGCCTTGAACTTTCAATCCTGCTGCTTCAGCCTCCTGAGTCACTGGGACTACAGGCATGTGCCACCGTGCTGGCTTTTTTCCTTCTTAAAGAAATCTGGTACCCATTAAACAGTTACTGCCTTCTGGAAACCATCAATCTGCTTTCACTGGGTTTAACTATTTCACTTAAATGGAATCACACAACGTTAATCCTCGGTGTCTGACTCCTTCCACTTATAATGAACTTTTATGGCTCATCCTCACATAGCATGTGTCAGTACATTTCTTTTCACAGCTTAATAATATTCCATTATTTGGATATACTGCAATTTGTTTATTCATTTATCTGTTATGGACACTTTGAGTTTTTTCCACCATGTAGCAATTGTGAACAGTGCTTCTATGATCATTCACATACAGGGATTTGTTTGAGTACTTGTTTTTCAATTCTTCTGGGTGTATACCTAGGAATAGAATTGCTGGTTCATACACTAACTCTATGTTTTCTTTTTTGAAGAACTACCAAACTATTTTCCACAGCAGCCATCCCATTTTATATTCCCACTAGCAACCTACAAAGAATTCAAAATTTTCCACATTCTTTGTCAACAATTTATATTTTCCATATTTTGGCAGCAGTTGTCATGGGTGCTGTGAACTTGTATCTCCTTGTGGTTTTGATTTGCATTTCACTAATGACTAATGATGGTGAGCAACCTTTCCCGTACTTTTTGACCATTTGTATGTGATCTTTGGAGAACTTCTATTTGTTTTTCCAGTTTTATTAATGTAAAATTAAAAAATAGAAATTTTGTATACTCCAAGAGTGTCAACAATTTGCTATCTTGATGCACTGTGAACTGATTGCCACAATCAAATTAATTGATATTTCCATCACCACAGTTACAATGTTTTTATTTTTATTTTTTTAAAGAGAGAGAGAGAGAATTTAAATATTTATTTTTCAGTTATCGGCGGACACAACATCTTTGTTTTTTGTATGTGGTGCTGAGGATCGAACCCTGGGCCGCACACATGCTAGGCGAGCGCGCTACCGCTTGAGCCACATCTCCAGCCCTATGTTTTTAGAAATGTTTATTCAAATCCTTTCCTCAGTTTTTAAGTTGGGTTGTTTGCCTTTTAATTGTTAAATTATAAGTTAAAATATTTTCTAGATGGCTCCTTAATTTTTGAAGCTACTAGAATTCCTGTTGTAATATCTTCTGATACAAATATTCTAGGATGTGGAAGGGACCATTTGTTTTCTAATAATATCTATTACTCCATTTTTGAAAAATTGTAATAGAATTGCTACTTTATTTGATGGAGTAATTATATGTTCATTTTTTAAAAAGTGACATTTTCTAGTCCCTCTGCTGCTTCTGAGGCTAGCCACATTGTCACACTGAAGAACTCCATCCAAGTGGCCACTCTTGCTTAGAAAGCTGGCAATGAGACTGGAGTGCAGGGACAGGTCATCAAGCCGTGTCCTGGTCCCTCTCCTGCCTTCTCCCACTGCATTTGGCATCTGGCTCGTATAGCCCTTCCACCCACTGTCCTGTGACCTCAACCCTCACCCAGAGATCCACAGTCACCAATTTCTTTAATATTCTTAGTGTTTTAGCAAGGAATATAAATAAAACTTTCTCTTAAAAAAATACTCAGTGCCTAATGTCTGCTCCAGGGTGTGACTGTGGGATACCATCAATCAGAAGGCAGGAGGGAGGGCAAAGCCAGAGCAGTATTTACTTGGGTCGTCATAGAAAAGGCAGGGCAGGGCAAGCCGAGGAGGATGGGCTGGGTGGAATAGTTCAAGGGGGCACTGGGTCATCAGGGGCATCAGGCGGTCTCTACTGCCTGGTTCCCGGCCCTGGGGTGATTTAGGGCAGGGGAAAAGTGGGCTTGGTATGTGAAAGTTAAATAAGGAGTGATTGGGGCTGTATACTCGGGGTCACTTGCTCCCTGCTGACCCCTTCTCCATTTCTCAGAATGGGCTCACCCTGGAGAGGGTGGCATCTCCTGGGCCAGCTTGCTTTTCTGGATGTCAAAGCATAAGATTCAGAAAATTTAAGAACCGCCTGGCTTGGTGGTGCACACCTGTAATCCCAGCAGTTTGGGAGGCTGAGGCAGGAGAATTTCGAATTCAAAGCCAGCCTCAGTAAAAACGAGACCATGTCTCTAAACAAAAAAAATAAAAAGGGCAGGGGATGTGGCTCATGTCCCCAGTGCTCCTGAGTTTAATCCCTGATATCAAAAATATAGAATAATAATAAAAAATTTAAGCATATTACTCTTTCAGATATTGACTTGATATTTTTTTTCTTTCCTCTTTTTTTTCTTTCCTCCTTTTTTTTTCTTTCTTTTTTCTCTCATGGTGTTGAGAATTGAACCCATTTTTGAACCCATGGTGTGGCTTCTTCTGCTCTAGCATTGAACTACACCCCAGCCCTCGACCTGATATTTTCCATCAAATGCCAGTAGGAAGACTAATCTCAGAGACAGACAGGCAAACATTGCATGAAGCAAGGTGACATCACAGCTGCAGCTGTTACAGGCTTAGATCAAAGACCAGGGAGGCAATTCCTTAGGTTAAATGTCCTCAGCTCAAAAGGACAACTTTACCCAGGGCAAACAAAGCACACCGTTGAAGCAAAAGCTTTCGGAGGCTGTAGGCACGAACTGGGCTCCTCAAAGGGACTGACTGGCTGGACAGGTTTTGTTTATATGCTGGGAGAATGTAAGAGGAAGAAATGTTGGTGGGATGGCACAAGGGACATCCTTTGGTTTACATCAGCTCAGGAAAAGAGAAGGAGAACCGCCGCTCAGCTCATGTGGTCAAGGGTTGCTGTGGTAAGGAGTCAAGCTTGCCTTCCAGGTGGACTTGGATTCAGAGCCTGCACGGGTCACTGATTAGCTTGTTTGGACAATTTCAAATGACAATAAGCAACATTTATGTCACATTAACTGTGTCCAGCCCTGTCTTACCTGCTTTACATGTGTTAATTAATTTAACCCTGACCACATACATTTGAAGTGCATACTGTAATTTTCTCCATTTTATGGATGCAGAAACCGAGGCACCGAGTAGGTGAATCAAGTGCCCGAGATCATCACACGTTCTCTAGGGGGCAGAGCTGTTGCCCACAGGGGCTGCCACCTATCTCCTGGCCTTCCAGTGAATCCCTTCCTGGTTGAGTTAGCCCGAACGGGTTTAATAGCTTACAGGACTCCGTGTGCTTGCTGTCACTGTGTATAAAAACTTTAGTGCCAAAGAAATAGTAAATATGGCTATATTCCACCATATATAAAGATGATTATGGAGCAGGGGTTGTGGCTCAGCAGTAGAGTGCTCACCTCGCACGTGTGAGACCCTGGGTTCCATCCTCAGCACCACATAAAAATGAATAAAATAAAGGCATTTTGTCCAAGTACAACTAAAAAAGAAGAAGAAGAAGAAGAAGAAGAAGAAGAAGAAGAAGATTATGAATTAAGGAAAAGGTTAATGTTAAAGTAATTTGATTGAGAAAGTATGAAACCTTACTAGAAATGAGTGTAAGAAGTTTTTGGGACTGGGGATGTGGCTCAAGTGGTAGCGTGCTCGCCTAGCATGCATGAGGCACTGGGTTCGATTCTCAGCACCACATACAAATAAAGATTGTGTCCACCTAAAGCTTAAAAATACATTTTTTTTAAAAAAAGAATTTTTTTATTTTGTTTTGTTTTGGTGCTAGGAATTGAACCTAGGGCTTCACACATGCTGAGCATATATGCTACCATTGAGCTATACCCCAGTCCTAGTGTTATTTTTAAACAATCTCAAACTTACAGAAAAGTTAATATGGTTCAAATATTTTTGTTGTTGTCTGAACTATTTGAAAGTAAATATTGGCCTAACATCTCATGCCTACAAACACTCCGGTGGATGTTTGTCAGGTAAGTACATTCTTCTGTATGATTCAGCCACCAAAGTAAAAATGTTAAGCTAAGCCAGGAGCAGTGGCACACACCTACAATCCCATCAGCTTCAGAGGCTGAGGCCAGAGGCTCAAAAGTTCAAGGTCAGCCTCAGCAATTTAGAGAGGCCCTAATCACCTTAGCAAAACCCTGTCTCTAAATAAAATCATTTAAAAAGGGCTAGGGACGTGACTCAGTGACTAAGCACCCCTGGGTTAAATTCCCAGTATAAATAAATCCATAGATAAGTAAATAAACAAATAGAATAAAAATGTTAATATGATAGAGTAGTATCATTTAGTCCTCAAATTCCTTTCAGGTATTACCAGTTCGTTCAATAATGTTTTTTTGCAGCAGGCTTCTTCAGTGTAGTTCTTGTAAACTTTGCATTCAGAAGCACACTCTATGTTCTGTTGTTTTGTCTTAGTTTTTTTCTTTTTCTTTTTTTGGTTCCAGGGATTGAACTCAGGGGCGCTCGACCACTGAGCCACCTCCCCAGCTCTATTTCATATTGTATTCAGAGACAGGGTCTCACTGAGTTTCTTAGTGCCTTGTCCTTGCTGAGGCTGGCTATGAACCCACCATCCTCCTGTTTCAGCCTCCTGAGCCGCTGGGATTACAAGTATGCACCACCACACCTGGTCCTTCTTTTGTGTGTGGCACTGGGGACTGAACCCAAGGGTGTTATACCCTTGCACTATATTCCAAGACCTTTCTATTTTTATTTTGAGGCAGAGTCTCACTAAATTACTTAGGGCCTCTCTAAGTTGCTGAGGTTGGCTTTGAACTTGTGATCCTCTTGCCTCAGCCTCCCTAGTTGCTGGGATTAGAGGCATGTGCCACTGTGCCCTATGCCTTGACACTTACAAAGATTGGGGGGGCAATTATTTGGAGCATGATCTTCCATTTGGGTTTAACTGAGGGGCCCTCATGATTCAATTCAGGTTATTCATCTTTAGCTGCAAAATCACGGAGATACTGCTGTGTCCTCATTGTATTCAATCAGATGTCACAAGACTGAGATTTGTCCTTCTGCTAATGGTGTTCACTTTGATCACTTGAGAGAGATGACATCTGCAGGGCTTCACATCTGTATAATTATCTGTATAATTGCTCAATTGTTCTTTCTCCTTTTGTACAGAGGTTTTATTTTATTTTATTTTGGTACCAAGAATTGAACCCAGGAGTGCTTAACAACTGAGCCACATTCCCAGCTCCATTTTTATATTTTTATTTTGAGACAGGGTTGCCGCAGTCTGACTGGGCACAAATCACGAGCCACTAAAGCAGGAACAAATTTTATTTTTTCTACTGCAAGAAAAAACCTCACACACGCTCCTGGGGAATCCTCCCGAAAAGCCACGAGGCTCCTCCAGGAACCCCCAGCCGGAAATATCTCTCCGGGAAAACCCTCCTCCTGCACTTCGCCAACCAATGGGAACTCCCGGGGAATCCCCGTGAGAACTAAAAATAGCGCGAGAACTCAAAATTAGCGCTAGAACTCAAAAGTAGCGGCAGAGGCGGATATTAACGCCTTGCCTGTCAATCAATACTGTTGGCAAAATGCCAGGGGCCATACAGACTCGGCTGTGGCTCTCAGCATCTCCCCCCTTCTGTTTAATTAAACAACAAGTAATGTGGCTTAGGGACCGTGCCTGTTAGGTAGTCCAATTCAACATATGGTCCTTACCCGTCATCGGATGAACTGACCTCTAGGCGTCAGCCTCCTGTCTTAGGTTGGTACCACTGCAATCGGATCATACCCGTCACTGACTACCGGTCCAGCATACAGCCATACTTGTGGATAGGCCTTTGCACCAGTGGGGGGGGTGAGGTTCTTTGCCTCACCTCTGTTGGCCCCCAAACTTGTCCTTGGTGCCAATGGGGGGGTGAGGTTCTTTGCCTCACCTCTGTTGGCCCCCAAATTTTAGACCATCACTAGTAGAAGGGAGGAGGATGAAAAATGCCATGACACCAAGCCAATTGAGGGCTCCTTTGAAAAATTGTACCACCGGTGACACCATCAGCAAAGATGTCAGCATTACCACAATTTGCTGCACCAACAGATAGTTCACAATGCATACAAGTGATACATAGTCCAGGCAAGTTCTGCAAGCAGTTCAAAGTAGAGGAATCTGTCAATATGTCCATTTCCTCCCAAAGTAAATCTACTCCTTGATTGAGCATTACTTGTTGAGTTATTATTCACTGATGCATCAGTTTATACAGTTTGTTGATAGCTACCGAAGAAGCTGTAGTTTGGTTTTATCTTTGTCTTCACCGGCACTGGGATGAAGATAGGAATTCTGGCAATGATGCTAGGAAAAAAATTATGTAACATTCCAACAGGCATTAAGAAAACAATTTTTTGAACAATTTACATTATCCTGAACAGAATTATTAAATATAATGAGAAGGAAAGGTGAAAGCAAACAAACAGATCTGTTAACCTCCTTATTTGTTCACATATTAAAACAATTTTCAACAGCTGTTTACCCAATCTAAATTAAACCATTAAAATCACGTGAATAAAAAAAAATTCGGATCCATTTATTCATGAGCGCTCCTCATATAAGATATATGGACATACACACATACAGACATACAACACAAAACAGAAGTGTGCGCACATAACATACAACATATAAGACAATAATAAAGGCCTTGTAGCTTTACCTAGGTGAAATCTCCATTGCAATGTTTAAAAACTCCACAGTCAAAAAATAAAACACAGTCAAAAAACAAAACTGATCAGAAAAACATTAACCTAGGTTTGTATGAGCTCAAAAAATAAAATAGAACTTTATGATGTGGGAAAAATGCAATAATAAAATAGATATTGAAAAAAGGCACCGTGGTTAATCACTGTCGCAGATGTAAGAATAGCCAAGCTGGAGCTCTGGATATCAGCTGTTATGGATTTCAGTCAAATCATCTTCTTTTTCTGTAGAAATTGTTTTGGTTAACCTCTCTGGAATCCAAATCGGCTGCTGTTCTCCCTGTGGGAACACACAAACGGAACCCCGACTCCAGACAATAACTGGGTCGGGACCTTTCCATTGTCCTGTTAGAATATCTTTCCAAAGTACCTTAGGCTTATGTACATTTTTCGGATACATATGTCTTTCCGCAGCACTAAGTCCTGATGAATCCAAATTTAGAAAGTTTAGAGTAAAAAGGGTTATTTTAAGTTTATCTTTGGGGGATATATACCCCTTTCCAATTCCCTCTTTTTGCTTTAATAAGTACGTTTTAATAGTTTGATGAGCTCTTTCAACTATGCCTTGCCCCTGTGGATTGTATGGGATTCCTGTTATATGAGTAATACCAAAAGATGAGCAAAATTGTTTAAAAGAGTTAGAAGTGTAACCAGGACCATTATCAGTTTTTAACTGTTTAGGAACACCCACAGTGGCAAAATTTTGTAAGCAATGAGCTATAACATCTTTAGTTTTTTCTCCGGCATGAAGGGAGCCCATCAAAAATCCGGAAGAAGTATCAACTGTAACATGTAAATATTTTAATTTTCCAAATTCTGGCAAGTGTGTGACGTCCATCTGCCAAATATGGTTAGGTATCAGTCCTCTAGGATTGACTCCAAGATTAACTTGTGGTAAAAAGGTCACACAATTTTGACATTGTTTTATTATATGCCTGGCTTGTTCCTTAGTTATTTTAAAACGCTTTTGTAAAGTATTAGCATTAACGTGAAACCTTTTATGAAAATTTGTAGCTTCTTCTACAGTAGAAAAAATATGTATATCATGTGTAGTTTTATCTGCTAAATCATTGCCCAAACTAAGGGCTCCAGGCAATCCTGTATGTGCCCTGATATGTCCTATAAAGAATGGATCTTTTCTATCCCAGATTAGACTTTGTATAGTGGAAAACAAAGAGAAAACAGTAGAGGAAGGGGAAATCCTACCAGCATCTTCAAGGGATATTATAGCATTAACTATATACTGACTATCAGAAAATAAATTAAATACAGAATCTTTAAACATCACAAAAGCTTGTAAAACTGCATTGAGCTCTACCTTTTGAGCTGATTGTTTGGGAACTAAAAATGTAAAAGTTTGATCAGGGGTAACTACTGCTGCTGTACCATTATTAGACCCATCAGTGAATATATTTGGAGCATTCACGATAGGTGTTTTTCTTGTCATTTTAGGAAAAACTACAGGATGCTTAGACCAAAAAGACAACAAAGGATTAGATGGTAAATGATTATCAAATGAAACATTTGATTTACACATGATTATTGCCCATGTATTTAACTCATTAGCTAACTCATCAATTTGCTCCATAGTATATGGAGTAATAATTTTATTGGGAGAAATTCCAAACACTCCCTTTGCTGCTTTTATTCCTTTCAGTATTAATTGTCCTACAGCCTCAGGATACCTAGTAAGAATAGTGTTAGGAGAGTAAGATAAATGTATCCACAATAATGGACCTTCTTGCCAAAATACTCCTGTGGGAATATTTTTTGTTGGTATTACAATGAATAATAAAGGCAAACTTATATCAATTCTGTCCAAATGCATATTTTCCATATATGTTTCAATAATTTTTAATGCCTTTCTTGCTTCAGGAGTTAATATGCGGGGTGAATTTGGATCTGATGGACCTTTTAGGATATCAAATAAAGGTCCCAACTCTCCTGTTGGTATGCCTAGATAAGGCCTTATCCAATTTATATCTCCCAACAACTTTTGAAAGTCATTAAGCGATTTGAGTTGATCTACTCGTATTTGAATTTTAGGTGGACGGACCATGGTTGAGGATAATAGAACTCCTAAATAATTAATTGTACTTTATCTATTGCTATCTCTAGATTATAATTTTTTAACAAATTTGTAAGTGTGGCATAACATTCCAACAATGTGTTTTTATCTTTGTGTGCTAACAATACATCATCCATATAGTGAAATATTTGTAGTTCAGGATTTTGATTTCTAAGTGGCTGGATTGCTTTATTAACATAAATTTGACACATAGTTGGGCTGTTAGCCATCCCTTGAGGGAGCACTTTCCATTCATATCTCTGATCAGGACCTTCATGATTCAGTGCAGGGATAGTAAATGCAAAATGTGGACTATCCTCAGGATGAATTGGAATTGAAAAGAAACAATCTTTAATATCTATAGCTAAAACATACCAGGTTTTTGGTAAAGCAGACAATTGAGGAATCCCTGATTGAGCAGGTCCCATAATAACCATCTCATTATTAATGGCTCTTAAATCTTGTAATAATCTCCATTTACCAGATTTCTTTTTAATGACAAAAATGGGAGTATTATAGGGAGATACAGAAGGTTGTATATGTCCCTCCGCTAATTGTTGTTTGACCAGGTCATGGGCTGCTTGTATCTTTTCTTTAGTCAGGGGCCACTGAGAAACCCATACTGGTCTATCTGATTTCCAAGTGATTTTTATTGCCTCAGTGACCCCTTCTGAAAACCCAGTCCATGTCTATTTATTCTTTGATCTATTTGTATTGGTGCCGCTATACCTTGTTCTTGTTTTTCTAATCTTTTTCCTTTCCTAAAACCTTGTCTAGCCATAATAGTGGGTGCATTTTGATTGATATTATTTGTTAATGTCAAACCTAATTGATCTAAGACATCTCGTCCCCATAAATTTACGGGAAGATGATCCAATACATATGGCTGTATAGTTCCTTCACATCCTTCAGGATCCTTCCAATCTAAGACCATTGCACTTCTATGGGGATTAGTTGCCACTCCTAGGCCTCGAAGCGTTTGAGTGGCTTGTTGTAATGGCCAATGTTTTGGCCATTCTTGACGAGATATGATGCTAAGGTCTGCACCTGTATCCAGTAGCCCATTAAATTCATGTCCTTGGGGCTGGGGATGTGGCTCAAGCGGTAGCGCGCTCGCCTGGCATGCGTGCAGCCCGGGTTCGATCCTCCAGCACCACATACAAACAAAGATGTTGTGTCCGCCAATAACTAATAAATAAATATAAAAAAAAAAAAAAATTAAAAAAAAAAAAATTCATGTCCTTGAATATTTAGTTTTAGCATTGGGCGAGAATCTAAATTCAAAGACAGCATAGCCCAATCTACACCTGTGGAGCCTAATCCCCTGGAACCTCTTTCCATAGTAGTACTGGAAAATTTATCATGTAGGCTGGATATTATTAATAACTGTGCTATTCTATCTCCTGGTGAAATTACTGATATACCCTTTGGAGAACTAGCTATAATTTTTATTTCACCTTCATAATCGGGATCAATTACCCCGGGACTTATCATAAGTCCTTTTAGCGTAGAAGAACTACGTCCTAACAATAAGCCTACTGTTCCTTTGGGAAGAGGTCCTTTTACTCCTGTGGGAATGATTTGAACTCCCATCTCTGGAGTTAGTACTGCTCTGGCGGAGGCGCAGATGTCCAACCCTGCGCTCCCTCTGGTTCGTCTGATGAGAGATCGGATGGATAATGTGTCCTGGGTACTACCCTGATGGGGTTGCTGGGTTCCTCCATGGTTTTTCTGGGTTCCTCCAGTGCCCCGTACATTTGTGGTCGTGGGCCCCGGAGCATTGGGCCCCCCTGTCCGTTTTTTGGCAATGGAGCCTGATGCCTTTCTCCACGATATCGTGGGTAACCACCTGGTCCTTGTCCATTTTTTGATAATGGAGTACCCTCTATGGTGGTTTGAGAACGGCATTCATTAGCCCAGTGTCTCCCTCTACGGCATCGTGGGCAAATATCTGGTGTTCTATTCCTTTGATACCTAACTTTGTTATACCTTCCTCCTATGGGGCAACTCCTTTTAAAATGTCCTGTTTGTTCACAATTGTAGCATGTTTTTGGCCTGGCATCTAAAGCCTGTTGTACTGCTGCCAAGACTTGTCCTTGTTCATTAATGTCTCTACATAATTTAATATATGTGTTTAAATCTTCATGTTTCCATGGTCTAATGACCTCTCTGCAGCAACGATTTGCTTGGTCATAAGCCAGTTGTTTTATAAATGGCATTGCTTGTTCTGTGTCACCAAAAATTTTGGAGGCTGTTTGAATAAGCCTATCTACAAAGTCAGCGTAAGGTTCATTAGGTCTCTGTATTACCTTAGATAGCTGACCTTGTAAATCTCCCTGTCCTTGTAAAGTCTTCCATGCCCTAACTGCGTCTGCAGCAATCTGTGCATATACAGCAGGATCATATTGAATTTGTTGTCGCTGACCCTCATAAGGTCCTTTTCCTAGCAACATCTCTAGACTTCTTTGAGGGTAACCGGCTGCTACATTTCGTCTAGCTGTCTCCCTGCAAAATTCCTCATTGGCAACCTTCCATAACAAATATTGTCCTCCATTTAGCACAGATCTACACATGCTAGCCCAATCTGCTGGAGTCATGTCCAAGTTAGTAATGGATTCGACCATGCTTACAGTGAAGGGTGCATGAGGACCATAGGTTGTTACAGCCTCCTTTAATTGCTTCACTGTTTTGAACTCTAACTCACGGTGAATTCGCTGCCCTCCTGCCTGCTCAAGTACAGGGCATGCTAATCTTTGAGGTCCTGTCTCAGGATCCCATCTATCAACTACGGGGGTTGAGGGGGTTGAGGGCCACTCAGCTATCTCCATAGGTGGAGCTGTTGGCTGAATTACGCCCTCTGGTGATAGATCGGTGTTAGTAGCAGCCTCCTGTTGTTGCTTCCCCCCTGATAGCTGTTTCTCCTCTAAGCTTTCTTCCTTTAAATTTTCTTCCTCTGTCTGACTAGCTTGAGAGACCTTCTCTTTTGCTTGATCTAAATTGTCTTTCTCCATGGTTTGAACCTCTAACAATTTATTTAACACTCTTTCAGTTTGTTTTTTACTAATTTCTAATCTGTTACAAAGATAACGCAACCCAAAAAGATAACACAAAACAAGACCGAAACAGAATGAAACAAAAATGGAACAAAAAATCGTTGTATCAATTTTCCTATTTTCTGGACATGTGCATTTGTGGTCTATTTCTATCTCTTCCTCAGGGGCAAACAACTTCAAACCTTGAGCCAACCATTTTTCCCAGTCTGCCTGAGGAAATTCTAGGGATAGGCAGCTTGAAACAAAACCAAAACAAATCAAAGCAAGAACATATTGTTTTTTAAAATGGTCACCCATTCTCTTGCCTTCCCTTAGGGGTAAGCAATTTCACTTACCCCGAAGCTTCAGACGTTCCCCGTCCGGGCCGCCAAATGCCGCAGTCTGGCTGGGCACAAATCACGAGCCACTAAAGCAGGAACAAATTTTATTTTTTCTACTGCAAGAAAAAACCTCACACACGCTCCTGGGGAATCCTCCCGAAAAGCCACGAGGCTCCTCCAGCAACCCCCAGCCGGAAATATCTCTCCGGGAAAACCCTCCTCCTGCACTTCGCCAACCAATGGGAACTCCCGGGGAATCCCCGTGAGAACTAAAAATAGCGCGAGAACTCAAAATTAGCGCTAGAACTCAAAAGTAGCGGCAGAGGCGGATATTAACGCCTTGCCTGTCAATCAATACTGTTGGCAAAATGCCAGGGGCCATACAGACTCGGCTGTGGCTCTCAGCACAGGGTCTCACTAAATTGCTGAGGCTGGCTTTGAACTTGGAATCCTCCTGCCTCAGCCTTCCAAGCTCCTGGGATTAAAGGCATGCTCCACTGTACCCAGTTTTGTGCAGAGATATTTTGAAACTACGCAAATATTCTATTCTTTATTAGACTTTCAACTTCATTTCTTTTTCTTTTTTATTCAATGTTTTATAACATGTTATTGATAATTAATGGAATTACTTATCTATTTTAATTGAAATGTAATTTAACATGCCATAAAAGGAAAGGCACCCCTTTGAAGTGTACGATTCAGTAGATTTTTAGCATATTCAGAAAGTTGTGGACGGTCACCACTGTCTAATTTCAGAATGTTTGCATCACCCCCCAAATAAACGAAGGACTCCTTAGCAGCCACTTTCTATTCCGCTTCTCCTTCTCCCAAGCTACTGGCAGCCGCTAAACCTCTTTCTTTTTTGAAATGTCCAAAAAATCACTTCCAGATCCAATGTGGTGGCACCATGACATGTCCCTGTGTTTTCTTCCAAGAGTTTTATAGTTCCAGCTCTTTCGTTTAGGTCTTTGATCCATTTTTATTGATTTTTAGATGTGGCATAAGGTCAGAATAGGACTTCTTTTCTTCCTGTTTCTTTTTTCTTTGCAGCTAGACTATCCACTTTTCCCAACACCTTTTGCTGAAAAAAATTGCCCTGTCCCTGATGAATGCTCTTATCACACCTGTTAAAAGTCAGTTGATGGGGAGGGGGCTTGGGGGCAGGAGAGACGGTGGAATGAGGGGGCCGGGGTTGTGGCTCAGTGGTACAGCGCTTGCCTAGCACGCAGGAGGCACTGGGTTCGATCCTCAGCACCACGTAAAAATAAAACTAAAAAAAATAAAGGTATTGTGTCCATCTACAACTAAAAATATTTTTTAAAAAAGATGGTGGAATGAGATGGACATGCCTCTGGGTACAGGTATGACTGCACAAGGGTGTGACGCTCCATCAGGTACAACCGTAGAAATGAAAAGCTGTGTTGCAATTGTGTACAATGAACCAAAATTCATTCTGTTGTCATGCATACCTAATTAAAATTAATTAATTAATTTAAAAATTGGAAAACATTTTATTTATGAATATATTAAAAGCATAGTTTGGGGCTGGGGTTATGGCTCAATGGTACAGCGCTCGCCTCGAACATACAAGACCCTGGGTTCGGTCCTCAGCACCACTTAAAAAAATAAATAAGTGAAATAAAGGTATTGTGTCCAACTACAACTAAAAAATAAATATTTTTTTTTAAAGCATAGTTTGTGGGCTGTGGATGTGGCTCAGTGGTAGAGCACTTGCCTAGCAAGCCTGAGGTCCTGGGTTCAACCCTCAGCACCACATAAAAACAGACAAATAAAATAAAGGCTTTCTGCCCATCTACAACTACAAAATAAAAAATTTTAAAAAGCATAGTTTGCAAATTTAAAAAAATACAGTTGACTGGGGATATAGCTCAGGGATAGAAGCTTACCTAGCATGCAAAAGGCCATGGGTTTGATCCCCATCATCATAAAAGTAAAAACATTGGAATTAAAAGTTTGAACTGATATTCAAGGATTTATTTCTGAATTCTCTATTCCATTCCATTCAGTCTATATGTCTTTATATTGGTACTACACTTTTTTTGTGGTATTGGGGATTGAACTCAGGGACACTTGACCACTGAGCTGCATCCCCAGCCCTATTTTGTATTTTATTTAGAGACAGGGTCTCACTGAGTGGCTTAGCACCTCGCTTTTGCTCAGGCTGGCTTTGAACTCACGATCCTCCTGCCTCAGCCTCCAGAGCGGCTGGGGTTGCAGGTGTGCAACCCCACCCAGCTGGTACTACACTTTTTTGATCATTGCAGCTTTGTAATAAGTTTTGAAACTAGAAAATGAGAGAATTCCAATTTTGTTCTTTTTCAAGATTAATTGTGGCTATTTGGGGCTCCCCTGAATTTTATTTATTTTTATTTTATTTTATTTTTTATTTTTTTGATCCCGGGTATTGAACCCAGGGATGCTTAACCACAAAGCGACATCCTCAGATCCTTTTTTATGTTTTATTTAGAAATACAGTTTCAGGCTGGGGATGTGGCTCAAGCGGTAGCGCGCTCGCCTGGCATGCGTGCGGCCCGGGTTCGATCCTCAGCACCACATACCAACAAAGATGTTGTGTCCGCCGAGAACTAAAAAATAAATATTAAAAATTCTCTCTCTCTCTCTCTCTCTCTCCTCTCTCACTCTCTTAAAAAAAAAAAAAAAGAAATACAGTTTCTCTGAGTTGCTTAGGGCCTTGCTAAATTGCTGAGACTGGCTTTGAACTTGTGATCCTCCTGCCTCAGCCTCCTGAGTCGCCGGGATTACAGGCGTGCACCAATTTTAGAGTAAAATTTTAAATAGCTTTTTCTGCAAATAATGTCACTAGGACTTTGATAGAAAATGTATTAAATCTGTAGATCCCTTTGAGTAGTATGGACATTTTAACAATATTAACTGTTCCAATCTATAAGTATGGGATTTTTTTCATTTATTTGGAGGTTGTTTGTTTTGTTTTGTTTATTGGTATTGGAGATTGAACCCAGGGATGCTGTACCACTGAGCTACATCCTCAGCTCTTTTTATTTTTTTATTGTAGAACTGGGTCTCTCTGAATTGCACACGCTGGTCTCAAATTTGAGATCTTCCTGCTTCAGCCTCCAGAGTTGCTGGATAACAGGCATGTGTAACCACACCCAACTATGTTTGTGTTTTTAAAGTTTCATTTCAGTACGTGTTATAGGTTTAAGGTTTTAAGTGTACCGGTCTTTGCCTCCTTGCTTACTTTTCTTCCTAAGTATTTTGTTTGTTTGGTGTTATTGTAAATGGAATTGTTTTCTTTCTTTCTTTCTTTTCTTTTTTTTTTTTTTTTTTTTTTTGTACCAGGAATTGAACCCAGGGTGCTTAACCACTGAGCTACATCTCCAGCCCTTTTTTTGTTTTTTTAGTTTGAGATAAGGTTCCATTAAGTTGCAGAGGGACTCACCAAATTGGCCCAGGATGGGCCAAACTTGTAATCCTCCTGCCTTAGACTTTCCAGTCCTCCTCCTCTTCCTCCTCCTTTACCTCTTCCTCCTCTTCTTCCTCCTCCTCTTCACTCCCTCTCCTTCTCCTTCTTCATTTTCTTCAGGGTATTGAATCCAGGAGCATCCCATCTCTGAGCTACATTTCAAGTCCTCCCTCTGTAACAATGTTTGGGACAGTCTCACCAAGATGCTTAGGCTGGCCTTGAACCTGTGTTCTTCCTCCCTCGGCCGCCTGAATAACTGGTATCACAGGAATGTGCCCCTGTGCCTGGTTCTTGTTTTAAAGTGACATAATAATTGCAGGTATTTATAGGGTACAGCATGTGTACTGACCACAGCTAGGGCACTGGTATAGGTTGCTGAGAGACCAAAGAGAGTACCCCACAATGGCATGTGAGACAAGAGGTTTATTGAAAAACACCTACAGGGAAGGCCCGGGGGCAGCAGGCTGGACAGAGAGGCTCCCCCTCACAGTGCCTTGTCCAGGGGTCAATGGCTGGAAGAGTGGCACTTGTCCTCACAGCGCCCTCCATTCCACACCAGTTACCATGGGGACAGAGGTTTTGTAAGTTAGGCTACAGAAGCAGTGACATCACTAGCTTAGCTTGCTCTGTCCCATTGCATGACCAGCAACCCAAGGAGCCTGGCAGGCAGGCAAGAGAGCTGCTTTCTAGCCATGACACTACCTTGCCCCACTCCCAGCACATGTGAGAGAAAACCCGTGTCCTTGGGGAGAATATTTACCTAACATTCTGGCTCAGATCCACCCTCATTGTTCCCTTGACTTGGCCAAGTTCCTGGGGATGGAGAGGAGCATTTCAGGTACATGGTTTTTACCGTCCTTCTTTTCTTCAGGGATGACACCGAGAGACATTTCAGCACATGTATGCAATGTGTAATGACCATATCAGGGTGACTGCCACGGCCATCCCCCAAACCTTTATCATTTCTTTGTGTAGGGAACATGCAAAATCCTCTCTACTAGCTGTCTGGCCCTAAGGACGCAGGTGGAGTTCTGGCCAGGAGCGCAGCTACTCCTGTACTCTGGGCTGAAGAAGTCCTCTGGTCTTCCTGTATGGGGACGTCGGTCCTCTTCACTGAGTGCAGCTTCAGGAGGGACACATGTGGAGCGTGAGGGGGCAAGGGGCACACACCCAGCAGCCAGAGCAGCCGAATCAGCCAGTGATCCATGGGGTGACAGGTGCCGGGGCCAGCTCACCTCGCATCCCTGCTAAAGTTTGAAATATATCATTATCCAGATGTGGTGGCTCACACCTGTAATTCCAGCAACTCTGGAGGGTCTCAAGTTCAAGACTCACTTGGGCAAGGTAGCGAGAACTTGTCTCAAAACTGAAAATAAAAAGGGCTGGGGGTGTGGCTTAGTGGTTGAGGGCCCCTGGGTTCAATCTCCAGTACCATAGTTACTCTACTGTGCTGCGAACTTTAGAAGCTACTCGCCCTCTCCAGCTACACCTGGTCCCCTTCACTGTCCTCTCTCCATGCTCCTGCCCCACCCCTTCCTTTCTCACAGTGTATTCTTTCTCTCTGAATTCTGATACTTTCTCTCAAATACTTATACTTTTTTTTTTTTTTTTTTTTTTTTTTTTTTTTTTTAGCCAGGATCCCATACTTTGCACTGGCTGGTCTCAAACTCCTAGGCTCAAATGATCTCCTGCTTCAGCCTCTCAGGTAGCTGGGAGGACAGGTGTACCACCACGCTCAGCCTTTCTCTCCTCGCTCTTTCCTTCTTTCTTCCTTTTTACACATCTTTCTAGGGAATCACACCAATGGACTATGCTCAAGAGATAAAGCCAGCTTGTTTTCCCAGTGTTACTTCATAGTGGACTCCATCCTGATTTTTAACACATTGATTCGGCATCCCTAAGTGTTTTAACCTTCAAGACTTTGGACTTTGTCTTTTATAAGTTAACAAAATCCCAACGGCTCCCTAAGATATGATGGTATTTTCTTCCTGCAGAAGGAACCTCCCTCCTGTTCCTGTCTCCTTGACTCACTCTGCCCTGTAAATGTTGTTCCTCAAACAAAACAAGTTGGTTCCACCCCCAGGGCCTTTGCCCCTGCTGTTCTCTTTGCCTAGACTCTCTCCTGGTCATCTTAACACAGGCTGCTGCTGATATCCCAAGGCTCAGAGTGCATGTCAGCTCAGAGGCCCTCCTAAGTCTTTATGCAACATCCCCACAGTAGCCATTAGTGACATTCTTCGAGTGCTTCTGGTTCTTTCCCCTTCAGCATTTCAGAGACTGTACCTGTCTGTCCTGTGGATGTCGGTTATAGTCATGTGACTCGCTTTAGCCAACAATATGAAGAGAATTGACCTGTAGTGTTTCTCGGCAGAAGCTCTAGAAGGTGGTTTGCCTGCCGCCAGATTCCCCTTCCGCTGCTTCAGTAATGATCCAATCCCCCGAGGATGCGTCTCCATGCGCCTGGGCCCACGAGTGACAGCACTGCACAATGGATATGGAACTTGAGCTAAGAATCTAATTCACTGTAAAGGAAAGTGAGGTTTGGTGGCTTTTGAAAAATGGTGTTTTGAGGAGTTGGGGAGTTCCTAAAAAAAAAAAAAGTTAGCATTAACAGATGACCCAAAATTCTATCCTAGAACCCCAGATAATTGAAAACATACATCCAAGCTGGGCACAGTAGCACATGCTTGTAATCCCAGCAGCCTAGGAGGTTGAGGCAGGAGGATCACAAGTTTGAGGCCAGCCTCAGCAATTTAGGTCAAAATGAAAATTTTAAAAAGTTAGGGATATAGCTCAGTAGTAAAGTGCCCCTGAGTTCAATCCCTAGTAGCCATACCCCGCCAAAAAAAAAAAAAAAAAAAAAAGAATCAAAGATCAAATGAGCATGGTAAGGGAGCAGGCTGTGGGTAAAAGTTGGGATGGATTTATGGGTAGGTGAAGCAAATCTCTGAAGCCTCCAACACTGTTGTCCTTCCAGGATCTCAGGGGACTTGCTCATTCTTGGGCAAGACTTTCATGATTTTCACACCGAACTGGATCTCATCCCTTGTCAATGAAGACAGGAAGGCAGCCTGGATCTGGCCCATCTATTAAGTATGTAACAAAGCTGCAGCTCACAGGGCCCCAGTATGACGCAGGGAAATGCCCGGTGCTCCTGGGACCATCTGGTGCTCTGACAAGTAGGAGGGGGGCCATTCTGGGGAGGAGGAGATCTCATCTGTAGGTGGATGAGTGGCCCCAGCATTGCTGAAGGAGTGGCAGTTCTGGGAGTTTTGTTTTCTCAGGAACGCTACCCAAAACTTTTGAGGGCCGATGTGTTTCTTTAAAAAAAAAAAATTTGCCTTAGTTCTTGGTTCATCTTTATACCAGTGTCTTTTATTCATGTTGAGCTTCCCACTCCACCTGGAGTGACCGTGCTTCTGTGGTGTGAAGAGTCGTGGGCCAGAGGAATCAGCCACTTGTTTCTGCACAACAAATCACCTGAGCTTACCGTGGCTGTGGGTGAGGAATCCAGGACCGGTGGAGCTGCGGGACCTACTCGGGACCCAGGAGGTCACAGCCGACCTGTCGGGAGGGGCTGCGAGATCTGAAGGCCCACGAGGGCTGGGGGGGAACTTTCAAGATGGTGCCTCAGGGGGCTGTTGGCAGAGGCCTTCTTACTGGTTGTTGTCAAAGGGCCTCCATTCCTCACGAGGCCCCTCAGCTCCCCATGGGTTGCTTGATCCTCAGAATGTGGAACTAACTTCTTCCAGAGTATAATTCAAGAAAGCAAGCAAGGTGACAGCCAGTCTTTATATATATATATAAAATATTTATTTTATAAATAAATAACATATTATATAAATAAATATATAAATAAAAACAAATATATTATATAAATAAATTATATATATACACACACATATGTAGTACTGAGGGTAGAACACAGGGGTGAGTTACACTCCTGACCTTTTTTATTTTTTATTTTGAGACAGGGTCTCCTAAATTGCCTAGGCTAGCCTTGACCTTGTGATCCTCCTGCTTCAGCCTCCCTAGTCACTGGGATTACAGGTGTGTGCCACTGTGCCTGGCTAAAACCCCATCATATTCTTTAGAAATAAGTCACTAAGTACAGTCTCTAGTAGCAATGGGAATTAAGTTCTCCCTCTTGGAGGGAGGGAATCAAAGAATCTGTAGACATATCTTGAAACCACTATGCTAGATGTTGGAAATGTAAAAGGCAAATGCCCAGCCAGACTGCGGCAGGCAAAAAACAACATGAAGTATTACAGAGGTGGCAATTGCATTACAATTGCAATTAGTATTATGGAGGAAGGAGGCTGTAATTATTAAAACTCAGAAGTTTACAGAGAAGGGAGCTGGGGGCATAATATAGCCAGGTGGTTTAGCAAACAGGAGACCCTGCTTCAAACCCTGACATGCACACAAACACTATATATATATATATATTTTTTTTTTTTTTTTTTTTTTTGCAGAAAGGGCCCCATGCAGCAGAAGCTCAAATCTACAAAGAGGTACCAGCCATCTGGTGCTTGTATCTGAGTCCCGGGAAGCTCCTGTGAGCGAGGACCCAAACAGCTGCGGAGGATGCTCTGCTTCACCATTGCTCGTCCTCGAGAGGGTTCAGAGAATTTCTTCTGTGAGTTCTACAAAGAAACAAAAGTCCCTGCAAGTTGGAATAAATTGCCACTTCAAGGGAGAAATGCTGCGGAAGTGATGCTCAGAGCATGTCAGTCAAAAGGAACAAGGAGCTAGTGCCTGCTGCCTCCAAGTCGCCAGCCTCTTGCTAGCGCCCCCTGCAGCCAGGTCCTAGCAAGCCGGCAGTAGGCAAAGTGCAAAGGCGGTTTGCGGAGGCCTGCCCGGCCCCTGCCCCAGCCCCAGCCCCAGCCCAGGCCCTGTCCCAGCCCCAAGAAGCAAAGTAGAGGACGGCTGGTTCGAAGCTGAGAGGAGCTTAATAACTTTATTTTTAAATTTTGGTTTTGCAGTGCTGAGAATCAAAAGCAGGGCCTCTTGCATGCTAGACAGACGCTCTGCCACTGAGCTACACCTCAGCCCCTAACATACTTTATTAATTTGAAAAAAATTAGATGAAGCTACACAAAATCAAAGAACAAAAATATGTTCCCCAATACCATTTTGTAGTTCCCCTACCCAGGGGCAATCACTGTTTTGTGAGTGTGAGTATGTGGTACTGGGAATTGAACCCAGGGGTGCTCTACCCTCTTAGCTACATTCCACACTTGTTCTTTTTTATTTTTTTTTTTATTTTTTTTTTTAAAGAGAGAGTGGGGGGAGAGAGAGAGAGAGAGAGAGAGAGAGAGAGAGAGAGAGAGAGAGAGAATTTTTAATATTTATGTTTTAGTTCTCGGCGGACACAACATCTTTGTTGGTATGTGGTGCTGAGGATCGAACCCGGGCCGCACGCATGCCAGGCGAGCGCGCTACCGCTTGAGCCACATCCCCAGCCCTTCTTTTTTATTTTTAAATACAGTTTTGCAAAGCTGCTGAGGCTGACCTCAAACTTTCAATCTCCTGCCTCAGCCTCCTGAATCTCTGAGATTAGAGGCACGCACCACCACACCCAGCCAGAGGCTATGACTCTCACTAATAACCTGTTGAACATCTTTCCTGACAGTGTCCTTATTTTATAAATGAGAAAATTGGCACAGAGAAGCTAGGGAGTTACTAACAGCCACACAGCAAGGGATAGAAGCAGGGTTTAATCCAAGGCTGTCCCCGCTCCAAAGCGCATTCTTTTAACCATTATGGATCACGCTTACATACATGAATTATAGTTGGTGTTGTATGTACATAGCTTTCTGTAAATTATTTCTTATTTACAATCATGCTTTCACATCTGTCCATATTCATACATACCTTTGGTTTTATTTCTATCATTTAAACTGCTATTAACTTTCTGATTAGGGCCAGGCAGGTAGCTACCTGGGAGGCTGACACAGGAAGATGGAAATTTTCCAGTTACCTTGGGCAACTTAAATAGTCTCTGTTTCAAAATAACAAAACAGGTGTAGTGGTGCACACCTATAATCCCCACCACTCAGAGCTGAGGCAGGAGGATTGCAAGTACAAGGCCAACCTGAGGAACTTAGCAAGGCCCTGCACAACTTGTCTCTAAAGAAAAAGTAAACAAAGGGGGGGGGCACGTGAGGATGTGGCTCAGTGGTTAAGCACCCATGGTTCAATCCCCAATAACAAGAGAAAGAGAGAGAGAAGGAGAGGAAGGAGGAGGGAGAGGGATAAAGGATGTCGCTCAATGGTAGAGCGCCCCTGGGTTCAACCCCCAGTACTACAAACAACAACAAAATTTCCCATCAGGACTTAACACATTTTATTTATCTATTCTTCTAATGTGGACATTTAGGTTCATCTACTTCACAAACTTTTTTTTTATAGCTCTTAAATACCCCAGAAATTATTCTAAGTGCTTTTTGAGTTTTCATTTTTTCAATGTAAAATGTGTTCCCAGAGACCCAGTGTGAGGATTTCTATAGAAATGAAATATTTTAGCTGCACCAGATGTTTTTAAAGCATAAATTCTTTTTTTTAAAAGAGAGAGTGAGAGAGGAGAGAGAGAGAGATAATTTTTTTTAATATTTATTTTTTTTTTAGTTTTCGGCAGACACAACATCTTTGTTTGTATGTGGTGCTGAGGCTCGAACCCGGGCCACATGCATGCCAGGAGAGCGCACTACCACTTGAGCCACATCCCCAGCCAAGCATAAATTCTTAAAAGTAAAATTTCTCGGGGCTGGGGATGTGGTTCAAGCAGTAGCGCTCTCGCCTGGCATGCGCGGGGCACTGGATTCCATTCTCAGCACCACATACAATTAAAAAATAAAAATGTTGTGTCCACCAAAAACTAAAAAATAAATATTAAAAAATTTTCTCTCCCTCTCTCTCTCTCTCTCTCTCTCTCTCTCTCTCTCTCCCTCTCAAAAAAAAAAAAAGTAAAATTTCTGGGTCAAAGAGTATGCCCATGTTAGTGTTCTTATTATATTTTGCTAAATTGCCTCTAAAGAAAATGTTCTACAGGTTTATATTATATTCCCACCACAATTATAAGAGATTGCCCATTTCCTCTACACCTTCACCAACATTGCATATTAATATCAATGTCTCAAAAAGTACATTAGTGCTCTCTCTCTCTCTCTCTCTCTCTCTCTCTCTCTCTCTCTGTGTGTGTGTGTGTGTGTGTGTGTGTGTGTGTGTGTGTGTGTGTATGGCTGGGGATTGAACCCAGGGCCTCATGCATGCCAGGCAAGCACTCTACCACTGATCTACATGCGCTGCCCTTTTAAAAATTTTATTTTAAGATAGGGTCTGGCTAAATTGCCCAGATGGGCTTCAAAGTCGCCTATAATCCCAGGAGACAGGAGGATCACTTGAGCCCACAAGTTAAGAGACCAGCTGGGCAACATAGACAGCCTATCTCAAAAAAAAAAGAAAACATAAGTTTCAGTTCATGAACTGATGGTGGATAAATAGAACATGGTATATGCATATGAAGAAATACTATTTGGCAATAAAAGGAAATAAAGTTCTGATGCACAACCCAGCATGGATGAACCTGAAAGCATCACTGTAGGTGAGAGAAGCCCATCCATCACAAAAGGCCACGGTTGCATGAGTCCGTTCATATGAAGCAGGCAGCGCAGGTGAACCCCTAGAGGCAGGAAGTGGGTGAGTGGCTGCCAAGGATCAGCAGGAGGGGGGAGAAAAGGAGTCACTGGCACAGGGTCTCTTTAAGTGGTGATGAGAATGTCCGAGAACTAGGCTGTGATCACGGTGGCATGACTCTGTGCACACAAGTGTGTGGACTGGACAAAGTGGGAATCACATCCCCTTGATGCTGTTTTGAATGTGTCTTTAAAGTAAAGCTTTTTGTTTGGTCACGATATGGGTGATGCTTTGGTAGGGAGCAGGAAGGGGTGAATCATGTGTCTCCCCCATTCCTGTGCTGAAGTCTTCACTCCCTGGACCTCAGGGCGCTGTATTTAAATACCCCAGGGGAGGTATTTGGAGAGGTCATTCAACTGGATGGAGGCTGTCAGTGTGAACCCTAATTGCATACAGCTGGGGTGTGAGAAGAGGACTGTGGGACTCAGGCACACACAGGAGTCTGTAGAAGATGCAGAGAGAAGACACCACTTACAGTGACAGGAGAAGGAAGGTCTCAGGGGGAAGCAGCCTTGTCTGCACCTTGGACTTCCACCCTCCAGAACTGGGAGCCCATTCACTGTTGCTGAGGTCGCTCCTTCCTAGTGTTTTGCTATGGCAGCCCCGCAAACTTACACACAAACTGAACCATTTCCAGGGCCGGCGGGTGGCCTCGGTGGACAATCCCCAGTGGAGCCCGGGCTGGCTGCAGCCTGCAGGCTCCCATGTCAGCAGCAGGGTGTTGACCAGGGGGATTTGGAGACATTTTGGGTTGTCACAGCGGGTGAGGGATGCCACTGATGTCTGGTGGATGGAGGCTGGGGGATGCTGCTGAACACCCTGATCAACCACACAGGACGGTCCCCACTAGACCCAAATGTCATCGTAGTGCCAAGACCGAGAACTTCTTTGACATGAAGGGAAAAAAATGTCTTGGTATCTCCGAATTAGCATCAGGCCTTGATTTTGTGACCCTTAAATGAGGTATTAAACAAAAAAGTGGTTGGATCTGATTTGCATTTTTAAGAATCTGCTCCTGCGTCGAGGAGAAGGAAGTAGAAGGCAGAGACTGGGAGGACCATGGTGTCATGATTACTGCCACATGCAGGGGAAAAGGATCTCAGCCCCGGGGGTGGGGGAGCATCCTCGTATTTCATAATAATGCATGTTCACTGAACGGTAATAGTTGACATTATCAGGTGTTTCCATGTGCCAAGTGCTGTTTCCAAACTTGTAGTCCTCTAACAACTCAAGACCGAGTTTCATTCTATCGCCTTCTGTGTGTGTGTGTTTCTAGACTTGAACCCAGGAGCCTCTACCACGGAGTTACATTCCCAGCTCTATTTTACATCTTGACACGGGGTCGTGCTAAATTGTCCAAGCTGGCCTTGAACTTGCAATCCTTCTGCCTTGGCCTCCACGGTCACTGGGATTACAACCATGTGCCACCAGGCCCAGCTTATTCTGTTGCCATTGTACTTGAGGGAAAACAAAGGCCCCAAACTAATTTGCCCAATGTCACAGCTAATAAGAGGTGGAGCCAGGATTTGAACCCAGGAAGCTGTGCGATCAACCTCCCTGCTAAACTGCCTTGATATCAAATCACCAAAAAACACCATCATTGTGCCAGGCAGCAAAATCATATTTGGAGCCAAAACAGACCAAACGCTGGTTCTCATGTTGCGGACAATCTGGTGGGGGAGCCCCTCAGTCAGCTCACTACAAATGGAAGCAGAATTGCAACTGCAGCTGCTGCTCCAAAGGAGAATCGGCATCAAAAAGCCTTTTACTGAAAGGATACCATAAAAGCCTTTTACTAAAAGGAGAGAGAGTCAGGGTGAGAAAGGAAAAGAAGGGAGAAGGGGAGGGTTTGACTCAGGGGTTGGAGGTGAGAAGGAGAGGCTTCTAGGCCCTGTAGGAAGGGGTTTGACTAATCCTAATAAAACTTGGGAAGTCACATGAGGGTTTTTAACAGCGCATGGGGCAGGGGAAGCACCCTGATTGGATGCAGGGAGCCGCGCCGTGTATGAAGTTCATTACTATGAGAGGTGGGGGAGAGAAATGGAGTTGCCAGACGTTGCAGGAGACGACATTGGCAGGGTATGGTGATGACAAGGGACAGAGGGGAGGGAGCACCGAGGCAGAAGAGAAATCAAGGATGCATGCCCCTGGAAGGTGTTGTCTTCCCTTGAGCTGCAGGAGAGAGAAAGCAGTCGGACCAGACCGGACCAGTATTGAGGAGGTAGGAGGGATAGTTCCTGGAAATGGATTCACTATCAGGAGATATAAAGGAGAGAGTGGCATTGGTGTTCAGTGGCATAACTCCATGCAACTGCACCATCAAAAGCAGTTGTCTCTGTTCACATGTGGTTGTGTAAATTAATTAAGATTAAAATTAGGACTGGGCCATAGCTCAGTGGTGGAGCAGTTGTCTAGCACACTCAAGGCCCTGGGGTCAATCTGCTCTACAAAAGAAAAAAATTAGAACGAAACCTTCAGTTTCTCCTATAGCTATGTTACAAGTGGTCAATAGCTGCATGTGGCTAGTGGCTACCAAGTGGGGCACACAGATGTAGTGGCTCTTCATCCTTTACTCATGGAGTCTATTCATCCCCCTCCTTGCCTTTTCCCCCGCCTCTGGTACTGGGGATTGAACCCAGGAGCACTTTACACTGAGCTGCATCCCCAGCCCTTTTTAGTTTTTAGTTTGAGACAGGGTGTTGCTAAGTTGCTGAGTCTGGCCTTGAACTTGCAATCCTCCTGCCTCAGCCTCCTGAGCTGCTGGGATTACAGGCGTGGCCACCGCATCCTGCTCCGTCCTTGCCTTCAGTCCTGTGTGATGTGACTGTCCTGGATTCCCAAGTGTTCCAAGCTGGTGCTCTCAACACTGACACCGACTACGTGTGGTGCTGAGCTCTAAGGCAGTGGTCTGTGACAGGGGCCTTCTGTCAACTGCTTATCACCCGCTTGTGACAATATAAATATAGAAGTTGAGAACAAGCATCCAGAAGATTTGCTGGTAAACTGACATTGTCACGTTTTTCTTGTATTTTAGAAGAGTCCCAGTCTTCTCTGAATTGGAGATGCAAAGTGCTGGTCCTTCATCAGGGGCATTTGGGGAGCCTGGCTCCTCTGTGCAGAGATGACTCCTGCTCTCTGGATCTCGGTAGGGGTGGAGGATCCAGAGCGCTGTGTCGCCTACTTGGGGTGAGCAAATATTGACGTGTGGCTGAAAACCCAGGTCCATCCTCCTCCTTTATCCACCAACTATGTACTAAACACCCACCCTGCCAGCACTGTAGGAAGCAGTAGGGCCGTCGCAGTGGACGAGGTGGAGTAGGACCTGTCCTCCCAGAGCTCCCTACAAAGACAGACCACAAGCGAGTTCCCCAAATGAATAAACACAGTGATTTCAAAGTATGTTAAATGCCCTGAGGGAAATAAAAGACGATGAGATGGAGGATCTGCAAGGTGAACTCTTTCAATTTCTGGGTGGTGAGGCGTCTCCAAGGAGTCCCATTCCAACAGAATCCTGAGGATGGGAAAGTGGCAGGCGTGAAGCAAGGAACCAGCCTTCCAGGCCGGCAGAACAGCCCATGCAAAAGGCTCTGGACAAGAATGAGACCAGGGAGACCAGGGAGGCTGCTGGAGACATCCAAGGGAGACACAGAGACGTGAGTAGAGACAGGAGCTTGGCTGGGGGAGCGCGGAGCTGGGTGGAAGGTGAATCAGATGGAGCCTCTGCTGTCCACTGTCTGTCTGGAACAAGCGTTTTCACATGGACTGAAGGGATGGACTTTGGGACGCTGTGCAGATTTTGTACCTATGTGCTCCCAAGGGAGTTTTTCATTTACGAGAGAGACCTTCCCTGAGGATCTGTAGGTGAAGAAGCTTTGCCCCAGGAGCTATCACTCAACCCAGTGTTAGCTACTCTTCATTCACAAGCTTCGAAGATCACTGCCATCGCCGCCACCACTACCACGGTTTAAAGTCATCTGAATGCTGGGCCCAGTGGCACATGCCTGTAGTCCCAGTGGCTCAGGAGGCTGAGGCAGGAGGATCACAAGTTCAAAACCAGTCACATCAACTTAGCAAGGCCCTGAGCAACTCATGAGGCCCTGTATCTAAATAAATTATAAAAAAAAGGTTGGGGATGTGGCTCAGTGGTAAAACACCGCTGGGTTCAATCCCCAGTACCAAAAAAAAAAAAAAAAAAAAAAGTTGCAGGCTGGGAATATAGCTCAGTTGGTAGAGTGCTTGCCTTGCATGCACAAGGCCCTGGGTTCAATCTCCAGCACCACACACACACACACACACACACACACACACACACACACACACACAGAGTCATTTGAGATTATCATTAAAAAAAAAAAGTGTTGGTGAGGATGTGGAGAAATGGAAAGCCTCATACATCATGTACATTGAAATGTAAAATGGTGCAGACCTCGTGGAAATCCGTTTGGTGGTTCCTCAGAAAGCTGGACGAAATAATACGACCCAGAAATTTCACTACTAGGAATATACTCCAAAGATTGGACAACTGGGTCTCAAATAGATGTTTGTGTGGCAATGTTCATCACAGCATTATACACAGTAGCCAAAGGGTGGAAACAACCCAAGTGCCCATTAACAGATGAGTGAATAAGCAAAATGTGGTCTTTACATACAGTGCAGCACCATTCAGCCACAATGAAGTTCTGGTACATGCTAGCACACGGATGAACTTGAGAATATCATGCTTTTGAAGCAAGCCAGACACAAAAGCACAGATACTGTATGATCCCACTTATATGAAATCTAGGATAGGTCAATTCATGGCATGGAAAGTAGATGGGAGTTTAGCCTAGTCTGCAGGAGAGTGGAGTGAGAGATATTGCTTAATGGTTACAGAATTTCTGTTTGGGGTGATGAAACAGCTTTGGAAAGCCATTGCACAATATTGTGAGTGTAACTAATGACATCGAATTGTACACTTAAAAATGGGCAAAACTGCAACAAAGAAAAAAATAACAATGGATCCAACTTTTGTGGTCTGACTGACTGTTTCAAGAAGAAAATGTTGATTTGGAAAGGAGGCTAGGTAGTACTGGTGACTTCATCTAGGAGGTGGTGCTCAGGGGGAATTACCTGGATCAGGTATTCTTAGCTGACTTAACAAGTAAGATCTTCATAAGCAGATGAGGGGAAAGTTTCTGCTATGCTCTGAGTCCTTCTTTCCTAAGAACTGAAGCTACTGCCTGGATTATACTCTTGGCTTTGTTATTAACTGTCTTTGTGACTCTGGGACCTCTCTGAGCCTCAGTCTCTTCATCTGTAAAATGCCAACAGGAATGGTTCCTCCAGACTGGGGTTGTAAGGATTAAGTTAGTGAATATGTGCAAAAGTACTAAGATCAGTACTAGTACATAATAAATGCTATGTAAGTGTTAGCTATTCTTTTTTTTTAATTTTTAAATTTGTTTTAATTGGTTATACATGACAGTAGAATGCATTTATGTACTTTGATATATCATACATAGATGGGATATATTGTCTCATTTTTCTGAGTGTACATGTTGCAGAATCATATTGGTCATGTAGTCACATGTACACATACAGTAATGGTGTCTGTTTCATTCCACTATCTTTCCTATCCCCGCATTAGCTATTCTTATGTTTACTTTTTTTTTTTTTTATGAAAGTAAATGTTTACTGTGGGTGAAAAATCTAAGGAAAAAAATCACTTAAATTCTATTACCCTAATCGTTTGTTGTACTTTCTGCCACGATTTTTTGTCCCAAAATACAGACATATACACCTCTTTGGAAGTTTTCCTTCAAGTCTCGCACCATCCTCAAAGAATCCCATATTTTCTGAGAACACAGACAATGGAATTTTATTTACACCCAGGCCCGCCCCTTGATTTCGTCATACAAGCCACGCCCCCACAGCCGCGTGCGCGCTGAGCTCGGGAAATGAAGCCGCGTGGGCGGGCCTTCCTCGAACGGAAGTGACGTAAGGCACATGCGCGGTGTCGATGAGAAGACTGCGGAAGAGTAAGGGCCTGCTCCGCACGTCACCGGAAGTGGCTGCTGCTTCAGCATGCTGGCGGAGCTGGGTTTGATCGGGACCATAGGCGAAGATGACGAGGTGCCGGTGGAGCCCGAATCTGACTCCGGAGACGAGGAGGAGGAGGTAAGAGCCGGCGCGGGTGGGGTCGGGGCTGGGCCAGGGTGCAGACCCTCGGGAGTCCTTGATATCTTCTCTTCCCTGTGATTCCTAGGTCGCTGTCCCTGAATCCTCAGCATCCCCTGGGGAGGGTTTCACTCGGACCCCGGGATCTTCCTCAGTTTGCTCGCTATTAGCTTTTCCCCACCTCTCTGTTGGCCGTGCCATTATGTGTCGCTTTGCTGAACTCAATATCCGTTCAATGTATTTAATTCAGGCCCTGGGTAATAGAGATCCAGAGGTGAAATCA
Organism: Urocitellus parryii; assembly: GCF_045843805.1. NCBI lineage: Eukaryota > Metazoa > Chordata > Mammalia > Rodentia > Sciuridae > Urocitellus > Urocitellus parryii. The sequence goes on along the minus strand of NC_135536.1, from coordinate 193,055,359 downwards.
GTCTTGGTTCCTGCTCAGAGAGCAATGTTATCCATCCATTCATCTATTCATCAAGCCACTAATTGACTACGTACATGTGCTAGATGTGGTGTTTAACTTTGGGGACCGAAGTGAACCGAGATGGGCGCTGACGCCTGCGTTGAGGTGGGATGATTTTCAGACCTTGAGCACAAAGAAGGTGCTTACCTTCAGAGACTCACCCAGGTGTTTCCCTCTGCAGAGACTCGCCTGCCTACTTGACACGCCTTTTGTACGTCCCACGACTTTTACAGATTCATCTCCTACAAGGCCCAGTTTCTGGTTTCCCTCAGCTTCCCATTCTGCCAGAAGGCTTGGAGTCATTCTTGACAGCTTCTTCCTTCTCTCCCCATTTCTCCCACACCCCAGCCCCTGGCATCCACCTTTCCATTCTCTGTTTCTGTGAGTTCGAGTTTTCTGGTTTCTGTGTGCATTCTCATCTGGTAGGTGTGGCGTTTTGCACAGGTACCTTGGGATGAAGCTTGTTAATTGTGTCGATCAGATTTTCTTCAAACCTATTCATTTTTTGGTCATCTTGAGCTGTCAGTTGCTGTGAGAGGTGTCTTGAAAACTGTAGCTTGGTCGGTTTCTCACTCTATTTTAGCCTTGTATGTTTCTACTTTCTTATTGGACATCCTCCTTTCCTTCTGCCTTTCCTACTATTCTTTCATCTCACCTCACAGTCACCCTGCCTGTCCTCTTCCCAGGGGCCCATTGTGCTGGGCCGAAAGCAGAAGGCCTTGCAGAAGAACCGCAGTGCCGATTTCAACCCTGACTTCGTTTTCACTGAGAAGGAGGGGATGTATGATGGCAGCTGGGCCCTGGCTGATGTCATGAGCCAGCTCAAGAAGAAGGTGAGATGGACAGTCACAGGCAGCTCCAGACAGTGGGTCTTGGGACTAGCCCGACATCACAGCCTCTTGCCCTGTTGACATTCAGCAGGTACCAGAATCCTGTGAAATGTATGGGATGGGGAACGGAAATCACAGGGGACCTATCGTCTTGATTAATACTAAAGTATAAGATATTGCAAAATTGAGTGATTGCAGGCTAGTTACAAACATTCATAAATCTATAGTTAACGTTTAGAAGTATCAAAAATATTTATTTTCTTATTAAATTTACATGACAGCTTTTTCTGGAATGGGGGGTAATGAACTCAGACGTATTATCTTGATTTTATAGTGCTCATCTGTACTCCCATTTGCTCAGGAGGCTGAGGTGGGAGGATCCCTTGAGCCTCAGAGTTCAAAGCCAACCTGGGCAACATAGGTCCCATTTTTTACAGAAAATCTGGTAACAGCAGCCCGATGGTTTAGGAGCACCCAACATTACCAACCTTGTTTGACTTAAAAAATTACAGAGCTGTGTTTAAGACCTGACCTTCGGAAACCTTGCTTGATCTCTCTCCTACATGCATATTTCTTTTTTTCTCTTTATTTTTATCTGCAGAGGGCAGCCACTACCTTAGATGAGAAGATTGAGAAAGTGCGAAAGAAAAGGAAAACGGAGGTGAGACAGGAGCCACTTGTCACCTTTCCCCAGCCGTCCTGTGAGCCTGGCTGTGCCTGTCTCTTTAAGCCTGGGTTGGGGTGCAGCGTGCAGGGCTCTTAGGGCTGTGCACGGAGGAGTCCCACAGTGTCTGCCCAGACTCCAGACTCGGTATTGCCCCTTTAGAGTGTGAATTTCCTGAAACTTGTAATCACTCTTGCGTTCTTCTCTTTATCCCCCAGGACAAAGAAGCCAAGGCCGGGAAATTGGAGGAGAAGGAAGCTAAGGTGGGCCCGGAGCCCGAGGAGCCGGGGGACCCGGAGCAGGGGGACCTGGCGGGGACAGAGGAGGAGGCAGGCTCGGCAGAGGAGGAGTCTGAGAGCGAGTACTCGGCAGCCGAGGAGGACATCCTCACCAAAGCAGGTGTGCGGGGTGGCGGGTTGGTCCCTGCGCCCTGGGGCACTTCCTCCTTAGGTTTCAGGGTCTTTGCTGCTTCCTCTTTCCCCATCTGCAGTCCCACACAGCTGCCAGCTGCCTCTGTGACTCAGACTTAATTTGAGGTGACCACGTCATGGGGTTCACCCAGGTAGCCCAGGAGGTATCTTGGGCAGAACTTTGTGCGGAGGTGTCACCGTGTGTGGAGAGGACACGGTGTGGGCAGCCTGGGCCACACCTGCCAGGTTCCCTTCCTGCCTGACCTTAGCGAGTCACTTCATCACGCTGCCACCTGGGTCCTCATGTTTGAAGTGGGGCTGGTGGCAGAAGCCCCGTGTGTCAGGTTGGGTGAGGCGGGTGCGGCGGTCACAGGCGTGCTGAGGACATGGCGGCGGATGCAGGTGCTGGTTCCCGCTGTGCTCAGCAGGCGTCCTCTCTGTAGATACACTCAAAGTGAAGGAGCGGAGGAAGAAGAAGAAGGGACAGGTGAGCGTGGGCTTGGGGCCCGGGCAGCCGTGAGGTCGTTGGGTTTTCATGGGCCCCGTTTGCTGAACTGTCGTTGTCTTCCTGTGTAGGAAGCAGGGGGCTTCTTTGAGGACGCATCGCAGTATGATGAAAACCTCTCCTTCCAGGACATGAACCTGTCACGGCCGCTTCTGAAGGTAGTGGCTTTTTGGGCAGCTGGGTGGATCCTTACAGCAGCCCAGGTGGGCTCCTTGCTGCCCCTCTCTGTCCCCCAGTGGCACCCACTTTAACTTGGGGAAAAAGCCAAATTCCTTATAGTGTCTTGTAAGGCTCCACCCTCCCTGTCCCCTCTGTGGCGTCTCTTGGCACTCATTCTCTGGCCTCACTGCCTCGCTCGGCCAGAGAGCCTCTTCCTCGGGGCCTTTGCACTTGCTGTTCCTCTCCCTGGAAGACTCTTCTCCCAGAGATCTGTTGCGGTTCTCCCTCACCCCCTCGGCGTTGGCCGAGACCCCTGTGCGCCCACCTCCCCAGCCCCCTGCTGCTGTGGTCTTGGTCTGTAGCACGTGCCTTCCGAGGACTGTTTGTCTTTTTGTCTGTTCCTTTTTCCCAGGTTGTGAGTTTCCTGAGGGACGGGTGGTTTTGTTTCATCTGTTTGGTTTGGTACCAGGGATTGAACTCAGGGCTGCTGTACCACTGAGTACATCCCAAGCCCTTTTTATTTGTCGTTTTGAGAGAGACTCTCTCAAAGTTCTTTCCAGTCTTGTTAAGTTGCGGAAGCTGGCCTCGAACTTATGTTCTCCCTGCTTCAGCCTCCTGAGTTGCACCTGGCTCCTGGGCCGGTTTTGTGTTTTCTGTTGTTTATGGATGTGTCCTCCCTGGCTAGCGCAGCACCGCCTGCAGGCCCTCAGTCCTGTCTGGAATGAGTGTCCTGGAGGGTCTTGTCTGCAGACCTGTTTGTTTCCTGCTGAGACTCCTCTTTGTTCCCCTGCCTGGTCTGACTCTGTCTCCTTTTCTTCAGGCCATTACAGCCATGGGCTTCAGGCAGCCCACCCCGATCCAGAAGGCGTGCATTCCTGTGGGTCTCTTGGGGAAGGACATCTGTGCCTGTGCAGCCACTGGGACAGGTGAAAGGATGGGGACTTGGGGTGGTGGAAAAGGATGTTACACCCCAAATAGGGCTTTAGTTGACTTCACACGCTGGCTTGCTAAATGTGCTTGGATTTCTTAACTACATACAAAGTCTGCAGAAATTCATGTTCAGTGGGTGATGTTAATGGCTTTTGCAGGTGTGGAGGAATTTTGAGTTCACGAGTTTCCATTTTGTCTTCATAGCTGCATTTTATAGAATGTTGAGTTTGTTTCTGGCATCTCCCCCTCAAGAGGACAGTAGCTGGAGGGAACCCGAGGAAACAGGAAGGGTCCTCTATGGTGGGGTAAGACACGAGAGAGTGCCACTCAGCCTGCACTGCCAGTCCCAGAGGCATGTGCATGTGGGAGACCAGGCATCTCTGCCTTGGACCTCCTAGAAGGTCACCTCTGTGTCCCAGCTCCCTACAGCCACAGCAAGGAGCAGAGGGAAAAGCAGGTTGAATAGTCCAGTCCTTAAGATGCCGCGAAGAGGACAAAATCAAAACTCCATCTACTACAAATCAGTAGTCTCAGGACTAGGACAGCCGGCAGGTCAGCCTGTTCCTGGGAGCCCGCCTTCCTCTGACCCCCAGGGGGTGGGCCAGAGAGCCTCAGTGCTCTCTTCAGGGCACAAGGGACATGACAGGGGGCAGAGTATGCTCAGCACCTTCCGGGGCACTCTTTGCAGTGTTTGGTCCCTTCTCTCAAACCACAGCCAGCGATGGGGAACCAACAGGTGCCACGTCGCACTCTGAAGTTTTGTTAGACTTCTGCCTCTTTCTCATTTTTTTTTTTCTGTGACAAATTGAGAATTGTCGTAGTTTATTCACATGCTCTTTTTGGAGGCAGTTTGGCAATATATGGATTCACTCTTCAAAGTGTTAAAAGAGTTTTTTAGTTATCTATACTAATTTACACTAAAAAATAAAGATGTGTAAGCAGAGGTCAAGAAGACTGGCTCACTTCACTATTTTGAACATGGGACAAAATCATGGTTTTAGGGATGATGGTTTGTAATAATTAGCTTCTTTAATTTCTACAACATTTCTCTTTTTGTAATGATTCAAATGAAAATATATTGGGCAGGGGGACAGTAAAAAGCTCCCCCATCTGCCCCATTTGCATCTCCCCCACTAATGTGTTTTGCCACCAGATCCTCCAGAGTGTTTGTATTTTTCTTGGCAAATGCAGATGCAGTTGAATACATTTAACTTAAGTGTAGTTCATAGAGCTGCACCAGCATGTGCCACGGCCCAAGGTAGCAGACTACATGTGGCTGCCTGTGGCCTTTCTCACTAAATGGGTAATCTTGGATGTTTTTCCTGCCAGTCCATGTGCACCCACAGGGTGTTCCTTTGATTGTGTCTTGAGGCAGCTTTTATGTTTGCTAATTTTCATTTACTGCTTTTTCAATTGAGTATAACTTATATATTGTAAAACTCACATATTGCATCCAAAGTATACAGCTTGATGATTTTTATTTTTATTTTTTGGCACCAGGGATTGAACCCAGAGCCACTTAACCACTGGGGACTACATTCATGGCCCTTTTTTGTATTTTATTTAGAAACAGGGTCTTGCTGAATTGCTGAGAGCCTTACTAAGGGGCTGAGGCTGGTTTTGAACTTGCGATCCTCCTGCCTGAGTGCTGGGATTATAGGTGTGCACCACTGCACCTGGCAGCTTGGTGAATTTTTATATATGCCTATATATTGGTGATCTACTTGTATGTTTTATTTTATTTATTTATTTTTTTAGTTGTAGATGGACACAATATCTTTATTTTTTTATTTATTTTTAATTGGTGCTGAGAATCGAACCCAGTGCCTCATACATGCTAGGTAAGTGCTCTACCACTGAGCCCCAGCCCCAGCCCTATATTTTATTTTATTTTTAAATACTTATTTTTTAGGTGTAGATGGACACAATACAATGTCTTTATTTTTATGTGGTGCTGAGGATTGAACCCGGGTCTTACCTGTGGTAGGCGAGCGCTCTACTGCTGAGCTACAATCCCAGCCCCATATTTTATTTTTTAAAAATATTTTTTAGTTATAGGTGGATACAATACCTTTATTTTTATGTGGTGCTAAGGATTGAACCCAGTGCCTCACGTATGCTAGGTGAGCGCTCTACCTCTGAGCTACAACCCCAGCCTTACTTGTATATTTTAAAATGTTTACATGTAGCAAATCATCCTCATTATCACCATCATTTGTGGTACTAGAGTTGAACCCAGGGGTATGTAATCTCAAAGGGCCTTGTTGAGTTGCTGAGGCTGTCCTTGAACTTGCAATCCTTATGCCTCAGCCTCCTGAGTTGCTGGGATTACAGGAATATGCCACCCCATCAAGCACAAATCAGTTTTTTAAAAAATTATTTATTTCTTTCATACATGACAAATTAATATTTTTAACTGATATTAAGAGATACCAACACAATTCAGAGGGTAAAGAATTTTAAAAAGGGCTGGGGTTGTGGCTGAGTGGTAGAGCGCTTGCCTAGCATGTGCAAGGCCCTGAGTTCGATCCTCAGCACCACATAAAAATAAATAAAGTAAAAGGTATTGTGTCCATCTACAGCTTTAAAAAAATAAATATTTAAAAAAAAGAATTAAAAAAAATTTTTTTTGGTACTAAGTATTGAATTTGAGGTCTTGCATATGTTAAATACTTTATCTACCACTGAGTTAATATCTACAGCAGTGGATTAAAAAATTATAACTTTGTTACTTTAGGTCAGGGGGAAGTAGCAAAAATAAAGAAGTGAGTCCCTTGAATCCTTCACTCAGTGGTAACATTCTAAGTTATTATAAGTCAATATCATAACCAGGAAATCGGTGTTGATACCGTTGTGTTAGGTAGAGCTTGTTTAGGTTGTCTGAGGCAGAAGAGGAGGGCTAGGCTAGTTCTGGGTCACAGGTGTCAAGGGGTCAGGTGGAGGTTGTCTTTCTTTAATCCTACCTAGTACCTCTTGGCCCTGCCCTGATAAGCCATTTATGGGAGCAGAGAATTTATATAAAGGGAATGTTCATCACTGCATTGTATATTAGTGAAAAGCAACCAAAACATCCAACTGTAAGGATCGGTTAATTTATAGTAGAGATACTCATATGCTAGAATGCTGTGCAACCATTTAAAAAAAAAATAAAGAATAGTTTTTAAAAGGGAGGGTTGGGGATGTGGCTCAGGGATAGAACGCTTGCCTAGAATGTATGAGGCTCCAATACACAAAAAAACAACCAAACAAAAATCCAAAAACAACTCAAGAAAATAGTTTACCTGGGGCTGTGGCTGTGGCTCAGGTGGTAGCCTGCTCGCCTAACATGTGTGAGGCACTGGGTTCGAATCTTAGCACCACATAAAAATAAAATAAAGATATTGTGTCCACCTGAAACTAAAAAAAAATATTAAAGAAAGAAAATAGTTTACCTGAATTCTGAGTAATTTTCAATTTTATTTATTTTATTCTTTATTTTCATGCTTTTTTGACATTTCCTATTTAGTTTTATAAGACCATATAGTTTGAAAGCCAAAAAAAAAAACTTTTAAGGTATTTTATGTTCCCCTGCCCGGACTTACAGATTTTCTGTACCCGGGCAAAAAACCTGAACATGGAGGGAACCAAACCTGTTCTCATTTCCCTGCTGTCTCCTCTAGGTAAAACAGCAGCTTTTGCTCTGCCTGTCTTGGAGCGTCTGATCTACAAGCCCCGCCAGGGCCCTGTGACCCGGGTATTGGTGCTGGTTCCCACCCGAGAGCTGGGCATCCAGGTGCACTCCGTCACCAAGCAGCTGGCCCAGTTCTGTAACATCACCACCTGTCTGGCTGTGGGTGAGTCGGGGTGGGTGCCAGTTCCTGGGACCTGTGATGTGGTGGAAGGTGGATGTGGCTCACTCTGTGGGAGCAGGGGCTAGGAAAGGCCTGTATGTTCTCTTGAGTCCACTTAAAAATTGGCTGATGTGGGGCTGGGCATGTGGCTCAAGCGGTAGCGCGCTCGCCTGGCATGTGTGTGGCCTGGGTTCGATCCTCAGCACCACATACAAACAAAGATGTTGTGTCCGCCGAAAACTAAAAAAAAAAATGAATATTAAAAAAAAATTCTCTCTCTCTCTCTCTTAAAAAAAAAAATTGGCTGATGTGTTTTCGTAGTACTGGTACTGGGGAGGAGAGAGAGTTCAACTATTCTTGAAGAATGAAACTTCAAAATTATGAAATTTTTTTTTTTTTTTTTGGTATTAAACAACTTTAGGAAATAATTTCTGCTTAGCATGAATGTTGAGTCAAATGTTATTTGGGGCAGGATTTCCCTGATAAAGTTACTTGAGAGCTGGGGCTGCAGCTCAGGGACAGAGTGCTTGCCTAGCACGTGTGAGCACTGGGTTCCATCTTTAGCTTTGCATAAAAATAAACAAAGGCATGCTGTCCATCTACAGCCACACACAAAAGTTACATGAGATGTCATGCAGCCTGCAGTGTACTCTCCTAATGCAATTGGAAGTCAAAGGTGATCTCTGTCCTCACATGTCAAGACGTCATTGGTTTTTATCAGGCCTCTTTCAGTCCTGGGATGTTCCAGTCATTCTATCTGGAAATGCTGTTGTGTTGTCACCTGTTTGGATTTTTCACTCCGTCTAATGTGATTAAATAATATGTCTCTCCCTGTGTGTTGCATCCATGTGGGCAAGGCCCCTGTTAGTCTTGCTCGTAGCTGTTTCCTGTTCATCTGACAGGAGACAAAGGCAGGTGGCTGGTGTTCTTAGAACACAGGTGACTGACTGGCTGACCTGGCCATCTGGTGTGTCTCTCTCCTTGCAGGTGGCTTGGATGTAAAGTCTCAGGAAGCAGCTCTTCGGGCGGCACCTGACATCCTCATTGCCACCCCGGGTCGGCTGATCGATCACCTCCACAACTGCCCTTCCTTCCACTTGAGCAGCATTGAGGTGCTCATCCTGGATGAGGCTGACAGGTGAGCCCTGAGGGTGCCGCCCGGGTACTCTGAGGTCCCTCTGAGCTGCCACCCTGCATTATTCTATAGGACCTTCAGCTAAGTGGAGACACCCCTTCACCCACCCACATGGGCCTCTGTTGGTGTGTGGTCCAGATTTTTCTGCTTCTCCTTCCTTTCTGTAATAGTAATGGTTAGGAGGTGATGTCATGTGGGCTCTGCTGCTCCTAACTGAGATCCGGGGATGTTGCACTCGGGTTCAGGAGTAGTGTCCCAGTCATGGTGAGTGGTGCAGGGGTAATGCAAGGATGGGCTATGCGTGGTGGCTTCAGTAGGCATCTCCCTGGCTGTGGTGGGACCCCTTCTTGTCCCTCCGTCCCTCCTCTTTCTCTCACAAGTGTCCCATCTGTTCACCTCTTTCCTTCATGCCTGAGCCAGGTGAGCTGGGCTGATGGCACATCGGGCAAGGGGCATTCTGAGGTGTCCTCTCACGTTGAAGCGTCTCAGAACTAGCAGGCCTGGGAGCATCTGACCCTGCATGTGCTTGCTTCGTCCTTGGCTCCTCTCATTTTCACACCAGCAACACCACAGTCAACTCGTCAGTTCCCCGCTGTGGGGCTCTCAGTGCTGTCCCTCAGGGTGGAACCGTCTCCTCCGCCTCCTTCAGGTTTCTGATTCTGTGAGAGAGAAGGGCATGGCCTCACCTAGCCCCCAAACCAGTGGGGGTTTCTCTGAATCCAGTCAGTCACCTGGAGATAGCTAGAGGGTGAACGAGGCTGAGGGGACGTCCTGGGTGAAGGAAGCCTCAAAAGACACGACAGCCAGCTGCAACCCGGGAACTCTGGCTCTCGGACTCAAATACAGGCGGCTGTAACTCACAGAGGGCAAGAGGAGGCGGGATGGAGGGAGGGCAGAGGGTCAGGTGTCCCCAGCACAGTGGAGGGATGGCCTCTCGAAGCCTCCTGATGCACAGCCCGTCTCTGCATTTCAGTTGAGGACATCTGAAAGTGGCCTGTACTTCAGATGTCACTCAAACACTGCCATGTCTTGATTGTGACAGGTCATGTGGGACAAGGTCATTGTCCTTACTGTGTGTTGGAATGTTTGGGGTCATGATATCTGTGACTTACTGGTATATAGTTTAGTAACAGAAAAAGAGTCATGAGGCAGGTGTTGCATGATGATAATTCTTGGTGAATCTTGGTTAAAGGGTAAAATAACAATAAATTAATTCAAAACACAACCAGGGGCAGCCAAACCTCAGCCTGCGTGGTAGTCTGTGACTCGCTGTGACAGAAGCGTGTTCCCCAGTGTCATGTCATGTCCTTTCTCTCTCTGCCCCAAGGATGCTGGATGAATACTTTGAGGAGCAGATGAAGGAGATCATCCGAATGTGCTCCCACCACCGCCAGACCATGCTCTTCTCAGCCACTATGACAGATGAGGTGGGCCAAGGGGCTTCTCCGTGGTGGGTCTGCACAGGGGGCCATGCGTGGGTGTGCGTTGTTGCTGCCTTCCCACCTCCTCGTGGGAAGCTGAGCGCCCTTGGCTCTGTGCTCGGCAGGTGAAGGATCTGGCTTCTGTCTCCTTGAAGAACCCTGTCCGGGTGTTTGTGAACAGCAACACGGATGTGGCTCCCTTCTTACGGCAGGAGTTTATTCGCATCCGGCCTAATCGGGAAGGGGACCGGGAAGCCATCGTGGCAGGTGAAGGCCCAGGGCTGGGCAGGCTGGGCCTCCTGGGCGTCCACCCGAAGCATTAGGGTTTTGCCTTCTTGCTCCTCCGTCTGTTTTCCCCTCAGTCAGAGCCACTCTGCTGTCCATCCATCTTTATCACCATGCTGGCCTCACCCAGCTCCTCCCTCCGTCCATCTTTGTGTCCTCCTGAGCTCCTGACCACTTGCCACCAGTTGCTGCTCTGTTTTTGTGTGTGTGTGTGGTGCTGGGGGTTGAACCTTGTCATGCGAGGCAAGCACTTTACCAGCCGAGTTGTGTCCCCAGCCCCAGTTGCCACTGTGGCTTCTTAATGCAGACACCACTGTGTGTTGCCTGGATTGTTGCTGCAGCCTCTTAATTTCCTCTTCCTGCTTCCTCTTGGCTCTTCGTAATTCATTCTTCCCTCTGCAGAACAGTTTGTTTTTTTAATTTATTAATTTAAAAAAAAAATTATACATGGACACAATATCTTTGTTTATCTATTTTCATGTGGTGCTGAGGCTCAAACCCAGTGCCTCACATGTGTGAGGCAAGTGCTCTGCCACTGAGCCCCAGCCCAGCCCCTGCTGAACAGTTCTTTACAAAAGAATATCTGCTCCCGTTACCTCCTTACTGAACAAACACCCTGGGTGTGGCAGCTCCCGTTGCTCTTATGGAAATCCAGACTGACTCCCTAGTGAACCCCTCCGGACCCTCGAGGGCCACATCTGCCGGCTTGGGCCTCTCATCCCCCATGCTCGTTCTGACCTCCAGGACGTGATATTGCTCTTTCTTCTGCCTGGGATCCCTGTCCTCATGGGATAGTCTGCCTTGTCATTCAGCCTCAGTCACACCTCCAGGAGGTCAACTCTAACGCTGCTCTGCCACCCTCCCTTTACTCTTTCTCTTGTGACATTTATCACCCTGGGGAATTAGTTCCTGCCTGCCTTGGCCTGAGTTCACCCGGCAGGGACCGTGCCTGTGCCCCTGTGCCACTCAGCAGGCTCATTCTCAGGTGAGGGAGGCGCGTCGTGCAGCAGCCCACACGCGGTGATGGCTCACTCTTCTCCCTCCAGCTCTGTTGACGAGAACCTTCACCGACCACGTGATGCTCTTCACCCAGACCAAGAAGCAGGCCCACCGCATGCACATCCTCCTGGGGCTTCTGGGGCTGCAGGTGGGCGAACTCCACGGCAACCTGTCCCAGACCCAGCGGCTGGAGGCCCTCCGGTATGTTCCCATGTCAGCTCCCTTTCCTCCTTGGGCTGATCAGAGAGGGTTCTCTGCATCTGACAGAGAACCTGGAAACAGGATCCAGAAGGTTATGTTAGAGCAGCAGCAGGGATACAGATGGCACAATGCCCTGCTTAAAAATTTTTAATCTAAACTGAGCTTGCTGGTGCTACCTGTCGTCCCAGCTACTCAGGAGCTGAGGCAGGAGCATCACCCGAGCCCAGGAAGTTTGAGAGCAGCCTGGACCACGTAGCCTTAAAAAAGCAAAGTAAAGCAAAGACTTGGAGCACTGTCAGGTCATGTGTTAGCTGCACTGATTCTCACAGAAGAGAGTCGACCTCTAGGTGGGGAGCCCTGGAGAGCGCCCCACCCGCCACTGTTCCTCACAGGGTGCGGGGAGGGGTTGTTACAGCAAATCTGATCTGAACAGAGACGCCTGCCTCACGGTTTCCTGTAGTCTAGCTTGTTGGTTCTCACACTTGAATCTGGACAGGAATTAGTGCTTGAGATAGAACACAAACCTGCATGTCCCCATGTAGGCAGCTGTTAAGGGTGAGTGTAAGTGTCCACCGGCTGACCTTTAGAATGTATCCCCTGCTGCTTGACTCCAGGAGGCTTTGTGGTGACTTTCCCGTCCCTCTATTCTCTCTGCTTCTCGGGCTCCTGGGAAGCATTACTGGGATAGGTATCTGAATAAGCATCTCTGTGGCTATTTCTAGGCGCTTTAAGGATGAACAGATTGATATCCTTGTGGCCACAGATGTGGCAGCCCGTGGACTTGACATTGAGGGAGTCAAAACGGTGAGAAGGTCCTATGGTTTTTGAGTTTTTCTTCTTGCCCCAGGGCAGCCCCACCCCCACTCCATGCTGCAGGTCTGACTGCCGATTCTGACCCTGCAGGTGATCAACTTCACGATGCCCAACACTATCAAGCACTACGTACACCGGGTGGGGCGGACCGCACGAGCTGGCAGGGCTGGGCGCTCGGTCTCTCTGGTGGGAGAGGAGGAGCGGAAGATGCTGAAGGAGATTGTGAAGGCCGCCAAGGCCCCTGTGAAGGCCCGTATTCTTCCCCAGGGTGAGGAGGCACAGCTGGAGCAGGGCGGGCAGAGAGTGGTGCTCTGCAGTCAGGCCAGCTTGAGTCCCCGCTCTGCCACCTCCTTGTTGAGTCCCTGGGCAGGTCTACCTCACTTCCCTGGGCTGTAGGCTTCTGTGTATAACAGGACATGATAATAGGAATGAAAACACAGAGCCCGTCATAGGGGTTTTCTGATCTGTGGGGTCCTGTAAAGCCCACCCATCTTCTTCAAAAGTTACTTTTATTAATGTCACAGAAGTAGTCATGTATTCATCATCTGGAATGAGTAAATAAATACAAATGTGTATGTCAAAGAGCTAGCTGGGGGGTTGGGGATGTGGCTCAAGCGGTAGCGCACTCGCCTGGCATTCGCATGGCGCTGGGTTCGATCCTCAGCACCATATACAAACAAAGATGTGTCCACTGAAAACTAAAAAATAAATATTAAAATAAAATAAAAAAAAGAGCTAGCTGGGCACATGGGGGCATGCCTGTAAATGCCAGCAACTCTAGAGGCTGAGGCAGGAGGATTGCAAGTTTGAGACCCTATCTCAAAGTAAAAAAAAGGGGCTGGGGATGTACCTTAGTAGCAGCAGCATCCCTGGGATCAGTCCCTGGTCCCACCTTGTGTGCCAGTGCCCGCCCCTCCACACTCCGGGTCACGGTGTCCTCTTGCTCATTTTCCTTTGGTGCGGTCAGCCTGGATCGCTGTTGAGTGGTGCCGTGTGCCCTGCTCCACTTCTGTTCCAGGCGCTGGGGACAGAGCAGGGGACCAAACAGCTGATGTTCTGGTGGAGAAGTCAAAGATAAGCCAGTGGCTGATGCTGTGGAGAGGCAGGAGCGGCCCCTGCTCTAGCAGGCTGCTCAGGAAAGGCTGGCCTTCTGCCGGGTCCTGGATAAGAATGGGGTCTTTTGTGTTTTCAGATGGGGGTCTTGCTATATTTCCCAGGCTGGCCCCAAACTCCTGCGCTCAAGCCATCCTCTCACCTCAGATCCCAAGTAGCTGGGACTTCCATACAGGTTTTGTGTCACAGCTCCCTGCTCTCAGTGGGGATGTTAAGTAGAGAAGTCACACATTAAAAAAAAATCACACATTAAAAAAAAAATCACACTTTTCTGTCAATAAATAAACCATCGGTTTTGTTTTCATTAGCTACATAGTATATTAGTATTCACCCATAGTTTAATGTCTTTTCTGTTCTCTCCCCTGGAGATGTCATCCTCAAATTCCGGGACAAGATTGAGAAAATGGAGAAAGACGTGTATGCAGTGCTGCAGCTGGAGGCAGAGGAGAGAGAGATGCAGCAGTCGGAAGCCCAGGTGCCCGCTTTCTCAGATGCTTGTCATCTGCCCCGGAGTCTGGGAGAGGCTGCCTGGAGCTGTCGTGCTGTGGATTCGCAGGCCCAGCCCCACAGCAGCTGCTCCCTCACTGTCCCCTCAGATAAACACAGCAAAGCGGCTCTTGGAGAAGGGGAAGGAGGCAGTGGACAAAGAGCCTGAGAGGAGCTGGTTCCAGACCAAAGAAGAGAGGAAGAAGGAGAAAAGTAAGTGAGGGAGGCCCCCGCAGGTCCACTCCGAGGGTGTAGCAGGAGGACCTGAAAACAGGGCTCCGGCAGACGCCTATGCCAGCATTTTTTGAAGTGATATTCTGAGCAGCCAAAAGGTGGGAACGGAGGTATCCATCAAAGATGAATGGATGAACAAAGTGATGTGCACCTCACACTCACGCTGGAGGATCATTCAGCCATAGGATGCGTGAAAATGTGTCCCATCGATGAACCTTGCAAACATGCTGAGTGAAATAATCCAGACACGAAGGACAAATACATGATTCCACTTAAATGAGGCACCTAGATAGACAAACGTCAAAGGCATAGAAGTTGCAGAGATCCTGGGGCCATGAGGGTGGGAAGGGAGCAGCTTGCTGAGTGGCTTACAGCACTGCTGCTTGGCATCATGGTAGTGATCTGGAGTTTTGTGATCAGGTGGTTGTACAGCATTGTGATTGTAATTAATGCCACTAAGTTACATACTTCAGGATGGGTGAAGTGGCAGATTATATGCGATACATATTTTACAAAAAAACAAACAAAATTTTTCCAAAAAAGTAGATACTTGGTGTATAATTTAAACACCAACCAACCAACCCTACTCCACATTCCTTGCTTCTTTCACATATTTCATAGCTTGGGGCTCTTCTCATGTAGGCATATGCATAGCTGCTTTGTTTTTTTCTCCTTAGTGGCTGTGTGGGCTTTTATCGTGAGTAGATCATAATATAGTTAAGTAGTTTCTTATGGGAAGACATTGAGATTGTTTCCCACTTTCTGCCATTATGAACAAGTGATGTGAATAACCTCATATGTTGGCCTTTCATAATTAAGCAAGTGCACTTGACTTGGAGAAATTTTTAAAGGTGGAATTATAGGTCAGAGTGTATGGTTATTTCTAATTCTGGTAGAGATTGCAAAATTACCCTTTGTTTCTCATTGTACCAGCTATTTCAGAAATATTGCCTTTATTTGATGGGACCAAAAAAAAAAAAAGGTGTATATATGTTAAATTTTCATGTTAAAGATAGAGTTATATCAGTGGGAAGGTATGGGTAGTTTATGGAACCAAACCTTCGTCTTTCCTAACAGGATGGTAGATAAGGAATGCCTTAAATGGATTAATAAAGAAATAGTAAACAAGAATGTTTTTTAGTGAGGTGGAGGAAATCATCATGCATTTTTCCTTGTCATTTTTAAAATTGTCACATATTAATTTAAAATAGGTGTGCTGGGGCTGAGGTTTGGCTCAGTGGTAGAGCACTTGCCTGGCATGTGTGAGGCATAGGGTCGATTCTCAGCACTGCATATAAATAAAAGTCCATCAACGACTAAAAAGTACTTTAAATAAATAAAATAGGTGTGTTCTGCTTGTAATTTTAAAAATGCAAAATGTTCCCTGAAACCTCATGTCTCTTCCCATTTCAGTTGCCAAGGCTCTGCAGGAGTTCGACTTGGCCTTAAGGGGAAAAAAGAGGAGGAAGAAGTTTATGAAGGATGCCAAGAAAAAGGGGGAGATGACAGTGAGTGACCTCCCTGCAGAGTCTGGTCCCACCACCTCTGGGGGTCGGAGTGGCCTGTCTGTTCTGCATTCACCCCTCCCTCTTCTCCCAGGCAGAAGAAAGGTCCCAGTTTGAAATCCTCAAGGCGCAGATGTTTGCTGAGCGACTGGCCAAGAGGAACCGCAGAGCCAAGCGGGCCCGGGCGATGCCTGAGGAAGAACCGGCGAGAGGCCCTGGTAGGTGGGGAGGGTCCTTCCCTGACTGTCGCCTGTTCTCATGATGGTCAAGGAGATGAGGGATGATAGTAGGCCACATTTTTTGAATAACTGGTATGTACCAGGATATATAACTTTCCTGTATTGGCTTCACAAGGTGGAGTGACCCTTGGTTGGTGGGGAGAGCTAGGATTTGGACTCTGGCCTTTCAGAGTCTTCCGAGTCTTCCCTGGATGCTACTTGGAGGAGTTGGTGAGGGTAGAAGGAAATGCACAGGGTCCTTAAACACAAGAGATCCACTGAACTTGAATTCATTACCCGGAGCTAAAGGGAGTTTAGGAGCTTGGGCCAAAGAGGACCATGTCTCATTCATTCTTTTGGCGCACAGCCAAGAAGCAAAAGCCAAAGAAGAAATCTGTATTTGATGAAGAACTTACCAATACCAGCAAGAAGGCCCTGAAGCAATATCGAGCTGGGTAAGGTTGTAAGTTATCATGGAGTCCTTGGTATTTTAGGGAAACTATGAATCTTTTGATTCTTTCTCTAATCCCAATTCTCACATAACCATAGCATTATAATATATGAACTCAGAGATGCCTCTCTGTCCCCCACCCACCTAAAGCCCACCTGTTGATCCCAGGGTGAGAGCAGGAGCAGGGTTAAGGTACCACTGCTCCATAGTGCTGTGGCTCCCCTGCTTTGGAGGTGAGATGACTCGTTTTTGAGTTCAGAAAGAGTTATCTCAGGAGACTAACAAATCTTACCTTGTAGGATCAGTCCTATTAGAACCACCCCCCCAGAAAAGAATCCATGGGTTTGCCCATGGGAATGGTTTGTCCTGCCACTCTTCCCTGGGCTGCAGGCAGTGGACTGCTTCCCAGGGAGTCTTAGTAGTCTAGTCACAGGGGAAGAAGGGCCTCCGCCAAGCTGGTCGTGAAGCTGGGCCTGACTTCCGGAAACGCATGTTGTTAGGTAGAAGGAGACGGGCTTGGAACCCAGGCCCTGGAAACACGGTCCTGGCAGTGCTGCTCTTCCTGTGGCGGGGAGGGGTGGGCACGAGACATCACCCTTTGTCCGACAGCCTGCAGGTTCAGCTTCCCTTCTCTCACTTGCAGCCCTTCCTTTGAAGAAAGGAAACAGTTGGGTTTGCCCCATCAGAGAAGAGGAGGAAACTTCAAATCCAAGTCCAGGTAAGCTGGGCATGGTGGCACATGGGTGTTGGAAGGCTGGAGACTGTGACTATTTGGGGTTGAAAAACAAACCTTTTGTGGGAAACAAGCTGCTTCTTCCTTTTTCTGGTCTTAACCTGCTGATTTTCTTTAATAGATACAAGAGGAAGAAATAGCCATGGCAGCCTGACGAAGTTTGCAGGGCGTCTTAATCTCTCCCTTCCCTGTGGGAAGTCATCCTGGTTTGCTGGTTTTATCTGTCTTTTCTCCATTTGTTTAAAAAAAAAATTCTTAAAAAGCCTGTCATTTGTGTGTTTAAAAAAAAAAAAAAAAGTTGGACTGGGCACGTGGCTAAGTGGTAAAATGTTTGCCTAGCATGCATGAGGCCCTAGGTTCAATCCCCAGCACCCCCTGCCCCCCCCCAAAAAAAAAAAAGTTGCCGGTGG
Source organism: Urocitellus parryii (assembly GCF_045843805.1). Classification (NCBI taxonomy): domain Eukaryota; kingdom Metazoa; phylum Chordata; class Mammalia; order Rodentia; family Sciuridae; genus Urocitellus; species Urocitellus parryii. The sequence continues at coordinate 193,037,988 of NC_135536.1, read as the reverse complement.
TAGAGTAGTACGTGTTCCCTAAGTACCGCCCAGGCTCCCTTCTGAGTAGCTTTCATATAACAAGTACAACCAAACATTAGTCTGGTTTGGCAGAACTGCAGTATTTCACCTGTGTGGCCGTCTGATAGCTGGGCACCATCGTGAACACTTAGAGTTATCTTTTTGCTCACAGGGGCTGGGTGTGGAGTGAGGAATTTGTTTATTCATTTGTTTGTTTGTGGTGCTTGAGACCAGACCCAGGGCTTTTTGTATGCAAGGCAAGCATTCTACCACCGAACCATGTCCCCAGCCAGGAAGTAATTTCTTGGAGAAATGTTCTTTTATTAATGCCCTAGAACTAAAAGGCTACCATTGGGCACTAACCGTGTGTCAGACACTTGGTGCGCTGAGTTGTGATTCAGTTTGCTGCCTATGAGGCAGGTACTGTTGTTCTCGTTTTGCTAACAGAGACTTGGAAAGAGTAACTTTCTACAGTTACACAGCTGGGAATTCAGGTTTATGAAATCACCCATAACCTAACTTATTACTGCTGTATGCTGTAGGGATGGAAGCCAAAACGGGGCAGGAGGGACCCTGACCCCATGAATTAGCTCCTTGTTGTAAAAACCAGCTTTCACTCTGTAGAATGGTTCTCATCCTTTTCTGGATCACAAGATCCCTTTCAGAATTAGATGAAAGCTATGGGACACCCTTTGGGAGACTGTAATTCACGTCCTGTGTAATTTAAGTGTACGCGTGCCTCCCCCACCCCGCCCCAGTCGTGGGTTAAAAATAATAGTTTTCCAGTAGCACATGTGCCAGACACTATAGTAGGTTCAAAAGTATTCAGTCAGGCTGCACCTAACAGTCACCAACATAGGATCCGAGTTAGAAAATGATGGACACCTATATCTTAGAATGCAGTTCAAACTCACAACTGTAGGCTCTGTATATAAAGAGTGGGTCCCGAGTAGGTCCTGAGTAGGCTTGAAAAGCCGAGTGCAAGTTTTCTGAAAAGGGATATGCATTGCTTCAGCTGATCACCTCTAGGAGGACTCATGAAGTGAGCGGGGTGGCCACTGGGGAAGGAAACACTGTGTACCCTTTTGTACAGGTTGAAAAAAAATTTTTCACCCTAGGTAAAAATGACCCCACACCACAAAAACAAAAGAATGGCTTCCATGTACATGTACGTTGTGACAGCTCTGTCCTGTCCTGAATGTCTGTCTTAGGCCTCTCAAGCTGTTTCTAAAAGGAGACAATGGATCACTGATTCTCCGTCATTGTTTTTATTAATTGGCTTTATAGGCTAAAGTGCATAGTAAAGACAGAAAAGAAAATGCATACATAGGAAAGGGAGTTTTTTTCTTGCCAACATTAGAAAGGACCTGAGATATCTAAGTGTCTGTTCTAAGGAACACTGGACAGAGGGAATGCGGACACAGGCGGCTGGCCTGAGGCTGGCTTCTGGCCTGGGGCTGGGGCCTGCAGAAGCTGCTGGCATGCTAACCCTGCCCAGGTAAAAGCTTCGAGAGAGTGCTGGGACAAAGGCTTACACTTGGGAGAGGAGATGCTGGTACTGAATGTGAGCATGACTCCATTTGGGCCAGGGAAACCAGCACTGTTATGAAACCTCTTGGATGGCAGGTAATGAAACCACTATCCAGGTGTAAGTTACAGGAAAGGACACAGAAGTCATCCCAGCTAGTCTGGGCCTGCTACACACAGCCTCCTAATGGGGTAGTGCACTTTCCCCACCCTGAATATGTTAGTGGGTCAGGTGAGCTGAAGAATCTTTGTCCATCACACGCCTCCATCTTCTAAAGAGGGGTGCCCGAGGAGGTGGGAAGTGGGGTTTCTTGTGCTCCTTGGAGGGAAAAGCAGTCCAGACTCCTGGGCCGCTTATTACAATGAAATTTAGTCTATAGGTTAGGATCTGATAATTAGCATCAGTCAGCTTCACTGAGCTCATACTTGTGCCCTGGGAACACTGCAGAAGAAACATCCAGTCAAGACCCAGAGTTACCACTAGGTAGCCCTATGTGGAAGCCCCACGCGTGCTCCGGAGAGTCTGTCCCATACTTGCAGGAAAGAGAGGTGAGCTCTATTAACTCTGCTCTCAGTTCTGGAGGTAAAGTGCTTACTCTAGCGCAGGGGTAAATCTAGAATCAAATGTGGGCAAGCCCTAAAAGTGGATCCTTAAGTAGGTGCTAAGACTAAAGGACAGTAATAAAAAAAACCCTTCAGTTCCTCCATAAGGGAGCCGGTCCCAGCCAAGTAGTGGCTGGGACAAAAGGCAGCAGTGCGCTATCTTCCTAGATCATCCTCCTGATCTCCTCAAAGTTCAGTAGGTTGTTGGCTGTGTTCGACCAGGCAGGGTGCTGGGCTCCATCCATCTCAGAAGCAAGTTGGTTGCTCCTTTCCAGAGTATGATTTTCACCACCAATTACCTCCTGACACTCAGGACAAGTGGCCCTCTCCATGGCTCCTCCACACTCACTAATCACATAAATGTGGCCATTGGGGCACTTGAACCAGTGGCCACGAGGGAAACCCATGGCGCTAACAATCTGCACTCGTTCTTCCTCTGAGATGCCCAGGCCAGAGCAGGGAAGGGTGGCTTTCAGAGCATCCATTTTTTTCTGTACAAGCTGTTCATCCTCCTGGGTGAACTTACATGTTTTCTCGAGGATGTTCCGGATACTGTAGACCTCTTCTGCTATGCTACCTTTCACCTTCCCTTCTGCCATCTTGCAGCGGCTCAGGAGGTTCACCAGGTATGTAAGCCTCTGGATTTCACTCTGAAGGTCACTCAGTTCCTGGCTGGTGAAGCTCAAGCGCTTCCTGGCCAGCCACTCATGGACCTGGTCGAGTCGAGTCCTCACTTTACTTTGTTCTAAGACATGTACCTTTTTCAGAGAATCCCACAGGCTGGCCAAGTGGTCATAGAAGCTGATGTAATTCTCAACAAGCCCCAGGTCTCTAACTGATAGGTTTTTCTGGGCTAACTTCTCCATTAGCGTCAGGAAGTCTTCAGGGAGCAGCTGGTGGAGGAGGCTCTTGCTCTCCAACAGGGCCGTAAGTCGCTCCTGACTAGTTGCAATTTCCCCTGCTGAGCCCTGGATCTTTTCCTTGACGATTTCGATCTCTTCTAGTCGCTGTTTGATGCTGGTTCCATACCTCAGGTTTTTGCGTATAGGCACCTGGCAGATAGGGCAGACCTTCAACCTGATGGCAACTTCGTCATCCTTCTGCTCATTCATGTAGCGGTCCAGGGCTTGTACCTCGAAGATGTGGCTGCAGTCTTCTAGCTGCACGAAGCGGGCATCAGGCTCATCTTCATAGCCAAAGAAGATTTGTGTGACCTCATCCAGGTGGCAAACACGGCACTTCTTGGGGCATGGCTCCCCACACAGACCAATGCAAGGGTGGCCACAAGCCAGTAGCTTAGTACAAGGCACATAGCATGGGGGTCGGTTGCAGGGCTCAGAGCAGAGTTTGGTGCACTGGTAGTGCTGGCAGTGCCAGACACAGGGTTCCACACAGGGGCTGCACAACTCCCCACACTTCTTCTTACACTGGCTATGGACACACCGGTTCTGACAGGTCCGCTGACAGGGCGGGCACTCACCAATGCAGGGCTCCTGGCACTTGTGTGAGCAGATGAGCAGGCGCTTGCAGGGCTGCTGACAACGCTCATGGAAGCGCCCTTCGAAACAGCTATGGCAAGAGCCAGGGCAAGGATGCCCGCAGTCCAAGATGGTGTCACACTTGGTGGTACACTTGACTGGCATATCGTACTTGAGGTCTTCCACATTACCACACTTCACCTGTTGGCTGTGTCCACACTTGAGTTCCACAGTGACCATTACTGAACACAACTGCACACAAAGCTCACCACATGGGTGGCTACATCTGTGGCCACATCTCAGGACCTTGGGGCAGGGCTCCTGGCAGCAGAAATCTGACTCAGGCATTGAACAAGGAACCATCTGTTCATGGCCACACTGAGGAATGGTTTTAGGAACCTTCACTTGACAAGGCTGACACTCCTGAAAGCAAACAAGGGGGCACCGGTGTCCGTCCTGGCAGATGACCTTCTGGCATGGCTTCATGCACTGGAACTCCTTATGCAGGGAATCATAGGGGTGGCAGGCACGGGTGCAGACATGCCCACAGCCCAGCCGGAACTCACAGGGCAGGCTGCAGCCTCCTTCGGGCACTTTTTGGAAGTCGGAAGCTTTGGAGACTAAGGTGTGGGTATCAGGGTGGTTCTGGCAGCACAGTCGGAGTGTTTGGCCTATCTGATTGTTCTCTCGAAGGGTATGGATGATCTTGCTCCACAAGGGCACCTTGGCTAGCATCTGCATGTTTCCAATGCAGTACATCCCCTTCTTGGCTCTGGACAAGGCCACACAGATACGGTTGGATATCTGGAGAAAACCCACCTTGCCCTCCTGGTTGCTTCTCACTAGTGAGAGGAGGATGATGTCATTTTCTTCCCCTTGGTATTTGTCCACAACATGGACCTTGACACCAGCAAATGTCTTGGCAGGCATGAGTTTTCGCAGGCAGAAAAGCTGCCCAGTGTAGGTGGTGAGGATGGTGATCTGGGAGGGTAGGTACTCCTGGCACAGAAAGTACTTGCACAACTCTACCACAAAGTGAGCCTCATGCTGGTTCTGATGGCTTTTGCCTTCTTGGATTTCCTGTTCAGGAAAGTTGTGTTCTACAAAGAAAAGGTTGGAAGAGACCCCCTGAAAAAGGAAAAAAATAAGTTAAAAGTTTCCTTCATGGCCCTTGGCTCCCCCGGCTCATCTTCACATGCATTGGCCACTGTCCCAGCTCCAGGAAGAGACGTTGGAAAATTTCTGTACCTTCCATACCACAGTCATTAATTCTAAAGTTGGGCACCATGTGCTATCTTTGGGCCAGGGCAAATTTTGAGCTGGACAAGGAATTTATGTCTACTTTTCAAACTACTTGTTTGATATTAATACTTTAAAAAACCATCCAAACTCCAACCATTATGGCCAAGGGCAAAAGCACCAGCTATAGTGACGATGGTGAAGATGACAGAGCAGCTAACCTGGGCACTTTACTGAGGGCTTTCTGTACTTACCTCCTCATCCCACAGTACTGGGATGAAGCAAGAGACCAGACACTCAAAATTCTTAGATAATCTGCTGAAGGTTACACCTACTCAGTGGCAGAGTTGAGACTCAAAACCCCAGGTGTGAATGCTTGATTACTACATTACTGTACTATTCTTCCTCAAGACCAGCTTAATTCTTAAAACTGGCTGTTCCCTTTTGGAAACCTTCTATGCTAAAGAAAAGATAGCCTGCTAGATTGCTGACACCATTAAAGACAGTTCAGGAAAGACAGACTCACCTTAATCTTCTCATACTTGAGAACAGAGGGATGATTCTCCAGATCCTGGTAGATGTGGGGGGTCAAGAGGCGGGCAATTTCAGGGCGCATGCGGTGCTGAAATAACATATATGTCATTAAAAACAGGCAGAGGACAATTTCTCTGGTTGGTAGAGAATTTTTAAGTAATGTTTGAAAAAAAAAATAGCGAGAAAGAGCACAACAAAGAGCTCCTTCAACAAAAACTCGCCAGGGTGACTTTGTGGTGTTTTATAACAGAAAATAAAATAAGTTTGACAGTTATTTCATTACTAAACCATTTTTTTTTGTGGGGGGGTGGGTACTGGGGATTGGACTCAGGGGCACTCAACCACTGAGTCACATTCCCAGCCCTATTTTGTATTTTTTATTTAGAGACAGAGTCTCACTGAGTTGCTTAGCACCTTGACATTGCTGAGGCTGGCTTTGAACTTGTGATCCTCCTGTCTCAGTCTCCCAAAGCGCTGGGATTACAGGTGTGCACCACCATACCGGCTTAAACCAGTTTCATTTTTATAAGATCTCTCTTTCAGACAATTGGCAGGTTCCCATGGGCATTCTCTTGGGTATTTGGTAATAACAGATGACCGGTTTCTCACCTGGTAATTCAGACGGACAAAAGGAATGTTTACTTTCACTAGCCGTTCAAAAAGGGACACCTCAAGATTGAAGTTCTTGGCCAGATCATACACATTGGCACTGGGGCGCAGCTGAGAAAAGAAACATAGCTGAGAATTCTTTACTGCAAACATTTTCACCAACTATTCATTCATCCAGCAAATGTTTTTCAAGTACCTCCTATATGCCAGGCACTCTTAGGTGCTTACAGGCTAAGGGTTAACAGTGACAAGGGCTCTGAAGACAAGAACCAAGGATAACATGACAACAGTGTCCAAGGGTGAGGATTCTTTAACTAAGTGTCTCTGAACAGTGACATCTGAGCTGTCTCCAGCATGGAGGAAGTTGTCAGTTATTCAGTCATTTGAAAAGCAAGCCATGGGAGGGAATACAGTGAGCAAATGAGAAGTCAGGAAAGCAGGCTGATTTTCTTGGCCTCTGCAGACCATTTCAAGAAGCTTGATTTTCAATATGAAGTGCAGTGGGAAACACTGGAGGGTTTTAAGCTGGAGAATTACAATGATTTGAAATTTTAATATTTGTTTTGGCTCCTTTATAAAGGATGTCTGATAATAAAAATGGAAGTAAAAATGGAAGCAGGAAGACTGGGGAACTTGCTGTCCTAACAGTCTACTTAAAAGGGAGGGTAGGAAAGTACAGAGAATGGATGAAGCCACTATACTAACGCTAAGCTATATGCCAAATATAACAGCACCTGTTCTTAAATTGAATACAGGAAGTAAAGAAAAAAAGGAATCACAAAAAGCCATTAACTAGCTTTGTGGACTCTTTTTTAAAAAAAATATTTTGTTTCAGTTGTAGTTGGACATAATACCTTTTATTTTTATGTGGTGCTGAGGATTGAACCCAGTGACTGCACATGCTAGGCGAGTGCTCTACCACTGAGCCACAACCCCAGCCCCACTTTGTGAATTCTTTAAACAGAGAGGTGGGAGTCTTCCTGTTTGATTCCTCCCCACAGAGAGGCAGTCCATCTTCCAGGAGCTCTTGCCTTACCTGCTGGTGGTCCCCAATCAGGATGAGGTGCTGGCAAGCTTTGCTCAATGTAGCAATGGTATGGGCCTCAAGGACTTCAGCAGCCTCTTCCACAATGACAATGCGAGGCTCCACCTTCTGTAGGATCTGGCGGTATTTTGCAGCACCTGGAATAAGGATAAGCCAAGAGGTTCCTCTAAGCTGAGGTACAGGATCCACAGGGCCACTGGGTCTCTAGGAATCTCCTTGTGGCCTTCTATGTCCTCTAGGGCTGAGACGACCACTGAATAAGAGAATGAGCACTGGGTGGTCCAGAGCCTCATACCCATGTTGTCATTGTTGGGAGTTGCAAACTCATCAAGAGAGAATTTCACTAAGCAGTCCCAAAATATGGGTTGTTTTCAATAGCTTTTCATGGTATTTTCCTCTAACCTATTAAAGAAGCTCTCTTTACCTGTCTCGGATACTCTGATAGGATCTGGGTACCAGAATGGAGCTTGGCTGGAACAGCTTAAATGTCCCCACGTTTTCTCACCTGTGGTTGTCATGCCAACAACCTGGGCATCTTTAAGGATATGCAGGTCTTCCTGGAGTCTCAGCTCAGCCATTCTCTCTGCTGATGTGCGGTACTGGCGTTCATAGTTGAGAATCTTCCGGCGAGTGTCAGCCTGATACATCTGTAGCCACAGCCTGGAGAATGGATCAATCAGGGAAAGGAGGCCATGAGAATGTACAGGAACCCCCTTCATGTGCCAATGTATGAAGTGAAACCAAGACCTTTGAGGAGTTTCTAGGTAAATGAGTATGAGAGAAAAAGAGAGACAGACAACCAGATATAGAGAAGAGTCCAAAATGCCCCCCAAAAGATGTGTAGGGTGGTCAAGAGCTAAGAAAGGGAGTGTGATAAAGAACAAATGTTAGCTGGGCACAGTGGCACACATCTGTAATTCTAGCTACTTGAGAGGCTAAAGCAGGAGGATTGCGAGGCTAGCCTGGCAACTTAGACCCATTCTCACAATAACATTTTTTAAAAGGCTGGGGATGTTGCTCAGTGGTAGGGCGCTTGTCTCATATGTGAGGCCCTGGTTTAATCCCCAATACCACAAAGAAAGAAAAAGGGCTAACTATTGGAAAGAAAGTAAAGGACTTCAAAAGTTTCAGGAAGAATTTCTCATAGGTTCTCCCTATCACATTCCTGCCCTCCCTTAATTTTGCATAGAATACTTCGTCCTGACAAGACTGACCCCTGTCCACACCTCAGACTCACTTGACATCTCTTTCTCTGTGCAAAAGCTATTCCATTTCTCAAATAGCCATTCTCCCTCCTAGCTCAGAGCCTTTCCCTACGTGGTCCCCTCAACCTCACCTGCTCCCCTTTGCCCTGATCATGTCTGTTCATCTTACAGATTTGGCCTCCAATGTCAATTTCCTGGATATCTCAAACCAGCTAAGATCTCATATAATATTCTCAGTACTCTCTATTCATCTTTCCTAGTATTTATGCCATGTTTAGTTTTTTACTTGTGAAATTATGTTCTGAACATGATGACAGAGCAAGTATCTCCTATCCCATGACTACATCCCTAGCCCTCAGTTCAGTGGTGGTACTCAGTCATTAGTTAACATTGTTGAAGGTCTTTGAGAGTATTCTGGGAACAGAAAAGGAATTCCCTGGGGAAATGACATGGGCCAGCTGGGCATGGGGCACAGTACCTATAAAGCTGCCAGCGAGAATTCAGGTCCAGCTGCCAGACATCCTGGATCGCATTGGCCTCGGCCTCAGTCATGGTGTTCAGTTTGCGAAGTTCAACCTTCACTTTCTTCTTCATTTTCTTTTTCTGGTTACGCTGGGTCTGTAGACATCAATACCAGGCAGGGTACCATCTGAGCAGAGGCAAGCCCTGTTCTAAGCCCAACATGGGAGCCCCAGCATGTAAGAAAATGGGCTGCCACCTCTGATAGACTTCAAGTGTCTCATATTCTCACAACAGCTTTCCTACCACAGAGCGGCTAAACAAGGACTCCAGGGCCAGAATGCCCGGGCTCTACCTATTATTAGATTGTGGGCCCCAGGGCAGGTTACTCAACTCCTATGTGTCTCAGAATCTCCCTTAATAAAATGGGAAGACTAATAGCACATCTCTGGAGGTCCTTACATGGAAAAAACTTACAATAGTACCAGCACTGTTATCACCAAATATCTTTAATTTTTTTTTTTAAGTTGTAGGTGGACACAATACCTTTATTTTATTTGTTCACTTTTTATGTGGTCCTGGGGATTGAACCCAGTGCCTCATGGATGCTAGGTAAACTCTCTACCACTGAGCCACAACTCCAGCCCATCAAATATCTTTTGATTCTTCTCTATTTCTCATTCCTGAAATGTGTTTGTCATGAAAGTAGTGGGGGCAGGGCTTCCTCATTGGATGCTACCAGTGTCTAGCATCTGCTGTTTAGTATAGGGCTTGGCATAGGGCCTGCTAAAGTGGTCCTAATGCCATCACAATACCTTTAACAAGTGGGTGAAAGGCACTGTTTGAGAAAGTGCTCCCCTCTAGCTCTGCCATGAGCCTTTAGAAGGATTGGCATGTGAGAGGAATGTTACCACATTAAAAATCCCCATCTCCAGAAGCTGTATGGCAGAAATATACTCAATATATGCTTCCAAAGATTGAGATTATGATGCCACCCACCACCTGAACTGAACTAGGACATCAGGTGCAAAGCCAGCATTCAGGTGAAAAACTGCATCCAGAGTTGCTCTTTTAAAAAAGTGCCTTAAATTGTGGTTGGGGATCACAAATTGGCATTGCGAGTACCCAGTCCTCTGCTGCAATAAGAGGACCACTGGGTTCCACCAACAGGAGTAGACAGAAGGTCTACATGGAAATGTATGGGCACTTATACCACTCTGGCTTTAAGAGAAATGTCAAATTCCAAGATGAAAGAAGAATAAGCATTCCATGTAGCCTGAAGGATTTACTTTAAGCCTCTAGAAATGTAATGAATGTCCTTAGATTTTGTGATTGAGAAGATAGGCACAAGGCACTAAGACTGTGTTTGATTTGACTCATATATACTACATTCTTCTGTAAGTTCCAGAGAAGCACTTGGTTACCTGCTTCTTGTCTTTCTATGTAGGTACTTCTTGCCAGCACCCCTCTGAACCATAATTTTTATACCCTTGGGATTTAGGCCAGGGTTAGGTAGCAAAATGGGTACATTAGCTAACTGTGAGGACCAAGTAAAGTAATAGAAGCTGGGAAAGAGGAGTGGTCAGAATACTCTCAGGCCTGTTCCAGCAGAGTCTTAACCATGCCCATTTGGCAGTAATAACTGAACATGTTTCTCATTGAAACTTTCATGGAACGAAGTAAGTTTACCTTCCACTCTCCTGTAGCTTGCTCCTGTCCAGCTGTAGTTCCGGAGCCATAGTGGTCTAGCCTCATGGCCAAAAGCATTTTAGCCAACTCCTGATCTGCCCCATTCTCTTCCTTCTTCCGTCGCCGGGGCCTCACCACCTCTTCCTCCTCAATCACCCGGTCTGCTTGAATCAGGTCAGCCTCCTCTGCAATCTCAATCAGCGAACCCTCCTCCTCCCCTTCCTCCTCTTCTTCTCCTTCTGCCTGGGCTAAAAAAGGAAAGCAGGTAGAACAGGGATGGAGATTCTTGAAGTCAAGGAAGGAAGAGGGCACCTCCAAGAGTTGAGGTGTAAGAAGACATTCTGAAGGGATTTAAATGGTAACCTGGGGAAAGGGAAACTGGGAGGACTGACTCTAGGGGAGGAAGACTTCACTTTCCTTATATGTTTTGTCACATATTTTACATTTAAAAAAATCATACGACTGAATGCCTTTTTAAGAAGGCAAATACACAGGTCTGAGGTTGTGGCTCAATAGTAGAGTGCTCGCCTAGCTCGTGCAAGACACTGGGTTAAATCCTCAGCACCACATATAAATAAATAAATAAAAATAAAGGTATTGTGTCCAACTAAAAAAAGATATTTAAAAATACACAAAGGAGGGTAAATACAATATAAAGATACAACTTAAAGGATAATGAAGCCAGGTGCGGTGGCACACACCTGTAATCTCAGAGACTCAGGAGGCTGAGCCCTGTATCAAAATAAAACAGGCTGGGAATGTGGCTCAGTGGTTAAGTGCCTGTGGGTTCAATTCCTGGTACCAATAAATAAATAAATAAATAAATAAATAAATAAATGAACATCCAGGTACCATCCTCCCAAACTGGGTGGAAACTACCAATTTTTTTGAAGATCCCTCTTGTAAGTCGTCCTAACCTGAATTTCGAATAACTCATTCTCTTATTTAAAAGAAAACCCCAAAAACTTTACCATATATGTGTGTGTATAAACACATACACACATATATATACATATACATGTGAATATATATTTACGTATGCAAATAGCGTGTACATATATAATTATACATATATATGTCGTTTAAATACCACAATATCTGATATCTGTAATTTTTTAGCTTGCCTTTTCTATTAAGTTTTTTTTTTTTAGTATTTTTTGCTTTAGTTATAGTTGTACACAATACCTTTATTTTATTTATTTATTTTTATGTGGTATTGAGGATCAAACCCAGTGCCTTACATGTGCTAGGTGAGTGCTCTACCGCTGAGCCCCTTCAGTATGTTTCTGAGATTCATCTATATTGCTAGACATGATGTGACTCATTCCTTTTCACTGTTGCACAGTATTTATCTTAACAGACAGTAATAGATCCACCCGTTGTACAAATGTGGATGGACATTTCAATTCTTTCTGTTTTCCTACTTGTCACAAGTGGTTGTGCCAACTGGCAGTGTACCAGAGTTCCACTGCTGCACATTCTCATTGAAGGGTTATATAAAACCTGGTGGGTGTGTGATAGTATTTTATTGCTGTTTTAACACTCTAATTTTTTTTTTTTTTTTGGTATTAGGGATTGAACTCTGGGGCGCTTAACCACTAAGCCACATCCCCAGCTCTTTATATTTTTTATTTTGAGATAGAGTCTCACTAAGTTGTTTAGGGCCTTATTAAGTTGCTGAGGCTGGTGCTTTTTTTTTTTTCTTTTTTCCAGTACTGGGAATTGAACACAGGGGCACTTAACCACTGAGCCACATCACCAGCCCTTTTTCTATTTTATTTAGAGACGGGGTTTCACTGAGTTGCTCAGGGCCTTGCTAAATTGCTGAGGCTGGCTTTGAACTTACGATCCTCCTGCCTCAGTTTACAAGCTGCTGGGATTATAGGCGTGCCACCACGCCCAACTCCTCTAGTTTTGATGAGCACTTTTCATATGTCAATTGATTAATAGGATTTCTTATTTTGGGGTGTGCCTATTCAAGGTCTTTTATCTGTTTTCCTATTTGACTTTCACTGATTGATTCACAGCTTTTCATTTATTCTGAGCACTAATTTTAAATCTTGCTGTCTAGTCTTTACCATATTCCAAGTGAAGAAGTGGTTCTAGGTTGACATGCACTTCTTACCTGCATTTTCAGGTCCTGCTGAGGCAACATTTTGAGTGAAAGAACCAACACCTAGACCCAGCCATTCAAGCATCATGGAGTGCTTCCACTGGTGGAAGCAGATCCACTCGCTGTCCTAAGAAAGGAAGAATTATCAATGATGAGAACTCCATGACAACCAGTATGAAGGCAGGGTTTCCTCAAATGATCAAAAATAACTCCCTTAGGGGCTGGGGATGTAATTCAGTTGTAGAACACTTGCCTAACATGTGCAAGGTCCTAGTTCCACCCCAAGTTCTCAAAAACAAACAAACAAAAAACAAGTAAACAAACAAACAAAATTCCCTTAAAATTCAAAAGTTGCAAACTGGCATTCCTTGGGCAACTGGAACATTTAATATGACTTATACAGAACTTAAAAAAATCAAAATTTCTATCTTTTGACAAAATCAGGATCTACACCAACAATAAACCTTTATTATTAAATGGCAACAAATGGCTGGAGCTGGTTGGTGCCACTCTCTCCCCTGTTTGCCACAGCCTGCTCCTTCCTAACATTTCATACTAAACTATTTGACTTATTTACTGAATTTGATTGATTCCCTTTTTTAGGGAGTTTGTCAAGCACTGGAAATCATCAACCCAGTGATAACAGAGGTCCCATTTCACTGGGTTCCTGGCTAGTCACTCTATAAATTTGGTCTCAGTTACATCTTATGGTATCTTTTGAAGGCGGCACTATTATTTCCCTGTTTAACTGATGAGGATCATACTGGCCCAAGTCACATAGTTAGTCTGTATGAGCCAAAGCTCTGGATGTGCTAGGTTACTTCTGGTTATGGTTTAATTTCCATTTCAGGGTTTTAACCCAGGGGAACTTTACTTTTGATCTGTGTCCCCGGACATTTTTTTTCTGATTATTTTTTTTATTTTGAGACAGGGTCTTACTAAGTTGCTGAGGCTGGCCTCAAATTTGTGACCTTCCTGCTCTAGACTCCCAACTCACTGGGATTATGGGCATACACCACCATGCCAGACCTTTATTAAGTTCAGAGTTTACAAATATTAACTTAATGATCCAAATGATAATCCTCAAGATGAAGTTATAAGTACTAGCAATTTCATATGGTTCACTTTAATGCTACTGTCCTCCCAGTTTTCTAACAGGATAAACAAACACAGAAAAAGTAATCTGCCCAAAGCAAAGCCAAGATTCAAACCTAGAGGTTGGTTCCTGAGTCTTCTTCCTGACCAGCATGTCCAACTGCTTCTCATCGTGAAAGGGAACATTTTGCCTTATGGCAGCATCAGATCATGCTATAGCTAAAGCTTTGTACTGCTACTTCTACTCTAGGCCACCTCTGATTGCTGAGGCAGCCATGTGTGGGACCCTGGGATGAGCCCTACCTGCATCGGTCCACTCATTAGGCTTTCCCAGTGCCGGGGGGAGATGTACTTCTCCAGGTACTGTTCCCGAAGGACACCACGCATTGTACACTCCAGGGTCTGGGCACCTTCATGGAGCTCTTGCTCTGATTCCTTCATCTCTGTCATGATCTGCCAAGAAGACAGGGAAAGATGTGATGAAGACATATTACTCTCCCTCAAATTCAGTCCCTACCCTAAGAGAAAACAAAGCTAAAAAAGAAAAGTAAGAAAAAAGAATAAATGATGAGTCAATAATCAACAAACCAGTTTCTCAGGCACATTACATTACTGTGGTCTTAAAACCAAAGGATTAGTAACCAAAAGATCTAAAAGATGCCTTCCCGTTAGTAAGAAGAGGAAACACATGAAATAAAAACAGGCCAAGGATATTGTGGCATAGACTACAAGTCTTGCAGTATTTGTTCTCTCTTTTCCTTAAAAATAAAAACTCATGGGGCTGGGGTTGTAGATCAGAGGTAGAGCGCTCGTCTACCATGCTTGAGGCACTGGGTTCGATCCTCAGCACCACATAAAAATTAAATAAAGATATTGTATTCACCTATAACCAAAAAATAAATATTAACAAATAAATAAGAACTCAGAGCAGGGCACAAAGGCATACACCTATAACCCCAGTGACTTGGGAGGCTGAGGTAGGCAATTCCAAGTTTAAGCCAGTCTCAGCAAGTTAGCAAGGCCCTAAGCAACTTAGTGAGACCCTGTCTTAAAATAAAGAGTAAAAAGGGTTGGTGAGTTAGTGCAGTGGTACAGCACCTCTGAGTTCAATCCCTAGTAACCAAAAACAAACAAAACAAAACAAAACAAAAAAACTCATTTTTCTTTTTTTTTTTTTTTTTTTTAAATTTTAAGAGGGAGTCTCACTAGGTTGCCCAGTCTGGTCCCAAAATCCTGGGCTCAATAAATTCTCCTGCCTCAGCCTCCTGAGTAAGTACAAACATAGATGCACACCACTAAGCCAAGCTCAGATTTCGATCAGGCACAATGCTGCCCAGCTTAAAGATGACATTTCCCTGCCCAGTGGCTACATGCAGAAGTGCTATGGTGGCTTTGGGAAAGTAGCCTGAAGGTCCTGGTAGCGGCAGGGAGGGGCAGTGTGCCCTTCATCCTTACTCTACTTTGGATTGAGTGCAGGGATCACATCAAGGGATTCGCAGAATGAAATGTTGGAAAGAACCTGGGTCCTCCAGAGCTCTGAGGAGCCTCCATATCTATCCTGGGGAGCCTGCTCAGAATGCTACTGCTGTCTTGTGTAGGTTCCTTGAGCTACCTCAGATATGCCACAGCTGGAACTCACACTCATGTAGGCTCTTCGGAGGTGCATGGGGAGGTTACGGCGGAATTCCCGCTTGTTCCTCAGTTCCCTCAGGGTGAACTGCTTAAGGATTTCACTGTTGCTCCTTCCACCCACCCGCACAATGCTGGTCTTTTGACACTTGTAGATGCCTGCGGAGCAAAGAACATTGCAGGGTTGAGAAGGCCTACGCTGGACTAACTCAGATGAGAGTTATGTGCATTTGGGATCTTGTCTCATCTGGTCCCTTAGAGAACAAACTGTGCTTACAGGAAATTTACCCAATTAATGAGCCAGAGGGTCTTGAGAGGATATAAGCTTATAAAGTGTAGTGCTTAAGACCACAGGCTCTGGAATCAAACAATTGGGGACACAAATCTTATCTCTAACGTTTATTGTTATGTAACCTGAGTAAATTATGTAATTTGTGTCTAAGTTTCATTGTGATTTGGAGATAGTAACAACTTTTTTATAGAGCTATAATCTGGATAAAAAAATAATAACTTTATGGCATTTAGCTAGGGCCTGGCACAAAGCAAGCACTCAGTAAATGTTATCTATTTTGCAGATTTGATTACTGTGTACATGTCCCAGGCAAGTGCCAGGTTTTGAAGATACAGCAGTCAAAACACAAACTCAGTTTTTACTTGTTCTTCTGTTTCAAGTTCTAGCAAAGAAGATACGCAGTAAACAATCTATTTTAATAGCCGTAAGTATGAGTCCTATAAGTACATGATGCTACAAGTGGATAGTAGAGGACCTCACCTGATCTGGGCCGGGTAGAGATCTATTCTTGAGGATCTACTATTTAAACTGAAACTTTAAGAATAAAGAAGATGTAGGTGAAAAGAGGTTACAGAGGAATAGAAAATAAGCAAAAATAAAAATACTTATTCATTAATGCCATTAATTTTTTGTTGTTGTTGTCTGCAGTGCTGGAAACTGAACCCAGGGTCTTGCATATGTTAGCCACCACTGAGCTACACCCCCACGCAACAATCAGTATTTTTTGAGTGTCTAATATATGCCAGGATCAGTGAATACAGTAATTAACCTGACCAGTCTTCAGTATTTATGATCTAGTATGGAGAAACATGAAAGAGATTAAAAGAAAAAGTACAAAAGGAGACTTTAACTTTGTTTGGGGGCAATGGAGAAAATCCACCTGAGAGATTTAAGGTAAGACCTGAAGTATAAATTAGAGCCAGACAGGCCAACAGAGTTCAAGTTGGAGAGAGAGAGAGGGAAAGAAGAACAGCATGAGCCAACTGAGAAACTACAAGAACTCCGGGAGGGCTGGGGAAGTAGCTCAGTGGTAGAGTGCTTGCCTAGTGTGTGCAAGGGCACAACAATAAATAAAATAGTAAATGAATAAATAAATAAAGTTCAAGGAATTGAAGACAATCAGTGCTAATGGAGTTAGGAAGAATGAAGGAAGAGAACAAAGATCAGGTTCAGAGTCAGGCTAGGACATGTGGCCTTGCAGGTCATCAAGACTGTGGCCTTTGTATTCAAAGTGCAATATAAAGTTATTGCAGTTGTTCACCATAAATGTTTTGATAAAGAACAATTTTGCCCATAGACATTACCTTCCAGAAACTGGTCCAAAGCATGATTAGTGTAACATACAACCAAGATGGGGAACTTCTGGCGACTAATTTGCCAAACGGTCTCATTGGTCAGAAGGGCTTGAACAATTTTTAGACCCACATAGGTTTTGCCTAGAAAATAAAAAAAAAAAAAAAAAAGAAGCTAAAAATTCTAGGAAAAGGAACAAGTAATTACTTAGAGCAATTTGTTTTTATTTTTTAGACAGGGTCTCTATGTTGCCAGGCTGGCCTTCAACTCCTGCCTTACCCTTCCCAGTAGCTGAGACTACAACTGTATACCACCATGCCTGGCTTTTATCTTTCTTCTCAAATTTTGAGGTAATACATCGAGATGACTAAAAATCTAAACAGCATAGTAAGTATATTGTGAAAAGTCTCTTATGCCAGAGTTTACTTCATTAGAAGCAACCGATGTTACCAATTTCTTGTGTAACTTTTCAGAGATAGTCTTTCTATGTATACACAAATACACACACACGTATACACACACACACACACACACACATATATATATATTTTTTTCTTAGAATTTTTTTAATATTTATTTTTTAGTTTTTGGCGGACACAACATCTTTGTTGGTATGTGGTGCTGAGGATTGAACCCGGGCCGCACGCATGCCAGGTGAGCGTGCTACCACTTGAGCCACATCCCCAGCCCCGAATATGTATTTTTTTCCCTTAGCCTTCTGCATCCCCCCACCCTATGCCTTTTTTTTTTTTTTTAAAGATAAAAATAGGGGGGCTGGGGATGTGGCTCAAGCGGTAGCGCGCTCGCCTGGCATGTGTGCAGCCCGGGTTCGATCCTCAGCACCACATACCAACAAAGATGTTGTGTTTAGCCGAGAACTAAAAAATAAATATTAAAAATTCTCTCTCTCTCGCTCTCTCTCCTCTCTCACTCTCTCTTTAAAAAAAAAAAAAAAAGATAAAAGTAGGGCTGGGGTTGTGGCTCAGTGGTAGAGTGCTCGCCTAGCATGCACGAGGCACTGGGTTTGATCCTCAGCACCACATAAATGTAAAATAAAGATACTCTGTCCACCTAAAACTTAAGAATAAATATTAAAAAAAAAGATTATTTTTACTGTTCCACATCTTGTTTTTTTTTCACTTTATATATCTTAGAAGTAGTTCTCTATCAATAAACAAAGAATACTCTCTCTCTTCATGACTAAGATAATTTTTAGCTAATTAGTTCTCTACTGATGGACACATACATTGTTTCAGATCTCATAGAGCAAATTCTTTAGAAGTGGTTTTCGTACAGTATGGTAAATTTGCCTTTTTGACAGAGAGAGAAAACTTATAAAAATCAACATAAGAATTAGAGCTATGGACTCATTAATTAAATTTACAAACTGCTAAATTTTTGCATTGTTTCAAGCCAAGTTTGTCACTGTCCTCAATAACTCAGAGTTGAGTGAGGGAGCAATATTGGAAAATCAAAGATTTCAATACAGTATAATAATTAATAATTTCTCCCTTTTTTTCTTTAAATAATGTTTATTTAGTGTCAATCAAGTATCAGACACTGAGTGGATACAAGAGATACAATAGTGAGCAAAATAAACATGGTTGGTATCCTCCTAGATCTTACAGACTTTTAGGTAAGAGACTTGCAGGTGGGAAGGTGGCGGTAGAGAGGAATACTTCTATGAGAAGCACAGTGGGGTAGATATGAGCCAGGACTCTACAGCCAGACTATCTGAATTCAAGTGCTAGGTCTGTTACCACCTGTGTGAGCTTCACACTTCACATTTCTTAAATAAGGGGTAATTTAACCATTCTTTGCCTTAGTTTCTTCATCTGTAAAATGGTTTTAGTAATGGTTTCTAACTCATAGGACCATTATGAAGATGAAGTGAGTTAGCATATGTAAGGCATGTAAAACAGTTTGGCATATACTGTGATTATTATATATTTGGTACTATTTAATTTAAAATAATATAAAAGGGCCGGTGATGTAGCTCAGTGATACAGCACTTGCCTTGTACACCTGAGGTCCTAGGTTCAACCCCTAGCACCACAAAAATAAATAATGTAAAATTAAAACAAATTAATAGTTTTTCAATGAAGCAGAGTAACGTATCTCCCTGAATTTGACCTCTAGCAGTCTTTTCTAACCTTGTGATTTGAGTTTGTTACTATGCATGCCCATGGTCCCCACTGGAAAATCACTGAGTGGATACTTTATAAACAAAATGTATGCCATTTCAGGGCAGTGTTTCTAAGCGAAACATTTTAGAAACCCAGAGCAAAGCCTCCCTTGCCTATGTTATAGGGTATATGTCAAATGCTCTGAAAAAATTTGTCTTACCTGTTCCAGGAGGTCCTTGAATAATTGCCAACTCCCTTGTGAGAGCAAACTGCAAGGCTTCCATCTGAGAGTCATCCAGCTTCAGGGCTTCTTTTGAGGGCCACTGACTAGGGTCTAAGACATTAACTCTAGGACGTCTCAAACCCTCAACAGTCCTCAGAGATTCTCCAGTGGCTGAAGGATTCTCTATTAAGGGGGTGAAATCATATCTGCCCCCCATTATCAAGTACCTGGGCTCCTTCACATGAGAGTCACATTCCACAATATTCCTCTGGAAGGGGACGTCTTCTTCCTGGACCTCCTGGAGTCCTTCCAGGACATGCCTATAAGCCTCAAAGTATGCTGTTGTCTCCACCATGAGGAAAGAGTCAGAGGGCTGAACCTCTGCTAGCAGCTGTTGGCTCTGCTCATTGAAACAGAGTTGGACAATTCCTCTGCAGAGATCTTCATGCTCCCGGTTAGAAACAGTGGCAAAAAGAAATGTCTCAAAGTTGTCCTTGGACATGCATACCAAAGACCCATACAGCAATCGCTTAGAGTTCTGCCAGCGAACAAACTTCAGTGGTTTTGTATCAAACTGAACCTTATAGACAATGCCTGATGATGAACACACAGGAGTGATGATCCTCGTATCAAAGTAGATCCGGATGTCATCAAACTTTCTCTTCCTCAAACACTGATCTTCAAAGCTTTGGAGAAGTTCCAAAATGCCTTCCCTCAGGGGTCTGACAAAATCTTCTCTCAGGAGTCGGAAGTGGGTATCCAGATAGACAGCAGTGCTCTCATATTTTCCAGAAATGATGTTGGGACGAAGGAAGGGCCTCTCATCTAAGTGCACTTCATTGTAGGTCGGGTAGATGGGCATGGTCCGGTAGCTCTCCACATGGCCTTCTGCCTCAGGCTGCACTAGAGTATAGGTATCCATTCTCAAAGTGCCCTCTCGCCTCTTTTCCTGCAGATGTTCAATGATGGTCTGCACCTTTTCCAGGTTTTTTTCTGTCTCCTCTTCTATGTCAACACCAGAAGCTCTCAAAGCATTAAGAGAAGCTGGCAGGAGAGAAATGAGCATGGAAGTTTCCTGCACAGAGCTGGCAGGGAAGACGCTTACAAGATCCTGAAGGAGGGAGATGATATTGCTTATGTGTTCCGGATACTGGTTTCGAATGTCAGGATTGGGTTCGGTACTCATCCCTACCACATAAGCAGGCAGGCAAACTTTGAGGAATTTGGAGTTCTTCAATATGCCTAGTACATGAAGAATACTCTGGCGGTCCATTTTGGAGCTGCAAGCCTTCCGAAGAACCTGGCAGATGAGCTCAAGGAAGTTGGATTTCATGGAAGAATGAGATAGGAGCTCTTTCAGCCCTAAACTTGTGGCAAGTGTGATGACCACCTCAGAGGGGTCTTTTTGCAGAAGACTTTCTAGGAACTTATAGCCCAGTTTCTTAACCTGCTGAGGCTGTTCCGTAGGCTTCTGGTGGGGGGTCCGCCACTGCTGGAAATTTTCATTGGACCATGGTGGTCTGCGATTCCTACCCTCTTGGTTGTCATTTCTCTGCCTGTTATCATTCTCTGGACCATGTCTTTGGCCTCTAGCTTCATCACTGGTATGCCCTTCCTGGTTCCTCCTTCCCTGATGTGGATTCCTCCCCATGGCCCTAAATCTCTCCTCCCTTTGCCGGTAAGGAACAGGATGATTGTTGGCCCTAGGATGCCTTCCAGGATGGTTGGTTCCTCCTCTGAGAGCATTGGCTGGTGGGTTATTGGCCTGATTTCTAGCTCTTGGTGGTAATTCTCCATCCATAGATCCTAAACACAATGGGAATATTGGGTAAGCACAGAATCAAGGGGCAAAGAAACTGAATGAGACAACAATAAATATGCTTTCAATTTCCAAATAACCAAGGAGCTCAGATTTTGTAGAGACAAAAATTTCCTACCAAGTTGTATAATAAATGAAAAATAGGGCTGGGGGTGCCGCTTAGTGGTGGAGTGCTTGTCTAATTTACAACGCCCTGGGTTTGATCCACAACACCAAAAGAAAAAAAAAAAAGAAAGTTTATTATGAGTGTCATACACATTATAAAAATATTATTTTTCCAAAGGACGCAAAAAAAGGGAAAAGAATAAACATTTGTTAAATGCCTAATATATTGGTTCTAGTCTTTTGCTACTATCAAGTAACGGCCAGAACATAAATTTCAGGGCTGAATAGATCTTGGCTTGGCCACGTCCTTCACTGTGTAACCATGACCAAGTTGTACAATTTCTCTAGGTCTCAATGTCTAGATTGTCGTAGATTAAAAGTTTATAGGGCAAGCCGGGAGCAGTGGCACATGCCTGTAATCCCAGCAGCTTGGGAGGCTGAGGCAGGAGGATCGCAAGTTCAAAGCCAGCCTCAGTAACTTATCAAGGCCCTAAGCAACTCAATGAGACCCTGTCTCTAAATAAAGTACAAAATAGGACTGGGGATGTGGCTCAGTGGTTGAGAGCCCCCAAGTTCAATCCCTGATACCCCCATCCCCCAAAAAAGCTTATAGGGCTGGGGCTGTAGCTCAGTGGTACAGCACTTGCCTAGCATGTGTGAGGCACTGGGTTCAATCCTTAGCATTGCATAAATATAAATAAAATGAAGGTTTGCTGTCCATACACTACTACAAATTTTTTTTAAGTTTATAAAATACTTAGAATATTACCTGACACATGAGAAGCTCTTAGTAAATATTAGTTATTACTAGTCAGTAATAACTATTTTTCACTGGGAATACTCTTGATTTCTGTGGTTATTGGTTCTGCTAACCAATTATCATAAACAACAGACATCAAATGGAATAAAACTATGAAGGAAAACACTATCTGAACTTTGCCCAGCATCAGCCAAAGCAGTTTGAACAGGAAAGAGGAAGGGAGGACTTCCTTTACCAAGATGTTTTTTCAGCTAATAGATTGTGAAGGAAACTGAAACATGGATATCAAGTTTTGTTCCAGGAAACTGAAACTGAAGTTTTCCTCCTTTCTAAGAAGAAGTTCATAAACACAGTTCTTATTGATTACCACCAACACTCACACAGAAAGCTGAGCTAGAGGAAGGATAATGAGGTCATACTCAGTACACACAGGAACATGAACGCTACTTTGTGGATGACACCAAACTTGTTTTCCTTCTTCTACCAGACATTTCATAAGTGACCTTACCCAACATACCCAAAGTCCAGTTTTTTTCACTTTCTGTTCCTCTAAAACTGATAATGGAGCTAACTCAACTTAACAGAATGACACTGTGATTTTAAAAACAAATAAGACTATAAATTGGGCATGGTGGTGCATCCCTGTAATTTCAGTGACTTAGGAAGAAGAGGCAGGAGAATCACAAGTTCAAAGCCAGCCTCAGCAACTTAGCAATTTAGCAAGATCCTATCTAAAAATAAAAAATAAAAAGGGCTGAGGATGTGGCTCAGTGGTAAAACAACTCTGGGTTCAATCCCTGGAAAAAAAATTTATTAATTAATTAAGAATAAGACTGTATACAATGATTGGATAAAAAAATGTTATAAGGGGCTAGGGTTGTGGCTCAGTGGTGGAGCACTTGCCTAGCATGCTTGAGGCACTGGGTTCAATCCCCGGCAGCACAAAAAAATAAAAACAAATAAATAAAGGGATTGTGTCCATCTATAATTAAAAATAATATTTTAAAAAATGTTATGAAAACTGAAAGTACACAAAATATTTAAGATAATCATATTATTTCATGAGACCAGATACTAAATACACTTATATACTTCTTTTTTTTTTCCTTTTATTTTGAACTTTGTAGAGAAAATTTTCATGTGACAACATAAAAGAGTACTTGGCAAATATGAATGCTATACATCTGAACTCTAAATTTTTATAGTTATTTTCATATTTACTTTTCCAACTCCCACAATCTAAGAAATTCCTGCTTTTAGTATTTAGGTCTGATTAGAAGACTGTTATCTGAAAGAATGAAAAAATGTATCATTTCTCATTCTTTTAACACACAGTCCATAAAATAAAATTCCACAGTAATTCCTCATTTGTTCCACAACAAAAATTTGAATGACATCTTACAAACTAAAAAAAAAAAAAAAAAAAGCAATAATCTATTAGTTGTTTGTTAGAAAGTTCTAAGCAAACAATAATTTCTTCAGTACAGTGATGCTCTTAGAATTAACTTTGGTTTGAGGACTAGGACTCTAAACCTATACTAGCCACTAGCCCCACATGGCTATTAAGAAAGTGAAATGCGCTGGGTGCAGTGGTGCACACCTGTAATCCCAGAAGCTTGGAAAGCTGAGACAGCAGAATTGAGGGTTCAAAGCCAGCCTCAGCAATGATGAGGCGCTAAGCAACTCGGTGAGACCTTGATTCTAAATAAAATACAAAATAGGACTAGGGATGTGGCTCAGTGGTCGAGTACCCCTGAATTCAATCCCTGGTACAAAAAAAAAAAATAGTAAAATGTGGCTAATATTTAAGTATTTGAGGAGATTAAAATATTATTAAAGTTTTTAAAGTATTATGATAATGAAGTACATTCAATTTTAAAATGACAGTATTTGGGGCTGCAGTTGTGGCTCAGCAGTAGAGCGCTCGCCTAGCATATGTGAGGCTCTGGGTTTGATCCTTAGCACCACATAAAAATAAATAAAATATAAAGGTATTGTGTCCGACTACAACTAAAAAAAATTTTTTATTTATTTATTTATTTATTTATTTTTAAAGAGAGAGTGAGAGAGGAGGGGGAGAGAGAGAGAGAGAGAGAGAGAGAGAGAGAAAGAATTTTTAATATTTATTTTTTAGTTCTCGGCGGACACAACATCTTTGTTGGTATGTGGTGCTGAGGATCAAACCCGGGTCGCACGCATACCAGGCGAGCGCGCTACCGCTTGAGCCACATCCCCAGCCCAAAGAATTTTTTTTTAAATGACAGTATTTGGATACAATAAGTAAGAAAGATCATTAAATTTTTATTAAATACTATTAAAGTTTTTTGAATAAAGCATATCTACTCTGGAAATAAACCACATATGAAGAATTTCTTATTAATTACTCACAACTTTTAAATAAAATAAAAAAATTTCTACTCTTACATTTTGTGAAGAAGGGGCTGGGGTTTTGGCTCAACAGTACAGTGCTTGGGCTGGGGATGTGGCTCAAGTGGTAGCACGCTCGCCTGGCATGCGTGCAACCCGGGTTCAATCCTCAGCACCACATACCAACAAGGATGTTGTGTCCGCTGAGAACTAAAAAATAAATATTAAAAATTCTCTCTCTCTCTCTCCTCTCTCACTCTCTCTTAAAAAAAAATAAATAAATTGCTGAGGATCTTTCTAGTTGGCTAAGGTTGGCTTCCAGTTGTTAGAATTATAGACATGAGCCATGGTGTTGGGCTCCTCATTTAAAAAAAAAAAAAAAAAACAAAAACAGTACAGTGCTTGCCTGGCGTGTGTAGTGTGCCGGGTTTGAGCCTCAGCACCACATAAAAATAAAATAAATAAAGGTATTGTGTCCAATTACAAGTAAAAAACCCCCCAAAACCCAAAATATTAAAAAAATATTTTTTGTAAGAAAAAAATTGAGTAAACTATTTTATATGGATGCAGACAGGCAAGCAAATAGTATATGCTAGAAATTCATTGTAGTATTTGTTATCTTAACAAAGGTCTTCTTGATTTTGTTGCCAATTAGATTTGATTTCTAATCCCTGTTTTAAAATTTCTTGGGGTGGGGTATTGGCTCAGTGACAGAGCGCTTGCCTTGCATATGTGAGGCACTGGGTTCGATCCTCAGCACCACATAAAAATAAACAAAATAAAGATATTGTGCCCATGAACAGCTAAAAAAAAAATTCCTCCTCAAAGAGATAATTATAGAATATTAAAACCCGCTGGAATTTTCATATAGTCTAACTCAATGTACAATTTGATATAAAGCAACTATTGTACTTTTCTGATATGGGTATTAGAATTTGAATGTGAAGTTAATTTTTAAAACAATTTTCAAGAAATGCTTTTAAAAAGTTTTTATTTATTAACTTTTACACTGGCTACTAACAGAAACACATTTTAAAATTGGAATTCATGGGGCTGAGGATGCGGCTCAAGCGGTAGCGCGCTCGCCTGGCATGCGTGAGGCCCGGGTTCGATCCTCAGCACCACATACCAACAAAGATGTTGTGTCTGCCGAGAACTAATAAATAAATAAATATTTAAAAAAAAATAATAAAAATAAAAAATAAATAAAATTGGAATTCATTAGTTGAATGTTCCAAAGGAATCTCCAAATTAAAATAAATTTAGGGGCTGGGGTTGTACCTCAGTGTTAGAGTGCTTTCCTAGCATGTGTGAGGCACTGGGTTTGATTCTCAGCACTGCATATAAATAACCAAATAAAATAATGATCCATCAATATCTAAACAAAGTTTTTAAAAATAAATAAAATAAATGTAGATCTAAGATGTATGTTTATCACCTTACTTTGTTCTAATGAATATGCTCAATTCTGAAACACAATTTTACAGGGAAAGGAGATTATAATCACTTGAAATGTTTTATGCTTATTCATAACACTTCACATATGAAAGAAATTAGTATTGAATTTTAAAAGTAAATTTAATCTGCTTCCTTTTGCTTTTTTCAATTATGCTACTAGAAAATTAAAAAATTATGTTTCTATTAATAGCATTGTGCCAAACCAAGAGTTATTTCCATTTCTGACATCCCATCACTGTTTTTGTAAATTGAACTACACCCATCTATCATATCTCTTATGGAAAGGAGAAACTTATCTGTTTTTCATAGTCATTCATGCTATAGTTAAGGAATAAGTCATTCTTTACTTGAAAGATGCAGGCAATCTCAGGTGGGCTCATTGATAGGCAACCCAGGTTCCTTCTGATTGCTCAGTATTTCCTTCTCACTAGGTAGGAAACTTTGCTTACCTCTGTGGTTGGTATGGGGATTCCTGGGCCTGGCCTCCAGATGAGGTCTTCTGTCTTCCATGTTTAAGTCACTTGAATTCATTCACGCTCACGTTACTTTCAGTTATCTGGAACTGCACAGGTTGAGAATTATCAGTGCCCTGAAACAGCATCTAATAACAATCAAGCCAGTTCTGCCTTTACTTTTCAATGATTAACTAAGAGTTAAATACAGATTTTAATCATGAGCACAAAGTGCTCAACTTTGTGAGTAACCAATTATAAAATAAAACATTAAATTCATAATTTAGGTGATTTCAAGGGATCAAATTCTTCCTTGCATTTCCTTGGGGATGAGGGAGTGTCAATTCACATTCAAAACTATTGTTCAGTTTATACCTCTAGCTAAGTTGCTTAAACAGTTGCTAGGTTTCATTTTCCTCTCCTGTAAAGCAAATATTGTTGCCAGGAGAAAAGAGTACATTTTTGTTAATCCAAAACCATGTACTATCACCCTATCTGGCATTATTATACAGTACTCTATACCTCTCAATCCTTTAGAGTTTGAAAATAATGAGCAATTATCCTTTATCCTATTCTTTGGAACACAGCTAAGTGATTAAACCCTCTGCTGTACTAAATCAAGAGAAAGAAATTACCTTTCAATAACTAGTAAGCTATTGATTAACTTAGCACCTATGAGTCCTGTTTCCTCAGAACCACTAGAAATCCGCAATTCTTTCTTTCCTCTTTCCTTTATCTAAATGATTTTTGACACTGGTTCTGTACGAGGAAGCTTCTATAAGGGAACATCTCAGTTTAACTCATGCATATCATGTGGGCTAGGGTTAGGGAAAAAGCAGGTGACTCAGAGACCTCAGCAAAAAAAATTTTGAGACTGTCCAAAGTTTTAAAATATTCATAGTTGGAAACTGTGAATAGATCTAGCATTATATGAGGGGCACTGTTATTCTCATCAGAAAAAGGAATCTCCCCTGCACCACGGCTCTACAATACTTTTGGCCAGTCTCTTCCCTAATCTTATCAAACCCTGCTCTCATGGTGGAGGTTCAATAGTTTGTTTGTTGTTTAAGGGGAAAATTTCTTCTTTTCTTGAAAAATATTAAAACAGAAACCCAGAAATTTAGGGGAAATAAAAGTAGTAAGGGGAAATAAAGAAAAAAAGAAACATCAGCAAGAAAGGGAGGCACACATAGGAAGAGGAAATGCCATGAATAAACAGACAAAATGTTTTTTCTTTGGGGGGGGGGCGAATGAAGGCAAAGAGGGCAGGAAGAAGAACATCGGTGATGGTCCAGCGGGTACAGGGATGAGAATGAGAGCACGGTAATTACCAGGGTGGAATGAAAGAGGCTGAAGAAGGAGGTGAAGGCTGGTCTGCAGGGAAGTGTCCAGAGTCCGGGGATAAGTCTCTAGTGCACGGGAGCCCAGTTCGGAGGGAGACGGTGTGGGGTCACGGGGCAGCGGGCTGGGGGCAGCCCTGGGCAGGAAGGCGCATTCCCAGGCTCAGCGGGGGCAGCTGCAGAGGTGCGGGGGGGGGGGCGGGCTTCAGGAGGCGGCAGGGCAGGGTGCGGGGCCACCTGCTGAAGTGCTGGGAGACCCCAGGAGGGATGGGGAGTGCGGGGTGTTGAGGGCACTTGGTAACAGACAGGGGTGAAAGAGGTGACAGGGGTGAGGGACGGGGATGGACATGGTGAGGCAGGGGCAGTGGTGGGAGCCGGCACTGAGGGAGGGCGAAGGTGAGGGAGGTGTTGAGGGCGCTGGGGAGACCGCCGGGGAGCTGGGGGCGTGGAGCTGCTAAGGACTGCGGAGGGGCGCTGAGCGGCACGGGCTGAGCAGCGGGGACAGGACTGGAGGGAACAGGGGCTGAGCCGGTGGGACAAGACTGGGGGAGGCAGAGGGTGGGGGGGAAGAGCTGGGGGGCAGGACTGGGGGAAACAGGGGTGAGCAGAGGAGAAAGGACCGAGGGGGACGGGACTGAAGAGGGGACGGGACTGGGGGAAGCGGGGCTGAGGAGACGGGGGCTGGAGGGGACAGAAACTCTGGGGAGTGACAGGGACCGAGAAGGGGACAGGGTCTGGGGAATGACAAGGCTTGCGGGTGACAGGGGGCTGAGCAGAGAGGACGGGACTGGGGGGGGGGTGACGGGACCGAGGAGGGGACGGGACTCCTGGGGGTGACGGGACCGAGAAGGGGACAGGACTCCGGGGAGTGACGGGACCAAGGAGGGGAAAGGACTCCGGGGGGTGACGGGCGCTGAGGAGGGGCCGCGGGCTCCGGCGGGCGGCGCGGGGCGGCGCGGGGCGGCAGGTGCGGGCGCGGCGGGCACTCACCGGCTGCGGGCTCCGGCGGCAGTGCCGGCGGGCGTGGGGCTCGGGCCCAGCAGGTCGGCGGCCCCGCCCGGCGCCGCGCACTTTCGGTTTCCTTTCCCGCAGACCCGGGGCGGGGCAAGGAGCCAGGCGGGCGGCCCGGAGGAGGAGGAGGTGGACGAGGGGGAGGAGGAGGAGGCGGAGGAGGCGGTGGGGCCGCGGGCGCAGGCGAGGGGCCGGGCCGAGCGCCCCCGCCCTCGGGGCGGGCAGAAGGCGGGCGTCGCCTCAGCTCCCCCAGGCGGCGGGGCCGGCGGGCGCGGGCGGGCGCGGCCTCGGGGAGGGGACTGCGGGGGCCGGGCTAACTGCGTCCGGGGCCGACGCAGGCCTCAGGCGGTCCCGAGGGAGCGGGGACCGGGCGAGCCGCTCGGTGCGTGCAAAGCGCGACATGGCGGCGAGGCCTAGGAGCCCGGCTGCCCAGTGTGTACGAGGCGGGGGGCGGGGCTAGGCGCGGCCTTGACAACCATTAGAGCGCTTGGGGCTGCGCGGCTCGGGGACTATGTTTCCCAGGGGCCCTCGCGGCGGGCCGGAAGGGGCGGGCCTCCTGCCAGTGCGCACGCGCGCCAGTCCGGCTGGTTATATAAGGGAGGCTCCAGCCGCTTTCGTTCTTTTGCTTCGGAGGCGCTTGTAGTTTGTAGTTGTTCTGTTCGCGATTCTCGGCATGTCTTCCTTCGCTGTTAACCACGTTTGTTTTATGGTGAGTGGGGACTCCACTGTTTTCCCTTCACGAGTTTGGTCCTCTTTTGTCCCGTTAGTGCCATCGCCTCACCTGCTTGGCCTCGTCTTCTCCAGCGCAGAGGCGTTAGGGCCGTGGGGAGATGAGTTAGCTAGGAAAACTCGCGCCTTCTGCTTGACTCTAAGGAGCCCTTGGCTGGTGTAAATGATGACTTCACTTTTTTCCCCATCAGATCGACAATGCTGATCTTTTTTAACACTTGCCAGTTAATTCTGACACACCAGCTTCAAGAGGCCCTTCCTCTCCATGTTCTCTCCTGGACATGGAAAATGGCGACTGACGCCCTTTTGTGTTTTAGGTTAACGCGATTGGATTCAGAATGGATGTTGCAAGACGGGCTCACCTCTGGGCTTCCACGGGAACCCCACTTTCTGTCTTCGGAGCTTTGGGGTAAGCACGTTTGTCTTAGGATCTAAGACGAACTTTGGGGGTTAGGATTAAATTTAATTGAAGTTAGTTTTCTTGTGTTGGTGCTGGTTGGAACTCAGGGCCTTGAGCATGCTTAACATGTGCTCTGCCACAGAGCTACTTTTCCCAGAGTTCTGTTGAAACTCTTAGGTGCTTATAACAATTTATATATTGGATGGGTTCCTAGGAAGAAACAGTTTTAGATGTCCAAAGAGTTTTCTTGAGCTTTTCCATTTGTGAAAAACCACAAGAATTTCCTTTGACCTAGATTCTAACTGCAGAGCTTATCCCCACAGGGTCTGGCTATATATTGCTTAGGCTAATAACTCAAACTTCTGGCCTCAAGCAGTCCTTCCAATCAATGCCTTGTCCTCTCAAGTGGCTGGGATTTCAGGTGTGATTTCTGCTCATTGAGTGAGAGGAGATGTGGCAGCAACTTATCTTGTTCCATATTCCTCTTGTTCAGAGCTCAAAGAGCAGCTGCAAAACACGCCACAGGCCTGTAATCCCAGTGGCTCAGGAGGCTGAGGCAGGAGGTTTGCAAGCCTTAGCAACTTAGTGAGACCCTGTTTTAAAAATAAAAAAGGGCTGGGGATATGACTGAGTGCCCTTGGGCTCAATCCCTGGTACTCCCTCCCACCAAAAAAAATTCAAAGAGCTGCTTGCTGGCATATATGATGACTGAACTTTTTTCCCCGACAGATCGACAATGTTGATCTAACTTTTCTAAGCCAGTTTCTGTCTGATATGCCTGCTTGAGCACCAACCATCCCCTAATCCCATGCCCATCTAACTGATGGGATTTAATCTTTCTGTGTTTTATCTTAGGTTTGCTACCAGAAACCAGGCTTTGAATGAACGAGGATAAATTCCAGGAGTGTGAAAGGATTGGTAAGTGATGCTGGCATTTCTTCCTCATCTGAACAGTAACTGCTTTTTTACTCATTGAGCCGGTGCAGCTGATGACACAACTTTTTTCCCCATCAGATCGACCCTGTTGATCTAACTAAACCTGTAAGCCAGTTTTATCTGATGCATCGACACAAAATAACTTCTGTTTTTATTTGTTGCTTGCTCTGTTGGTTGGTGTTTTTCCAGTGTTCAGATTATTTGTTCACTTCCTACAGGAGTCCTGGGTGCTATTATGTTGACATTAGTCTAATCTGATGTCTTTGCTTCAGTCCATCCTGCAACAGGTGAGGTTTCTGCTTTCCAGCTGTCACCCCACTTATGACCCAGTACTGAGTTGTGTATAAAGTGGGAGGGGGGAATGAGTTTGAAGTTGTGCTTATGAGGGATGATGTTGGGCTGTTGGTACTAGAAGGTCTTAAAGTTGCTGGACATTGTAGTTTCCTTTCCCTGGCAAATACCGCATCTTTTAAAATAAGGAACTTGTCTGGGGTTGTGGTTCAGCCGTAGAGAGCTCACCTAGCACGTGCAAGGTCCTGGGTTTCATCCTCAGCACCACATAAAAATAAATAAATAAAATAAAGGTATTGTGTACAACTACTAAATTTTTTTTTAATATTTTTTTTTTAGTTTTTGGCAGACACAACATCTTTGGTATGTGGTGCTGAGGATTGAACCTGGGCCGCACGCATGCCAGGCGAGCACGCTACCCTTGAGCCACATCCCCAGCCCAACTACTAAATTTTAAAAAAGCAAGGAACTTGTCTCACATGAGTTGGAATTTGTTTGATCATGATTATTTTTGTGGCATTCAATTGGATCCTCAGCCAGGCATGGTAGTATGTGATCACCTATAATTAAAGCTACTTGGGAGACTGAGACAAGGCCAGCCTGAGCTACTTAAACCCTCTCAAGGAGGGATGTGGCTCAAGTGGTAGCGTGCTTGCCTAACATGTATGAGGCACTGGGTTCAATTCCACCTAAAACTAAAGAATAAATATTTCCACCTAAAACTAAAGAATAAATATTAAAGAATAAATATTAAAAAAGGGCTGTGAATGTAACCTATTGGTAAAGCACTCTTGGGTTCAATCTCCAATGCAGAAAAACTCAATGATCCTTAACAACTGAGAATACTGTTACATAGTCTGTTATCCATTACACATTGACACATCTATGTATTAATTGTACAGTGCATTTATATTTAGGTTGTCACTTGAGAATCAACAAAATTGTTTTTGGGGGCAGTAGTAGGGATTGAACCCTGGGTTTTGACACTTGGTTGGTACACTAGGCTTGACCACAGAGCTACTCCCCATCCTATGTTTGTAGTTTTAGTCAGTCTTGCTAACTTGCTCAGGCTGGTCTTGAACTTGGACCCTCCTGCATCAGCCTCCTGGGTAGCTGTATACCACTATACCTGGCTAATTCCCCACTTTTAATAAAAGTTTCTCATTTGGATTTATTTTTTGACTGTGTTACCTTTACCCAGAAGGGCTTATTTGTGGATTTAGATTAAGTATTTCAATTGTAACCAGTGTGGGAATAATACATGGGCACAAATATTGGCAGTGTAGAAGAGATGGGTTATCGTAGTGGGAGTTAGCCAGCATGTGGAGAACCACATGCTTCCATATTCCCAGATAGAAAGCACTTTTCTGACCAAAATGGAACAGATTATAATGTACTTTATATTTTCCTTTTAGAAGTTGCTCAGCCATGGAGTTGGAGTACAAATACTGAAAGGAAAAGGAGTCCTGTGTTTCCAGCTGAACCAATCCCACAAGGTGTTTGTGTACTTAGCTGGAGGGCTAGCTCCAGTTGATGCCGTACTCCCCCCTTTCTTGAAAAATTCAAGAATTAAATTTCTGACTTTGTAGCATTTCTACCTGCAGAAAGAATAAAAGAAATTAAAACTTGTATTTTGTCATGGGAGGTAAACATTCAACATCGATAACAAGTAGCAAACAGGTATCTGTATATTTCCTTTGGTTTATGTGGCCTAATAGGCAGCTCTGACTTGCTAGGTCTCTTTACATTGCTCACTTACATTGCTCAATATTTACTGAGTATCTTACCATCTGACAGGCTCTATGGGGTATTGCCATATAACTATTCCATAGCTTGAAATAAATGCTATGGATCAGGAATCCAGGTCTATTTCAGGGAGTGGGAGACGGTCTATAGAAAATCCAATCACTGTCAGTTGCCTTAGATGTACATGCACATTCCTCAGAAGCTAATGAAAGCCAGGTCTCATCTGCAGCACAGATCCCTCTGAAGTCCCACATGGCAAAGGGAAAGATGTAGGAGTGCCTGGCAGCTCAAGCAAGCTGTCTCCTCAGTTTGCAGTGGGTCTTGATTTAAATGAGCATATCATGGCATATAAAACAATGCATTTGCTTAGAATCTATGCATGTCCTCCAATAGTCAAAACATTTCTAGATAATACCTAATAAATTCAATGCTATAGAAGTACGGTATTGTTAGGACATAATGACAAAAAGTGAATGGGACTGTAGCTCAATGGGTGTGCTGGGCTAGCTTTGGTTTGATACCCCACGATGCAGGGGGGAAATAGTCTGTACATGTTTAGCACGATTTTATTTTTTTTAATACTGGGGATTGAACTCGGGGACACTTGACCACTGAGCCGCATCTGCAGCCCTATTTTGTAAGTCAGGTCTCACTGAGTTGCTTAGCACCTCACCAGTGCTGAGACTGGCATTGAACTCAATCCTGTCGCAGCCTCCTGAGCCGCTGGGATTACAAGCGTGCACTATAAGGCACAGCTACAAATGTGTTTTTGAAAAGAATATTTTTGAGCTGTGGTTGAGTCCACAGGTGTGGAACTCTGGATAAAGGTCCAACTGCATTCCCACAATCAGTCCATTAATATTTCTCAAGTACCTACCCCATGCCAGGGTTTATTCTAGTTACTGGAGATATAATAGTGGAAAACAACCAGAAGAAAAGCTTGCCTGTGCCAGAGATGACTTCGCCAGTAGAGGGAGAAACCAAATAGAAAATAATGCACTGTAAGGTGCAAGGATTCTGGCTGTGGATATGTACAGGGCAGCGCTCCTCTGGGGAGCAAACTTCTGGAGGGTAACAGGTGCCCTGTTATCCACATTTGGAGTATTCTATAGTTTCTCCCTGGAACTAGTAAGATGACTAATAAATGCTCAATGCCTAGCTGCTATGGTAATGTCCTTCGCAAGGAGGCTCTCTGCTAGAGTCTTGTCAGCCTGCACCTTAATCTCAGACACTCAGCCTCTGGGAATAAAGGCGCTCTCTTAGACAACACCAGTGTGTCACTGAGCCTAAGCCTGGCCACATAACAGTCACTTTATACAATGAGCAGTATGTGCTAATGACCTAATGTGACCTATGGATATGAATAAAGCTGGCAGCTCAGATGAGCCCTTTTTACTTTGCCCCTGCACCTTGCTTCTGTCTCTTTTTTTCTTAACACTAAAGGGACTGGAGATATAGTTCAGTTGGTAGAGTGCTTGCCTCCCATGCACAATCCATGCACAATCCCTAGCACCACAAAAAAATAAAATATAATAATAATGGTAATAATAATGCCATGACTTGTCTGAGATCACCCAGCTGATAAGGGGCAGAGCCAGCCCTCTGTCAGTCTGGCTCTGTTGGTAGCCTTTAGCTTCATTGCAGTCCAGCAGACACAGGAAAGGAGCCCATTTCTGATCCTTCAAGGGTCATATGCTTTTGACTTCCCTGTGAAGGAGACACTACAGAGGTCAGAAGTGCCAGGGGCAGAAAAGCTCCCTAGAGAGCTCCCCTGGCCCACCACCCTAGTCTCTTGGCTTTGCTGTCATCGCTTTCCCAAGCCCTGGGGGCGGGGGCAGTCCTCCAGGGCTCATCCTGGGCAACTTGTCCCTCAGCTTCAGTCTCTTCCAAAACCTGATGCTTCTAGGATGATCCTCTTCTTTATCTTCTTAACTGAGGTAACTGGGGCAAATTCTTGCACCTGTATAAGCCTCAGTTTCCTCAGCTGTGAAGTGGGGTTCTTAACAATGCCTCCTTCAGAAAGGTTTCAGGCCAATAAAAATCACATCTGTAGGGATTGGGGTTGTGGCTCAGAGGTAGAGCACCATCTATCATGTGTGAGGCACTGGATTCAATCCTCAGCACCTCATAAAAATAAAATAAAGGTATTGTGTCCACCTACAACTAAAAAATATTAAAAAATGATTAAAGAAAATCATTTTTGTAAAGTGCTTAGCCTCGGGCCTGGCTTGTGGTAGGGACACAATTCATATCTTGTAAATAAACACATCTTTTTGCCAAAGTTAGATGGGAGGTGTTTGATAGTGGAGAGGTAGAAAAAGAACAATAAGTGTGTCCTGTAAGTGCTTGCCATGGGCCCATGCTGCATGTATTATCTCCGCCCAACCCTGCTCATTATTGAGTTTTATAGATTGGAAAACTGAAGCTCAGGGAAGTCGAGTGACTGACTTGAAGTCACACCTTGGAAGTAGCTTTGTTGTATTTGGGTCATAGCTCTGCCACTTTGCAGCCATGTGACCTTGAGAAGCCATTCACATCTCTCTGGGCCTCATTTCTTCATCTGGAAATTGGCTCACTGGCTTATTCATTGAATTCTGTTTTCAGGGTTCCTCCCTGGGTAGCACATATCAGAGTTTTGAGTGGCTGAATAACGCTGTGCCCATGTCTGCGCCAGAGTTAGTTACCTATTCATCTATGGATGAATGGGCAGTTGTGTCCACCTTTGGGCTATTAAAATGATCATTGTCATACAAGTATCTATTTCAGTCCTTGTTTTCAATTCTTTGGGGGTAGGACAAGGATACCACCTCTGGGGAACAGAGCTCTCATAGCTCTGCCTGGAAAGGGACTTCTCAAGTGCTTGCTATTTCCAGTTTATTTCTACTTTTAATTTCTCCTGGATTTTGCTTGCTTCACTCCTAATTGTGGCTATACAATTACCAGGGAGGATGGAGCCAGATCTTCCCCAGAACCTGCAACTTCAGCCTCCGTCTGCAGGGGGCACTGCGGGCACGCATTTCTCCAACATGTGACCAGAAGCTTCCATCCCCAGCCAGGAAAGGGGAAAGTAGCCCTGGCTAGGGCCTTGCTGATGGGAAAGCTTGTCAGAACCTGCAGCCAGCACTTGAAGGGTGGACTGCAGCGTTGGAGCCCGTTCCCCAGGCCTGAGACCGCACAACTTCCAGGCTCATCTTGCAACCGACGAACAAATCAGTAATCAAGTTCCACGGTTCCGGGTTTCCCTTTGTTCTATTATGTTTTCATAGCAGGGCAGCTACTACCAGCTACTACTCGCTAAAATGTTGGCAGCTGAATTCAATTTTATAAACTAACAACTGGGCAACACACATGATTGGGCCTCATGGCCCTGAGGCCACCAGTTTGAGACCTCAGTAACTGTGTCCTTTTCAGCACTGCCCTTGTCATTCCTGAGTGGGATGCCCAGTTAGATGAGAATGATAAACAACTAATAATTTTTTAGTGTTTAAGTATGTCCCATGCAATATTTGGGACATAGTAAAAAATATTTGTTGTGTATATGATATTCTAATGTAATGAGCCATTATGTACTTTTATTTGCAAAATCTGGCAACCCCTGTCTTGGGGCACCTGCTTGGGACAGTGGCATCTGTTCTTTAAGATGCAGCTCCATGGACCTGGTATCTTCTGAGTAACTTTCATATAATTTGTCAACTTGAATTTTTCCTCCAAAGTTATCTGGGGGGCATTGGGCTGTGGAGTCTCCCAATACCTAGTCTCTAAACTGGCTTCAAAGCCTGGGCTGGTGGAATTGGCAGGCTGAGTGGCCAGTCTGACAGGTCCTCTCCTCCTCCTCCCATGGTCCTGATGTTAGTTAACTACAAGTCTGTTTAGAAGATGTCTTAGGGGGCTGGGATTATGGCTCAATGGTAGAGTGCTTGCCCAGTACACAAAAGGTACTGGGTTCAAACCTCAGCACCACATAAAAATGAAATAAAGATATTGTGTCTACCTATAACTAAAAAATAAATATTCAAAAAAAAGAAGATGTCTTAGTCCAGTTTATGTTGCAATAACAAAATCCCTTAGACTGGATAATTTAAAGGGAAAGAAGTTTATTTTGACTCCCTTTTCTGGAGGCTGGAAAGCCTAAGCGAGTAGAGCTGGAGAGGGCCTTACGCTATTTCAACTAAAGGCAGAAAACGGAAAAGTAAGTGGACCTATGTACAGGAGGCGGAACATGAGGGGCAGCTTCACGTGATAAGAACCTACTCTCAGCAAAGCACAGTGTTGCACGCCTGTCATCCCAGCAGCTTCGGAGGCTGAGGCAGGAGGATCGCAAGTTCAAAGCCAGCCTCAGCAATGGCAAAGCTCTAAGCAACTCAGTGAGACCTGTCTCTAAATAAAATACAAAATAGGGCTGCGGATGTGGCTCAGTGTTCCACTGAGTTCAACTCAGTGACCCTGAGTTCAATCCCCACTACACCCCCCACACAAAGGAACCTGCTCTTATGATAACTACTCCAGTCACATGAGAGTAACCCAGTCGTGTGAGAGAGGCACTCATTTCTCTTAATGACCTAATCATTCTTAAAGGCCACAACTCTCAACACCCCCACAAGGGCCATTAAATTTTCAACATGAGTTTTGGGGGAGGGGGATAAACCAGCTTCGGCAGAAACAGACCATCTTGAGTTTATTTTTATCTGTGGCTTTAAAAAAAAAAAAGAAAAGAAAAGGAGAAATCTGGACCCTCGCATTTGGCAGGCTCCTTAAACAAATGGTCTTTTGCTAAAATAGACCACTGGCTGGTGGGAGCCTGTGGTGGGTGGGGGAGGAGGACACAAGTGGATGCCAACATTGTTTTGCCCCCAGGTTAAAACGGCAGGGCGTGCAGTCTAGGACGTGGATGTCCCCTTAGCTGTGCCCGAGTACCTGATGCTCTTACAGGTAGAGGGACTACCTGGTGAGCATGGTGGTGTTCACCCCAGGTGGTACCAGGCAGGCTGTCTCAAACTGCTCCCCTGGTCCCATCTTTCTATCACATAATTCGTCCACTGGAGTCATAGTGACAGCAGAATATTTCCCACCAGGCTCAGTGCTGGGTACTGTACATACTTCAAACACGTTTTCCTCCCCTTGACTGGAGCAGGGAGGCCACATTATTACTTTACAGATAAGGAAGCTGAGGTCAGGAGAGGGACTTGCCTCAGCCCCAGGTAGTAAATGGCTTTGCCCAAGTCTTCCTTTGCCCCTCCGCACCCTGTCTGCCCAGGGCTTCTGGCTCGACAGGTCTGCGCCCTGTGGTTCCCAATGGGTCCCCCGCGGGAGCTTGGGCAGGAGGTGGGAGGAGGCTGGCAGGTGAGGCGCAGGTCCCAATCCCCTGGCTTGTGCCCTGCAGGACAACTCAGGCTGGCTGCTTCTCCATCGAAGGCCACCTCCATCAAAGGCCACCTCTCCAGGGCTTCTCCAACTGACTCTCCTTCAGGACTCCAGTGACTGCTCCTTTATGGCCCCTTCAATTTAGGGGGTGCTTCCTGTTCCCAGCTTCAGGGCTCTGCACTAGCCCTTGAGTCCTTCTGGAATTATGCTTCATTTGAGCCAGACTGTCCAGTGGGCCATGGCTGGTACAGAGGCAGAGCTGGGGTTTGAACCCCTGACTCCAACAGAACCTCTGCCAAGGCCTCCCAGAGCTGCTTGCTGGATGCTCCTGCCAGGCTGAGCATCTCCCTTCTGGCTTGGACCACGATCTGCTCTAATTTTTATCACTTTTCCACAACAATTGAAGAAAATGTTGCCAAACACATGCTCTGTGCCCGCCAGGCAACTGGCCCAGTTAAAAATACCACAAAATGTGTCGAGTTTGACAAGACTTATTCTGAGAAGGAACTCCTAGTCAACGTGTATTCCCGCCCCTCCCCAAAGGCTTTGTTAGGACCATTTTAAGAAGCCTTTCTAGAACATTCCCTGGGGGGAAAGCACTGCGCTGAGCCAGAGTAGTGACAGGGAAGATAGTTATCCCCCATCTGGCCCCTACAGCAGTTCACAGCCAAGTCACCAACCACCCGACTGGTTCAGGACACAATTTCAAGGGAGAATAGACCAAGTCGCTCATCTACCTTTGGTGTTTGAAAATAGGGACATAATCTTTTTATTAAAAAAATTAAAATCATGTTAAAATTCAGGTGGGATATATACTCAAATATATTCTTAATAAAAATAACTATTATGAGGAATGAATTATTGATAATAAAGACTTGGACCTTAGGACATATGTTTAATGACAAAAGCCAGTTTCAAAGTTTGCAACTAAATGATCATTGATAGACATTCTCGGGGGGAAAAAACTGATAGAGATGGAGAAGAAATCATGACGGGAATGGGAGAGAGGAGCTCAGGCCTAAAGGATAGCACAAAGATTCTTTTGTGGTGATGGGATCTATCTTGACTGAGCTGGTGGTTACAGGAAAATATAAATCTCTTTGTGGGATAAAATCATGTGAATTATATATGCATTGAGTTGCATAGAATTATGTGTGTGTACAAAAGTGGTGGCAACAGAATAAAGTCTGAATCTCATTAAACAGCATCACGTCTAATTACTATTCCCTTTAGTTTCATACTGTATTACAGTTATATAAGATGCCACTCTTGGGGGCAGCTGGGTTAAGGGTTCGCGGTATTCTCTGTATTCTTTTTGCAGCTCCCTGTAAATCTATAATTACTTCAAAACAAAGAGTTAAAAATACTTTCATCATTGCCCAATCAGAATATGTGCATGGTAGAAAGTCAGAAATACAGAAAGAAAAAATATATATAGCAACTCAGAGACGCCACTGTTAAATGTTATTGCGTATCTTTCTAGATATTTCTCTAGCGTTTCTATGTCCCATATGTCTTTTTTCCAAAGTTGCATCACACTGTAACGCTGTTGTAACCTGCTCTCCGTTACAGTCTTCATTTTCCCATGTTAATAAAATTTCTCATTTGTCCCCCAGAGTTCTGTGCAGTTGACAAGGACTTACACTCCACGCTCTCACTGTGTCCCTGGTGCCCGCTGCTCTAGCACCTTCAATCCCTTCCCTCACAACATGGGCTTGTCAGGGGCATGCTTTCATTTTCTGGTCCATCTGATTGTCCCCCCACGCCCACCCCCGGGGTCTTTCCTGCTTCCTCCTCGTCCTGCAGCTCCTGGAGGTTGGGTGTTTGCTCTAAAGTCTTGGTGGAGTCCAGTTAAATATTTTGGCAAGGAAGTGTGGTGGACAACACCTCATGTCCTATGGCATCCTGGTGCATTTATCTATCTGTTTATTGGTCCTGGGGATTAAAC
The DNA here is from genome assembly GCF_045843805.1 of Urocitellus parryii. Lineage (NCBI taxonomy): Eukaryota > Metazoa > Chordata > Mammalia > Rodentia > Sciuridae > Urocitellus > Urocitellus parryii. Next base: position 192,998,106 of record NC_135536.1, on the reverse strand, counting down.
CCGGCAGTGCGTAACTTATTTTTGATTTTGAGAATACTGATTTGGGAGAAAGGGGTTTTTTAGGTGTTATTCCATCTGATTGCAGGGGGACTGGCTACTCAGCAGTGTCGCAGCAACTCCACACACCCCACCTGCTAGTCCCCGGGCGGGGAACTGAGGCACCATGAGGGCTGTAACGTGACCAGCGTCTGCGCCTGAGGTTCCAGCTCCGTCTTCAGCTGATATTCTCTGTAATCGAGTCCTCTCTGTATGCACGCTGCTGGGTGACTGCGAGACACAGTTCCTGCGGCAAAGGCGGGATGGATACTGAACCTCTCCCCTTTGGTGCCACTTTCCAAAGTAATGCACTTTGTGATCAGCCTCAATGGGGACACATGAAGTTTGTTCTAAAATTTAACTTATTTTCTGCAATGGAAATAGAGCCCGGGGCTTCCTGCATGCTGGGCAAGCGCTCTACCACCGAGCTGCACCCCAGCCCTTGGTCGCCCCACCCCCCGGCTTTCTCAGTTTTGAGTATTATCTACTCATGGACTTTTGTTAATTGAATGTGCTTTGATCCATTAGAATTATTCTTCTTTAAAAATTAATCTTCATTTTGGTGATGGGGGTTGAATCCAGGGCTTCGTATGTGCTAAGCATGTACCCTACTGTGGAGCTCCATCCCCTGCTCTAAATTAATCTTTGGGTTGAAGCATAACAGGCACATAGAAAAGGACAGGTCATTCAGCTCAATGAATTCCCACAGAGAACAGGCCATGTGACAACTGTGCAGATTGGAATTCAGAACCTGCCCCTACCCACCCACCTCCTGGGGCACACACAGCCCAACCTTCCTCCTCCCAGGTCCTGACTTCTAAACCCGTACCTTAATTTATCATTGTCCTTTTTTGGTGCTCAAATGGCCACAACTTTGGCCTGTAGAGACCCTTTCAGGCTGGCTCCTGTTTCCTTTGAGGCGATACCATTAGTTTTTGAAAGTGTCCTTGTTTTCTGGCGTACCAAGTCACAAAGGAAAAATACCGCGTGGTTCTGCTCTTATGGGGTCTCTAGAGTGGTTAGACTTCTAGACCCAGAAAGCAGAAGGGTAGTTGCCAGGGACAGGCGAAAGGAGAATTAGGGAGGTGTTTCCTGGATGTACAGTTTGAGTTTTGCAGATGAAGTTCTGGAGGGGGCCGGGTGTGGCTCAGTGGGAGTAGGGTGCTTGTTTAGAGACTGGTTGCATAGGAAGGTGAACCTACTAAACTTTATTGAGATGTACTCTTTTCTTTCTTTTAGAATTTTCTTTAGTTGTAGATGGACATAATATCTTTGTTTTATTTCTTTATTTCTTTATGTGATGCTGAGGATCTAACCCAGTGCCTTACAAGTGCGAGACAATTGCTCTACCACTGATCCACAACCCCAGCCCCAGCCCAAGATGTACTGTTAAAAATGGCTAAATTATGGGTTATGTACATTTTATAACAATTTTAAAAATGCAAGGGCAACCATAAACTGGCAAGACAGAAGGAGCAGTAGCCACCACAGCGCTGACAGAAAAGGCAACTTTCCATGACAAGCATTGGATCCGAGTTTCCTGAATGAGTTCACCTGAGGGTAGGTCAGCTCTGTATGTTTAGCTCTATTAGCTGATGGCTTTTAAGGGGGAAAAAAGAATTTGTATCGCCTGCTTTAATTTGCATCACCTGTAAAGTCTCAGTAGTTCTTTACACAAATACACTTTTCATATCATCTGTAAAAAATAAAAAAAGATAATTCTTTTTAAAAAATATTTATTTATTTTAGTAGTACACAATACCTTTGTTTTTTTTTTTTAATATTTATTTTTTAGTTTTTCGGTGGACACAACATCTTTGTTGGTATGTGGTGCTGAGGATCGAACCCGGGTCGCACGCATGCCAGGCGAGCGCGCTACCGCTTGAGCCACATCCCCAGCCCTTTGTTTTTATTTATTTATTTTTATGGGTGCAGAGGATTGAACCCAGGGCCTCACATGTGCTAGGTGAGTGCTCTACCGCTGAGCCCCAGCCCCATTTGGCAATTTACAGCTGTCATCAGCTGCTAGAATAACAGGAAACACAGGAGTTGGCTGCTTGATGGGTGCAGATTCCATTTTTCCACCGGCTGCTGCCTGTCCCCAGGGCATTGTTATTATTGTTTAATCTGGAAAAAGTAGAAAAATCGAGTTCTCTCCCTTTTTCTTCTTTAGATGCACTGAGAATAATTGTGGTTTTTCTTCGCCCTCCCTCCTGCTTTTAGATCATGCTCTTTAACATGCCGAGTTCTTGATGATGCAAACAGTCATTGGCTGAGAATTTGCCCCTGGTGAACATCTCCTAGTGAGCTGATTATTCCTGGAGAAGCCGGCCAGGTGGCGGATTCAGATGCGGTTTCGAAAAGTGCTCACCGGCTTATTGATTTTTCCATGCAACACGTTTTATCTGATGTAAAATTCTCCACAGTGCTAAGGTCTTAAAAGTGCTCTTGATACATAAGAAAACAGCTCCAGGGTGAATGGCCCCAACCTAAAAAAAATGCTAAAGAAAACACCCCTCCAGGGGCGCTGGATTATTTAAATGACATTTTTATCCTGAACCTTTAAATAGCACTGTGTGGTGATCAAGGCGGCACAGGGCTCCTGGGCATGGTGATCCTTAAATCACAGTGTTGTGGTGGCAATAAAAGAAAGTGACTAATTCTCAAGTCTCGTGTGCCTATTAGTGGTTCTGGCTCTGCCATTTACTAGCTGGGTGGATTTGGGAGAACTGCTTTATCTGCATATATTCTCTTATACAAAATGGTCTAAATGCTGCTGGCTTCTATCTCATAGGGTTGCCATAATGATTGGTGCGTCGTGCTCAGATACCTATCTGCAGTGATCACTAGTACGGTTTGGTGCAGCCACCCTGACCCATCCCACCCCCCACCGCCACACACACTGCTTTTGTACCACTGGTGCCAACGTCAACACAGTGAGAAAGGTCGATGACATCTTATTGTCTTTATGAAAATTCTTTTGACCTTGTAGATGTTATTTATTTATTTATTTTTGGTACCGGCGATGGAACTCAGGGGCACTTAACCACTGAGCCACCTCCCCAGCCCTATTTTGTATTTTATTTAGAGACAGGGTCTCACTGAGTTGCTTAGCTCCTCACCAGAGCTGAGGTTGGCTTTGAACTTGCCATCCTCCTGCCTCAACCTCCTGAGCCCCTGGGATTACAGGCGTGTGCTAGAGGCTATATTTTAACAAGCACTGATGTATTCCACAGCCTTTGTTTGAATTTTGCTGATTTTTCGATTAATATCCTTTTATGAACCAAGATCCAGTCAAGGAGCACTTGTCACGGTTAGTTGTCTTTGGTCTTTATTTGTCTTTCATGATCGAGACGCTTCAGTAGAATGTCCCTCTGTTTAGGTTTCATGTGGCCTGCTGTTTCCCTAGGAATGAGTTCAGGTTTTGCACTTTGGGGCCTGAATGCACAGAAGTGCTGTTGGGCCCTTCCCAGCCCAGGATGTCAGGAGGCACTGATGCAGGGCTGGTGGTAACGGGTCCCTGCACTTTCCTTATTCCAGGTTTGGAGTCACTCGTCTCTCCAAGGAGCCCTGGTTCCTTTTTCTGGAGAAACCAAGATCTCCATGGCCATGTGCTCGTGGTCACAGGGGTGTTGCTGCCCCTAGGCCTTTCAGCAGACAGAGTGGGAAACACGCGGCTCCCGACCTCAGGCATGCACTCTAGCTGGGGAGCCAGGCAGTCGACAAGGAAGCGAATCCAGAGAGGTGATCATTCAGACAGTAGTAAGTGATATCAAGGAAATACAATGGGGAGATGGGAAAGAAGATGACCCGGGACCATTTTGCCTATAAATACTCAGGGCAGGCCTCCGAGGATGGGACACGTAAGACAAGACGTGAATGATGGGAGAGTTGGGCATGTGAAAATCCGAAAGGAAAGAGCATTGGGAGTGGGAACAGAAAGTGCAAAGCCGCCGGGTATGGTGGCACTCACCTGTAATGTAATCCCAGTGGCTGGGGAGGCTGAGGCAGGAGGATCACGAGTTCAAAGCCAGCCTCAGCAAAAGCCAGGTGCTAAGCAACTCAGTGAGACCCTGTCTCTAAATAAAATACAAAATAGGGCTGGGGAGGTGGCTCAGTGGTTGAGTGCCCCTGAGTTCAATCCCGGGTACCAAAAATAAAGAAGGAAAGGAAGGAAGGAAAGAAGGAAGGAAGAAAGGGTGGATAAAGGCTTTGAGATGGAAGTGAACTTGGTGAAGTCGCACAGAACTCTGTCCTGCATTCTACTACAGCTGTTGAGGAACTTGTCCAAGATGAACTTGATGCACATAACCAACATCAAACACGCGCTTATCTGGACCTGGATTTGTTAAGGTGGAACCAAAACTTTAAACCCCAAACATTTCTCCAAAAACATTCAACAAGTTTCCTTTATTTGAATTGGTACTTGAGCCCAGGGGTGCTTAACCACTGAGCCACTTCCCCAGCCCTTTTTTGTATTTTATTTAGAGACAGGGTCTCAGGGAGTTGCCTAGGGCCTCACTAAGTTGCTGAGGCTGGCTTTGAACTTCTGCTCCTTCTGCCTAGCCTCCTAAATCACTGGGATTACAGGCGTGTGCCATCACACCTGGCTCAACAGGTTTCCTTTGCGCAGGAAGAATTTTGCTGATCTCTAAATCATGGGGCTCTAATTTCCCAGACTTTCTCTGACAAGAAGGAAAATTGAGCTGTAAAGCTAAGCATCCATTGAAAGGGCCGCAACCAGCTCCAACCTAAACTTCATCATTTACCAGTGCAGCCAGCTCGGCATTTGGTAGAAAATGGTGAAATAATATTTGCCTGTATGTCCAAGGGTGCCATGTGCACCAGGGGCTGGGCTTTATCCAAAGGCAGCTGGAAAACTCGTTGGATCAGGCATCTGTCTCTTAGACCATGGCCAGCCAGGCAGGACGTCACCTGGATAACTTCCTTGCCTAGAATTAGCTGTGTCCTTAAATCAACATAAAACATAAACACACAAAGGGCACGGGAAGGCGGCCAGAAAAAGTGGCTGTTCCACATTGAACATTTTGGGATCTTGATCCAAGGCCCAAGTCGGCATTAACTGACTCAACACCCTCATTTACAAACATTTACAATGGGCTGGGCGTGAGGAGGAAAGCCTGCAACTCCAGCTACTTGGGAGGCTGAGGCAGGAGGGGCACAATTTTGAGGCCAGCCTCAGCAACTTTAGTGAGACCTTGTCTCAAAATAACAGTAAAATTTAAAAAGGGTTGAAGATATAGCTCAGTGGTAAAGCACCCCTGGGTTCAATCCCTAGTGCTTGGGGGAAAAATTTTTTTTTGTACTTGCCTGTACTTTTGGGCTGGGTGACCTCAGGCAAGTGAATTTACTCCTCTCAGCCTCATCTCATCTCTGAAAAAGTCAGTAGTGGGGGGGGGAGGGGGGAGGGGAGGCGGGGGGGGCAGGGGGGGCAGCAGCACAGCATCCCCTGGGAGACTTGCTGGAAGAGCAGATTCCGGGCTGCACCTCAGACCTACTGAATTAGACATTCTGAGGCTGAGGCGAAGCCATCTGGTTTAGCAAGGTCTCTAGGTGACTCTGACACACCCAACAAAGTCCAGACCTTGAAGTACTGTGACCGACTTGTTTTGGTTTGCCGGGGACCTTTCTTGATACTGAAGGTCCTCTGTCCCAGAACCTTCTCCCGCCAACCCCCACCCCCACCAGTCCTGGGCAAACCTGGTCGTTTGTCATCCTACCTTGATGGGGCAAGAGAGAACTTTCTGGGGTCTTAGTAACGTTCTATGCCTTTGCCTGGGTGGTGGATAATGAGCATATATGTGTAAAAAAATAGCAAGGGGTCTTGTGAAAGTTCACACACTGTATGCACTCCACCTTCAAAAACACTGAAGTCCAGATATATTCTGGTTCCACTTAAGCAATGTAAGGGTCCTGTGAAAAGTCGGAGGAAGAGACCACCAAGAGACTGACTCATGCAATTGCAGAAGGGGATTTATTGGGGATCCATTCCAGCGCACTGGGGCTCCGTGCTCACTCAAGAAGGGAGAGCAGCCCAGAGCCCTGGGGAGGGGTCGAGCAGTGCTTAAGTACACTTTTTGGGGAGGGTGAGGGCTTTGCATACATCAGAACAAATCAGCATGAGGCACGGGAAAATTGAACAACAACTCTCATACATGATTAGCACATTCATTGGTGGGAACAGGTCGGGCGGGGGTGATTGGTCACTCCTAAGCGGGGGGGGGGGTGGGGGGGTGGGGGGGTGGGGGGGTGGAGGGGTGTGGGGGGTGGGGGGGTACACATTCAAACTGATTGGTTTGGTCCCTGTATGCCTATGTGACAAGCTGCACAGGGCCTTAGGCTAAATGGCCAGTAGGGAATTTCAGGTTCTGGGTGTAGCAGAGGAACTTAACCATACCTGGTCCTTCACTTTTTAACTCAGGCCTTGCAGCTTAGAAACTTTACCCTTTCAGCAAGAGCTCTGGTGGAGGATTCCAGATGTTGGTACCGTAAAAACTCTGCAGGCATTTTCCCTGCTCAGTCAGGTTTGTGAATGAACACACAGATCTTCAGGGGTCTTGTTAGGGTGAAGGTGCAGCAGGTCTGGGCTGGGGTCCCTGAGCTTCTGCCCACACACTCCCAGGGCTGCTGTGGCTGCTGGACTGGGCTCTGCGTGGGAAGCCTAGGCCAGGTGTACCGTCTAGGGTGGGAGACAGGGCCACCTCCTGAGACTTCTTGGTGCTGTTAGTGAGGAAAGAAGGAAGTGGGGGAACAGGGACTAGCTATGAGCCAGGTAACCCGGCAGCATTCAAAGAGCTAAGATTTAGGGTCAAGTTAGAGAAACAGGGGTGCCCAAATGGGCCCTCTCACCAGTCGGAAGTCAGGCATCGGCTCCAGCCAGGACTTGCCCAGGAGGGCCATGTCCACCTGAGCCTCGGGTCTCCTTACTAAGCAGACAGGACTGAGGACTCATGCACGGCTCAGCCTGCTTGTCCCAAAGTCGCCCAGGGGTTTGCCTGTCTGGAGCAGCCATGCGCAGCGTCCAGAGGTGCCCTCCTCCTCTGCCCGCAGACACCGTGGAGACTGACCCTGGGCTGCGGCTGGTTTAACTGCCCAGATGGAAGCTGGCAGGGGGTGCCCTGCTTGGACAGAGATTAATGACTCCATTATCTCCCTGGGCAGTCTTGCTCTGTGGCCCTCCCGGAATGTAGACAGAAGGTGTAAGTAAAGTCCTTGTCTGAGCCTTCGCATTTTTCATCGTTTCCAGATGGGAATTTGTTCCTCGAGACCCTGGGCTCAAAGCCAGGAGGTGTCTGTGTTTGGAAGACTGAGCTGGTCCGTTTGGGGGCCTGCGGCAGTCCTCCTGAGCAATGGGCTGAGGCTTGGGGGCAAAAACTGGACCCCCCCCTTTTCTTTTTTTTTGGTACTGGGGATTGAACTCAGGGGCACTCAACCACTGAGCTGCATCCCCAGCCCTAATGTGTGTTTTATTTAGAGACAGGGTCTCACTGAGTTGCTTTGGGCCTTGCTAAGTTGCTGAGGCTGGCTTTGAAGTCTCCATCCTTCTGCCTCAGCCTCCAGAGATGCTGGGTGGTGTGCACCACCGTGCCTGGCTGTTTTTTAATTTTGATTCAGTTTCCCCCCAACTTCATTAAAGTATCAGTGAAGCACATGACATAGCACATTTAAAAATTTTTTTTTGATCTTTATTTATTTATATGTGGTGCTGAGGTTCAAACCCAGTGCCTCACACATGCCAGGCAAGTGCGCTGCCACTGAGCCCAGCACCAGCCGATAGCACATATTTGAAGAGTGTAATTTGATTATTTTTGAGTAGATCCGTCCATGAAATCATCATCGCAATCAGAACAGAGAACCCCTGCAGCACCCCAGTTTCCTTGTATCCCTTTACATCCCTTCCTCCCTCCCACAGCCCCTCCTCTATGTAACTACTTCTGTCACTACCAATTAGTTTGCACCTTGTAGATTTTATATAAATAGAATCAGGCAACACATGCATGTGCATATCTTCACCTTGCCTCTTTCACTCACTTCATGATTTTGAGAGCCATGCATGTTGTCGATATCAACAGTTTGTTCCTTTCCATTGCTGAGTAGTACTCCATGGTATGGGTATGCTGTAATTTGTCTGTTATTTTATCTGTTGATGAACTTTTTAGTTTGCTTCTAGGGTTTTTTTTTTAAGTGTGTGTGTGTGTGTGTGTGTGTGTGTGTGCGTGTGTGTGTGTGTGTGTGTGTGTGTGTGGTGCTGGGGATTGAACCCAGGACCTTGTGTGTGCAAGACAAGCACTCTACCAACTGAGCTATATCACCAGCTTTTTTTTTTTTTTTCTGGGAGTGAAGTGGGGTAGGGTGGGGATTACAAATAAAGCTGCTTTGAACATTTGTATACAAACCTTTGCATGGAAAAATGTTAGTTTCTCTTGGGCAGACCCCCCTGGGTACAGTGGTTGGGTCTGGTATGGTGGTTGGGTCATATCACTGAAACATACATTTTTAACTCTTCAAGAATCTGCCAGGCGGGTTTCCAAAGTGGTTTGACACATTCTGCATGGCATCAGCTGTGAGTGAGTTCCATGGGCTCCACATCCTCTCTGGCGCTGCTGTGATCAGTCTAATTAAAAGTGTCCTAATGGGTGTGACATGCTGTCTCATTGTGATTTTCACTTGCATTTTCCCTATGACTAGCTGGTGGACGTCTCTTATGAGCTTATCGGCCATTCACATCTCCTTCACCTTCTCCTTCTCCTCCTTCTTTTTTCTTTTTTTTTTTAATATTTTTTAAGAGAGAGAGAGAGAGAGAGAGAATTTTTATTATTTATTTTTTAGTTCTCGGCGGACACAACATCCTTGTTTGTATGTGGTGCTGAGGATCGAACCCGGGCCGCACGCATGCCAGGCGAGCGCGCTACCGCTTGAGCCATATCCCCAGCCCCCTCCTTCTTTTTTCTTCGTCTTTTCCTTGTTAGGGATCAAACCCAGGCACTGTGCATGCCGGGCAAATGCTCCACCACGGAGCTATAACCCCAGCCCAATTTTTTAATATATTCTTTTGTGAAGCATCCATTCAACTTCTGTTTTCTTTCCCTTATTGAGTTATTTGCTTTCTTATTATTGAGTAATGTAGATAAAAACAAAGAGAGACAGAAAAAGCAAGCAAGGGGCAAGGGCAAAGTAAAAAGGGCTCATCTGAGCTGCCAGCTTTATTCATATCCATAGGTCACATTAGGTCATTGAGGTCATTAGCACATACTGCTCATTGTATAAAGTGACTGTTATGTGGCCAGGCTTAGGCCCAGTGACACACTGGTGTTGTCTAAGAGAGCGCCTTTATTCCCAGAAGCTGAGTGTCTGAGATTAAGTTCAAGGCTGATAAGACTCTAGTAGAGAGCCTCCTTGCGAAGGACATTACCATAGCAGCTAGGCATTGAGCATTTATTAGTCATCTTACTAGTTCCAGGGAGAAACTATAGAATACTCCAAATGTGGATAACAGGGCACCTGTTACCCTCCAGAAGTTTGCTCCCCAGAGGAGCGCTGCCCTGTACATATCCACAGCCAGAATCCTTGCAGAGTCGTAAGAGTTCTTACAGATGTGCTCAGTGCTGCCTTCCATGCCCTGTGTGGCCGTCGTGGTTATGAAGAAAGGAACTCAAAGTGCCGTGTAAATTAGTCTTTTTGTTATGATTCCTTTCAAGCCTCAAGCACTGCATCCTCTTTTAAACTGAGGAAAGATGGCCTCTTTCTGAGCTGCTTCCAGCGCCTGGCTCCCAGGCAGGTGCTCCCCCACGCACGCTCCCAGCAGGGGTCAGCTCAAGACAAGACACCAAGACGCTGAAGGCGCTGAAGATAGAAGAGGTTCCTCACCCACAATCACCCTTTGCTCCATCTCCTGTCTCCTGGTCGCTTCTGGAACATTTGGAGTTTTGCTCTGGATACCCCTGGCGCCCCGAGATGCTCCTTGGTACAGAGGAGAAGCTGAAGTCTCACTGCTGTTCGGGGCGCCCCAGTGCACGGGCTCCTTCCCTGCTGACGGGAAAGGATGCCCCAGCCGCCCCTGGCTGTCCCAGCCACCTTGGCAGAAGTGCCATGTGTGTGAAAATGGAAAGCATTTGGACACCCAGTGCAGCCTTGGGAGGACCTCAGCGGCAGCCACTTTACCACAGCAACTGCGTGGGGGACCCCGGAGTGAGGACCACCCAATAGAGCCCTGTCAGCCCTCAGCACACTGCGATGACAAGAAGCCTTGAGGTCTGGGGCGGTGCGCTACACAGCAGTAGATGAGGACACAGAGATGAACAGTGAAGGAGACTGAGGGGACCCTGCCCCCACCCGGAGCACAGCCCACTCAGCCCAGGTCCACGGAGGCAGGGTGCTGCACACTTGGGCGTGTCCATCATCCCTGTCCAGTGGGCAGGAGGATAAGTTTCTCCTTGTGGCTGGAGATGTTGCATCTGCCAAGTGCTCACAGCCCCCAGGGCCCTTGCAAAGGACAGCAAGGGAGGTTTTCTGGGAACTGGGTCACCAGTCACTTGGATGTTTCAAATCTGGCAGGAAAGAGAGAAACCAGACGAAGGAGGCTGAGGACTTCATAGGAGACCGCAGGGCTGTGTCTCGGGCGCACACCACAGTTAGGAGGTCCTAACTGTGTCCTCACTTGGCCTCCGTGTTGCTGGGACCTCTCTCTGGAAACGTTTGTAAATCTTTATTTGTAAACTGCATTTTAATATGTGCTCTCTCTCTATTAAAAGCAGCCACCCTTTTCTTCCCACTCCCTGTTCAGTTTTCCAGAGGCAATGACTTCACATTTTTTCCCACATTTATTTGAAGAGATGATACAAAGCATGCGATTAAAATGTCAAAAGCCACCAAAGGTAAAGAGAGAAAAGCTGGATCCTCTTCCTCCATCTCTAGCATCCTACTCTGGTCCCTGCCTTGAAGGGCGACCTCGCATCTCCTTCCAGACACAGGCTGCGCTGAAATCAGTGCATAACATAAACAGCCTGAGACGATAAACAGAGGTGGCATCATGCCCCTGGCTTTGTCACCTAATAATGCATTGTAGAGGTCTTCCTGATCACTGCATAGAGAGCTTCTTTATTATGTTCAGGGGCTCATAATATTCCAGTGCAGAGATGGACCCTCACTCCTTGGCCAGCTTCCGAGATAGACTCCAAACTTTTGATATCACAGCAGAGCAGCAGGTAACCTTGGACTCACCTTTTCTAGACACGAACCCCGCCCCCCATCCCTAAGGATTCCTGAATCAAAAGGTACACGATTTTGTAATTTTGATGTCAACACTCTATCCTCCAAAGAGACTGCCCTTGATGTCCTCCTTTGCCAGCTTCATGCTCAAGGCCGCCCCCCCTTTCCATTTCTTTCCCAGTTCTCCTCAAATACAGACCAACTTTTTAGGTCTCCAGGACTGGGCTGGTGGAACAATGGGTCTGCACTCTACACTCGAAAGTAACTCACCAGGGAATCGAGCTTCCTCATAGGCACCGTTGTCATGGCCACCGCTCTGGCCCTTTGTAGCTGTTTCTTCTAGTTATTTCCCTGGAGCTTATGTGGCCATTTGTTGATTTAACAGATTTAGATATTAACTATTGATTTTTGCCCCAACCCATGAGGGTTTTACTCACATTGAGCATCATCCTCTTGCCTTCTACCCACCATCTGTCTCCCTTGGTTTATAAAAAATATTGCAGGCTTTCCGTTTATGATGATAATTATCTTTCTTCCTTTTCTTCTTAAAAATAGACAATCTTTTTTTTTTTTTTTTCTCTTTTGGTATCGGGGAATGAACTCAGGGACACCTAACCACTGAGCCACATCCCCAGCTCTAGTTTGTATTTTATTTAGAGACAGGGTCTCAGTGAGTTGCTTAGGGCCTTGCCATTGCTGAGGCTGGTTTTGAACTTGCGATCCCCCTGCCTCAGCTTCTGAAGCTTCTGGGATCACAGGTGTGCACCACCGCACCTGGCTGAAAATAGACAATCTTTTTAATAGCAGTTTTAAGTTCATAGTAAAACTGAGCAGAAAGTACAGAGAGTCCTCACAGCCCCTGCCCCCCATCCTCCCACCATCGATACCCCTCCCCAAAGTGGTACCTTTGTTATATCCATGAGGCTACATGGACACTTTGTTAGCACCCAAAGTCCACACTTTACACTAGGTTCACTCTTGGTGTTGTCCCTTGACATTCTATGGGTTTTGACAATGTGTAATGACAGGTGTCAATCATTATAGTATCAAACAGAATAGTGTCACTGCACTGCAGTGCTGGGAATCAAACCCAGGCTCTCAGGCTAAGCCAACATCCCCAGCCCTTTTCATGTTTCATTTGACACAGGGTCTTGCTAAGTTGCCCAGACTGACTTGAACTTGGGATCCTCCGGCCTCAGCTTTTTGAGAGCTGGGATTGCAGGTGTGCACCGTTGTGCCCGACTCGGATTGTTTTCTTTTTAAAATTAATTTATTTTTAGTTGTAGTTGGACACAATACCTTTATCTTATTTTTATGTGGTGCTGAGGATCGAACCCAGGGCCTCCCACGTGCTAGGCGAGTGCTCTACCGCTGAGCCCCAGCCCCAGCCCCAGATTGTTTTCTTACAGTAATCAGTACTTAAGTTTCCTCCATGTCTTTTTATGGCTTGATGGTTTATTTCTTTTAGCGCTCCTCTCCCATTGGGTAGATGTGCCACTGTTTGTTTTGCCTACTGGGGACATCTTTTCTGCTTGCATGTTTTGGTGATCATGAATAAAGCTGCTATAAACATTTGGGTGTGAACTTCACACAAGCCTGTGACTCCTCTGCGTAAATGTCAAGGAGCAGGCTGGCTGGTTCATATGGCAAGAGGACATTTAGTTCTGTAAGAAGCTGCCCAACTGTCTTCCATAGTGGCTGCACCATTTTACATTCCCACCAGCAGTGAACAAGAGTTCCTGTTGCTACACATCTTGCCAACAGTTGGTGTTGCCACCGTTTTTTGGATTTTAACCATTCTAATAAGTTAGGAAGTGGTAGCTGGTTGTTTTAATTTGCAGTTCTCTAATGACATATGATGCTGAACATCTTTTCAAATGCTTAGTTGCCATCTGTACCTCGTCTTTGGTGAGGTGTCTGTTTAGTTCCTTTGCCCATGTAGAAATCAGGCTGTTTGTTTTCTTGTTGGGCTCTGCATGTCTCTGTCTATTTTGGATAGCAGTCCTTCATCAGATGTGCTTTTTTTGGGGCAGATATTTTCTATGGCTTGTTTTCTCATTCTCTTATAGTTAAGGCAATCCTAAATTGTTTGAAGTTTAAAAAATGAGTCCCCTAAAAGAGAAATATCCAGGAAATGATAGTTAAGATGGTAGGAATGTGGCAAAAATGCAGGTGACTCAGGTTTGGGCGACAGTAATGACATTAGAGTCTAGTACACAGCCTGGCTCCTGGCTTGTACCTGGCGATTGTCGTGGCTCTTGTTCTTATTTCATTAATAGTAGCAGTGACTCTTGTAGTATTGCTATCATTAGAGAACAGTGGCTCTTATACTACAGTGGCTGTGGCTGTTACTGCCTCAACAATGCACTGTGGTTTTCTACAAATACATTGCCTTATGAATATATTTCTAGAATATTTTTGGATGACCCCTGTATCCCTCTGTCTTCCGGGACTAGGGGACAATGAGGGCTCTACAAAGTTATAGAGACTATTTTCTTCGCATTTTGTCACCACAAGGAGTTGTGCGAAGTTTGGATAGGACGAACGTGGTGGCTTTCAGCCCCGCGACAGGTAGGAGGTGGGTCGGGAGGGGTTGGCCGGGAGCCTCCGCCCTGGCTCAGCGAGGCCCCGTAGGGTCGGTCCTCCTGGAGGTCCGGATGCACAGCCTGAGCTCGGCCATGGTCCCGCGGCGCGTGGCGCGTGGCGCGTGGCGCGTGGCGCGGATCCTGCTTCTGGAGCTCGTCCTGGCCGTAGTGGCGGCGGTGGCTGGGAGAGGGCGCCGCCGGCCGCTCTCTCGCCCATTAAGGACGGTGCTGCTCTGGCCGCGACCCGACGTTACTCGCCCAAGGGCCCCCGCGTTTCTTCCGCGATTAGGCGTGCGGCTCCGCGCGGGACTGCCGAGCCGACGACGCGCTGGTGTGCCCGGGGCCGCAGCGGGAGCCGAGGCGGGGAGCGGGGCAGGGGCGCCGAGAGGGAGCGGCGCGCCAGCCGGGGGCAGAGGGGACCCGGAGGAGAGCGCGCGGGCCAGCGGGGCACCGACGGTTAGGAGGAAAGCGTGGCCGTCCGAGAAAGATGCGCGGGGCGGGAATCTGGGCCAGCGGGTCTCGGGAATGAGAAGGTGGAGCGTTGAGGGACTTGGAGAGGGCGGGTCCCAGCACAGGCGCAGGGCGCTGGGGCTGGAACAGAAGTGGGGGGCACAGAGGGCGCCGGAGCCAAGAGCAGTACGCGCAGGCAAGAGGGCGCCGGCCCCTTCACAAGGGGGACCTTGTGAGACTTGAGACTGGGGGCTGGGAGAGCCTGGGGAGGGGTAAGCTGCCAGATTTAGGGCATAACAAATACAGGACGGCCAGTTGAACTTGAATTTCAGACAGTTCGCTAATAACCTCTTTAAGGCCAGGCGTGACCTGAACACCCTGTAGCACATACTTATAAATCATTGCCTGGGCGCGGGGGCGCGAGCCTGAGGTCCCAGCTACTTGGAGGCTGAAGTGGGAGGATCGCTTGAGCCCCGGAGCTCAGGGGCGAGCGTGGGCAACACAGGCCCCGACTGGTGGGCACCGCCCGAGTCCGAGGGAGGAGGGGACGCACGCGCTACTTTGCAGGAGGGGGTGGGGGTCGTGAGGCCAAGGGAGAAGGTGATCAGGAGCCAGGGAAGGGCTGATGCTTGGGAGGGTCTGGGAGGGCGTTGGGGTGAGGAGAGCGAAGGCGACATCAGGGAGGCGTGAGCAAACGGGCAGGTAGAGGCGTCCTGTGACCCTGGGACTCGGGTGGGCCCTCAGTACCCACCCACTGGGATCTGAAATTGGGGGGATCTTCTAGTTGAGTCGCTAGTAGGGAGGGTCCTTTTAAATTCCACAGAGACCAGTGTCTGAACTGTCCCCTTGTAAAGTGGATATGACCCAGTTCTATGTCAGGGAGGAGAGCCAGTGATTGGCCCCTCTACCCTGAGACCCAGATAGCTGGAGGTTCCTTGAGAGAGAGAGAGAGAGAGAGAGAGAGAGAGAGAGAGAGAGAAGCAGGCAGGGCATGGGCCCCCCCCAGTGATCCATAGGGACAGGGTCTGCCTTCTCAGAGTGGTGGGAGTCCAGGCTGCAGCGCCAGGAAAGAGTGATTTTGAGTGTGTTTTCTTCCCAAATCATAGCAAATGAGACTTCCTCCTGATTGAATTTGGGGAAGAAATGTCTTGGAAAAACTTTTGGTCTGCCAGGTGTGGTGGTGGCACACACCTGTAATCCAAGGGCTCCGGAGGCTGAGGCAGGAGGTTGGCGAGTTCAAAGCCAGCCTCAGCAACTCAGTGAGACCCTGTCTCTCTAAAAAAAAAAGGCTGGGGATGTGGCTCAGTGGTTGAGTGCTCCTGGGTTCAGTCCCTGGCACCCAAAACAAAACAAAACAAAACCCCCCAACTTTTGTCTGCTTCCATGAGGAGTCCAGGGCTGAAGAGCTGAAGCCCCAGTTTGGCCCCACCCACAGGGACTCTGCTGCCACAGCCTGGGATCTGGGGTCCAGGAGCAGGATCAGGCAGGGGGATCAGGCCTGCAGAGCCACACGGTGCTATCAGCTCTCCCTCTCCCTCAGTCCCCTTTCTATGGAGCAGGACTGATGGGCTGGGAGCCTCAGAGCTTTATCTTCCTGTTTTGCTCCTTTGGCACCTGCCCCCCGCCCCCTGTTCTGGGTGAGGCCAAGCCAGGATCTTGTGACTATACCCTGGGGAAAAGTCATTTTTCACCTCCCCTGGAAGCAGGCTGGAGGGGATGAGAGAAGAGTTAGGGTAAACTGTGAAATAGGAGGGCTGCTGACACTTGAGCAAGTCTCAGGAGCATCTGGGTTTCAGCCACTAGGGCTGGAAGTTCTTAATCTGTGATCCACCATCAAAAAAGGCACCACCAAGGGAATTCAGGTGACAGGTCGGAACTGTATTCTAGAAAAGTCCTTTGGGTAGACAGAGAGGAGGGTGGACCTCCAGGGGGAGGTTCAGAGGACTTTATCAGCCTGGACCACTGATAAAGGCTCGTCCTGGTGAGCTGGGCCTGTCGGGTGCGGCAGAGCGTGTCTAAGGAGAATGGGGAAACTCGGTCTGGCCACTGCCAGCTCAGCAGGCACGATGTCATCTGGGTCTCCAGGGTTTCAGGAGCAGTTGCCTCACGGCCCCTTGTCCCCTTTTCTATTGCACTAGAATTTCATCAGAGAAAAACTGGGCAGGCTTGATGTGGGAACAGCGCCACCTGGCGGTGCCTTTGGGCGATGTCAGCCTCTGTTTGTATCCTTCGCTGTGAAGCAAGATTTTGTCCCTCTGGGATCCACTGCCCAACACTGTGCTTGGCGACAGGGACCCTGCACCAGCGTTCTGGTGTGTGTGTGTGGGGGGGATAGACACCGCTAGGACACACACGCTTGGCCAGTGGAGCCCTGGGAGCCCTCCTCTCCTTTTCCTCCCTCCCTCCCTCCCTCCCTCCTTCCCTCCTTCCTTCCCTCCTTCCTTCCCTCTTCTGAGTGCTTCAACTCTGCCAGGATAGGTAGGTTAAAAGATGGCTTGCTCGAAGCCTAAATTTTAAACCTCTTAGAATTTACACAAAACTTGCAGATGCCAGAAGCAAGGCTGTCCGGTTTTGCAGCGCAGTGACCCCAGGTCCTGGATGCAAGCCCTCCCCACATCCCACCTTGCTGACCAGGGACATGTCTGGCAGCTGGTGTGCAGTTGCTGGAGGCGGACTTCATGTTTCTGGCTCCGAGTTGTTCCGTGGTTCTGCCAGCCTGCCTTTCCCTGATGTCTCCAGTCCTGACTGGGGACTGTGGACTTGGAATGTGGACCAGAAGGGCCAGGGGCCCCATCATCAGGAATGTCCCACTGTGTGGAGCATCTCAAGGACACGGATCCCTAGCACCTGCCTTCTTTACGAGGGAGGCTCCGAAACAAACCTTGACAAAGGCCCCTGGAGCTGGTTTTCCTCCCACCCCTTCCTCGCCGCTCTCCTCAGAGGTCACACACACTGAATTAGGCATTTGTATTTCCTATCATATTTGTGTGCATATCAATATATCAATACACACTTGCAGGCCATTCTCGAGATTCATGGTGCTCTAGTCTAAAAACGCTGAATGAATGCTGAATGACTCCCAGAGGAAACAGGTGCACACGTATCCTTCCTGGATTGCAATCTTAAGGCTTGCTGGGAGGTCTATAATCCTTCAGAGGGATAAGTGTTAAGTGATGCCCGAGGTGCCCCACTAGGTCCATCCCCCTGACCCCGGGCTCCACCCCTGCGGTCTCCATCATGTGGTCATCTCCGAATGAGGCTGGACGAGACAGAGCAGGGCCTTGTTTGACTTCAGCTGGGAGTGTGCCTGTTGGACAACTTGAAAGTTTTGCCTGCTCTGTTTGTCAGTAAGTAACTGAAAAAGTACTTCAAGTATTGATTTGGGTTACAAATAATTTTTAGCAAATAGGTGAATTAGCAAATACAGAATCTGCAAACAGTGGGGTTGACTGAATATATTTATGTATTTTCTATACCACTCTATAGTTCTGTTTTGCAAGGTTTTTTTTTTTTTTGGTACTGGGGTTTGGATCCAGAAGGGGCTTAAACCCCAGCCTTTTATTTTGAGACAGGGTCTCACTAAGTTGCTTAGGGCCTTGCTAAGTTGCTGAGGCTGCCCTCAAACTTGTGATCCTCCTTCCTCAGCCTCCTGGATCGCTGAGATTTCAGGTGTGCATCACCACACCTGGCAGGTTTTTGAACTGTATAGAAATTGCATCACATTGGTGGTGTGCCTCCTTTTCCTACTGGGAAAGGGAGCAACTCCATACTGTGGGCAGTGTAGCAATGGGTCATTTTCACTGCTATAAGCCTTAGCTAGTGTTTATTGAGCACCTGCTGCATGCTGGGAGCAAATCCTTGATATGTCATATCTAGTTGGAGGCCCAGGCTACCCTATGGGGGGATACTATTACTGTGTGTGTGTGTGTGTGTGTGTGTGTGTGTGTGTGTGGTGCTGGGGTTGAACCCGGGGCCTCCTATTCTCTCCTTCCATCTTCCCATTAGCTCACTCATCTTTTCATCCATCCACCTGTTCAGCCATTTCCCTCCCTTCCTTCTTCCATCCATCCATCCATTTCTTTTATCCAATCAGCTGTCATCCACCTGTCACCTATCCATTCCTCCTGGCCATTCATCATCTCTTCACCATCCAGTCTCCTACTCATCTCTGTGCTCCCAACTCCCCTTTCTTTGCCCTCTACCTTCCATGTATCCCTTCAGCATCATCCATTCTTCCTTCTTTTCATTCTTCCATCATTTCAGTCATCCATACACCCACCCATTCACTCAACCAACCATCCACCCATCCATCATCCACTCATCCATCCACCCATCCATCCACATATCCACTCATCCATCCACATATCCACTCATCCATCCATCCATCCATCCATCTAGTCATTGACTCTTTCCTGATCACTCACCTCTTCGTTCACCATATCACTCATTCAAAAGACTTTTTTGAGACTCACTGTGCAACAGGACTGGAGTCTCAGAGATAAGCATGCTCCTGCTTCCAGCCCTGTGCAAAGGGTACCCATGGGGCCACCAACCAGTTCCCAGATCTTGTGGACTCCTTAGAGACTCCGATCACATAAGTGACTCAGATACCAGGGATATGAAGCCCTGGTGTCCCTATGTGGCCAAATCCTGGGGTGCTGTATCACCTAACTCTGCTTTCTGCTGCAATCCCTGCTCTGATAACCACGGGCAGGTATGGCAAGGAGTGGGAAAAGTGAAGTTATTCCCCAGGAGCAGGAGTAGTTGGATAAATGAAGCCAGCAAATCCTGAGTTTCAAATTAGAATTCATAAACATTTTTCCTTGAACTAAATTTCTGTTACTACATGTCCCTCACTTTGATCACTCCACCATCTCCCCACTTACCACCCTGATACATCTGCACCTCACTAACATTGATTTCAAATTCTGCAATTATTGGCCTCTTCGACTTCATTCATTCACCCCTTCATTCAACACTATGAGCGAGTACTATGTGACAGGCATGGTGCTGGGCCTTTGTGACACAGCAAGAAACAACAAAAAGACAGCAATACTTGCCACCACAGTCTCATGGGAGAAGAGAGAGATAAATAATGGGCCAGATACTGCTAAGTGCAATGGAGAGAAATAAAGCAGGGAAGTGGGTGGGGATGCCAGGGACATCCTCACCGAAAAGATAACATTTGAATGAAGACCTGGAGGAAGAACATGTCAGGAAGAGGGAACAGTTAGTGCAACGGTCCCGAGGCAGGGCAGGCCTGGTGTGTTCATGGATCAGCAGAAGGACCAGGACTGCTGGAGAGCAGGGAGAAATTAGGTCAGGAAGATAAGGTGTTGGTGGGGAGGGGGGGCTGTAGGTTGTGGTAAGGCCTTGAGCACTTTCATGAGATGGATCACAGCAGGGTTTTGAACAGAGTAGGAGCATGATCTGTCTGAAGTTTGGATGCTATTTGGTGATCAGTTTGCAGAGAGGAAGTCAGGGAGGCAGCTGCAGGGGTCCAGGTGAGGGTGTGGGTGGCCCTGTTACCTGGTGAAGGGTGGGGGGCTGCAGGGTGGAGGCACCAGCACGCGGCAGGTCCCCGGCCCTACTCAGTAAACCCCAATGGAGAGAACAAGGTGACCCGAGGAGGCAGCGGTGGAGGGGCCCGCAGAACGTAGTAGGTCTCTTTTGATTGCACGGACAGAAACTCAGCCCAGGCTGCCCCGGGTGGAAAGGAGCCGCTTGGTGTCGCGACTGGGAGGGGAATTTGAAACAGTGACTTCCCTCTTTCCCTCACTCGGTGGCTTGCTTCCTTCTCCGGCAGGCGCCGTCCCTGCCGTGGTCATCTTGGGGACGAGGCGCAGGCCCTCCCTCTCGAGTCTCGGTCGGTCGGTCAGGAAGGAGCCTCTGATTGGTCCTGCTGGCATCCGGGGCCATCCCTGAGCCAATCGCCGTGGCCGGGGAGATGCGGGGCCTCTGATTGGTCAGCTCCCACCATCGGCCGCTCTAGTGACAGGTGTGGGCCCGGTGATGGTCCCCACCGGGCCAGGTCACGACTTCCCCCAACAAGCCACCTGAAGGGCAAGTGTCGGGAAGACCTTTCCAGTTACCACACGCTCCTGGCCGACGACGGGGTCCCCTCCCGGGACGGGAACAGGTTTCCTGCTGCCCGTCACGGCTCCTCGGGCCTCCCCGAGGCTGCAGCCACCAGGGGGCAGCAGCGCCACACAGAGCCGCCGCGCGTCCTTGCCAAGCGGCTGTCCTCCGGCAGGGGGCGCTAGGGACTGCTGCTGAACTTGTAGATAAAGTTGGGGAGAAGGAACGTTGTGGCAGACTGGGTCTTATTTCAGATACCTTGGAATTCGGAATTTCCCTTTTAAATAATCTCACGGAAAATCTTCCTATAAAATAAGACCTTTTGTAAAATGCAGTGGAGTGAATAAGGGTCTTAAGGGGTCTTTTCAATTCAGGAGTGTCCACGGTGGGTCCTGCCCTTATCAGCTATGATCTGTTGCTCAGACCCTTGCTGATCTCCTATCTGTAAACCGGGGCAGTGCCTACCTCCCAGAGTTTCCCTGGTCCATTGGATCAAATGATTTGGTCAACAAATTTTGTTGAGTCAGGTGGAGTTCTAGGAGTTGAACATAGTAGAAAACAAAAATCTCTGCCTTTGTGGAGCGGGCAGTCTACTAAGGAGAGACATGAGACATGGGCTGTGTAGGCTTTTGTAGAAAGTGCTTAGAACAGGGCCTGCCGGACCGCGCTAAGCCCTCTAAATGTTCATAAAACCGGAGTGGAGTTTTTTTGTTGTTTGCAACCTTTTGATGTGAATTGAATTAGGAAAATTGGGTCTGGCTGCACATGTCACCCAGCTGTGTGACTTCAGGCAAGTCCTTCACATAGGATTGTGGGCAGGCTCCTGAACCCTGTGCCCAGCAGGACTCCTTGCAGGTACTCAGTAGTAGGAGCTTCTGTGTCTGATCCATAGAAAAGGGATAATGATACTTGTGGAAATGAGATGTACTAGGTGTGATGGACCTGGCGTATAGTAGGTGCTCAGTGAATAACTGTAGGAGAGCATTGTCACACCGAAGAAGTCCTCCTGCCGGCCTCCCTCCAGCCTCCCTCCCACTACCTGTCGCAGGCCTGAGATTCTTGACTACGAGTTCATTCTTTGGGAGGGTGGCCCCTTCTTAGAGCCTCAGTTTGTCCGTCCATCTTTGGATAAGCCTTTTCAGCTCTAAGACTCTGATTAATCCCAAATTTCTGTTTTTGGATGTACTTCTGTGACATGGGACTGGGTACTTGGTGAGGCTTGGAGGACAGTCACAGGGACCCGTCTCCACCAGGGATGGGAAGGAGCAGAAGGGAGAGCCAGCCTGATGTGGGCCAGGTGCAGCAACAGGCGATGGGAGCTCTGAGGAGCCTGAGCTCACCAGGAGGCCCGGGCACAGGGGCAGCTCAGAATGGGTTGAGCCGGCAGCTGGTGAGAGTGGGCACCAAGGGCACGGTCCCCAGAGGGCTCAGCCCGCCAGCCGCGCATTGCAGAAGGGTTTGTGGAGCCCAAGAAGAATTTCTGAGTTTGGGGCCAAGCAGAAGAAACATGGCCTGTGAGCTGCTCACCTACTGTGTGCCAGGTTCTTTGAGAATCTTCTCATGAAGGCCCCCACACCCTTCTGGGACAAGAATCATGAACTTGAGTGTATGTAATGATGATGGCAGGAATAGTACCTAAATGCTACCCTCTGTGAAGCGCCTCTTCCGTGTGGATGTCGTGCTTAGAAGTGACCACAGTGGCTGGCGCATGATAGGTGCTCAGTCGGAGGTTTTTTTTTTTATTATTGTTATTATTTTGCCTCATTATTACGAATTTTTTTGAGCACTCTACCCCTGAGCTATGCCCCGGCCTTATTTTGCCTTTAAAAAAAAAAAGATTTAAATTATTTCTACAGAAAATTGGCTGAAGTGTCTAGGAACAGGTCAGTGGATGCTTGGGGAGGAGATGCAGCGAGGTCGCCACCAGTCAGGGACAGCAGCTGAGCCCGTACCCCAGGTCCCCGTTAACCTCCTCCTCTGCAGAGGGACTCACAGTCTTGCTCTTAGGGTCCTGTCTCCCTGGTAGCTTTACTTGCCTCCCAATGGAGTTTCACTTTGAACTTCCTGTAAATGGGACCCTGCAGGATGCGCCCTTGGGGACCCAGCCGCTGAGCTCCCTGTGGAGTCTGCAGGTCACCCCGCATTCACATTTGCCGCTTTAGATTCTTTTTTGTTTTTGGGACCAGGAACTGAACTCAGGGCTACTCGGCCACTGAGCCACATCCCCAGCCCTATTTTGTGTTTTATTTAGAGACAGGATCTCACCGCATCGCCATTGCTGAGGCTGGCTTTGAACTTACCATCTTCCTGCCTCAGCCTCCGGAGCTGGGATTCCAGGCGTGCGCCGTGGCCCTGGACTCCACTTTAGGTTCATTTTCCACGGAGGAGACGGGAGCTCCTAGGAGCTGCGCCACGTCCTTACGTGGTCACGGAGCCTGTGCTCTTGGCCATGATGCTGTGTTGTCCCCCAGCAGAGGAGGGAAAGGAGGCACCGAGAGGCTGAGGAACTTGCCTGGGATCGCCCTGTGTGTCCTCAGGGCTGAGCAGCTTGTGGCCATTCCAAGGTCAACCTCTCCAGCAGCCCAGGGCCCACACCTGTAGGGCGCCCAAAGATGTTTAAATTTTAATTTCTTTTCAAACAAGAAGAAAGAGCTAATGTAATCACGCGTCTCCAATAGTGAGTCCAGCCTGGGTGGCGCTCTCAATGCCGTGGGGCCATAACCACTGGGGAGGGCCCTGAGGGTGAAGGTCACTGGTGCCCAGGGAGTTGGTGACACTGAGCCAGCCCATATTTTGCAGAACCAGCCAGTGCTGTGGCAAGTGGCCGGCCACCCTAGGTGCCAAGGGACCTGGGAGAGGCCGGGCAGCTCCAGGACTGTGCCTGCCCCGCAGTGTCCCGTCCTGGATAGGATGGTGGGAACCCAGGCCTGGGATCCCGCAGGGTGGCTGAGCCAGGGTCAGAGCTGGTGGCCCCATCCCTGAGAACGTCTCCCTCAGCCCAGGCTTCCAGGTCGCACCTCCTCAGCCTGCTCTTGTGATCTGTGCTCTATGCTCCTTACTGTAGGCTTAGCTTTTAGAATTGACTTTCCACCTCCTTTTTATACTTAAATAAATCTATTTTATTTTTTTTTATTTTATTATTTTTTATTTTTTTATTTTTTTAAAGAGAGAGGAGAGAGAGAGAGAGAGAGAGAATTTTTTTTTTTTTTTTTTTTTTTTTTTAAATATTTATTTATTTATTAGTTATTGGCGGACACAACATCTTTGTTGGTATGTGGTGCTGAGGATCGAACCCGGGCCGCTCGCATGCCAGGCGAGCGTGCTACCTCTTGAGCCACATCCCCAGCCCCAAGAGAGAGAGAATTTTTAATATTTATTTTTTAGTTCTCGGCGGACACAACATCTTTGTTGGTATGTGGTGCTGGGAATCGAACCCGGGCCACACGCATGCCAGGCGAGCGCGCTACCACTTGAGCCACATCTCCAGCCCAATAAATCTATTTTAAAAGGAAACTTGAATACACATGTTTAAGAAGGAAATATTTGATGACAATTATAAATGACAATAAACCACAGTGGTCAACATTTATTAAGCCTGTCGGTGGGGCGAGCACTTCTCCTGACGTATCACCTGATGGGTTAGGAAGCTGAGGCCCGAGAGGTTGAGCCACTTGCCTGAGGTTAACAGCTGGCGAATGGCTGGGCCAGGATTTGAACCACGAGCTACACCAACTGCTCGGTTCCCCGCACCAACATGACAAGAGGTGTTCGTTGACTTGTGCGTCCCTGGGCCTGAGACGGTGCCTGGCACACAAGCATGCTCAAGGAAGATGTCAAATGCATACGTGAACGATCGGTCGCCATGAGAAGAGAACAATCAGAAAGATAAACACGGGACATCCAGCAGACCCGGGTTAGTTGGTGTTGCCCAGCTTGACGCCTGTTCTCTTCTCACTTACGCAAACCGCCAGTGCTGGAGAGGGCCAAGGGACGGGGTGCTCACGGACAACCTAGAAGAGTTACCAGAGTCAGAGGTGGTTAATTTTCTCCCCTTGAGTGTCAATTGTATTTTATTTCATTATTTTTTTTGGTACCAGGGACTGAACTCAGGGGCACTTGGCCACTGAGCCGCATCCCCAGCTATATTTTTTTATTTTACTTAGGGACAGGGTCTCACTGATAGTGCCTCGCTGTAGTTGAGGCTGGCTTTGAACTTGTGATCCTCCTGCCTCAGCCTCCTGAGCTGATGGGATTACAGGTGTGTGCCACTGCGCCCGGCCAGCTGTATTTTTTGACAGCTTTATTGAGATAGGATCCCCTTGCCACACCATTCACCCACTGTAAGTGTACCACTCAGTCATCTTAGGGTATCCAAGGGCCTGTACAACCATCACCGGAGTCTGATTTTAGAGCATCTTTAGTCCCTCTCCAAAAAATGACCCAAAGAAACCCTGTCCCCATTGGCTGTTACTCTTCATTCCTCTGACCCCTCCAACCCTAAACGATGACTATTTTTTTTCTGTTTTTATGGATCTGCTGCTTCTGGGCACTTTATATAAATGGGGCCACAGGATTCGAGATTCTCCGGGACGGGCGTCTTTCAGGTGGAGAAGGCTTTCGGGTGCCTCCGCCCTAGAGCGGGTCTGTGCTGGGCCCTGGGCCTCCCAGACCAGCCTCCCTGGGGACTCCTGCTTCCCGAGCACCCTGCCACCCCGGGCAGAGGTTCAGTGCCCGCCTTGGCCCTGGGCACACTGACCCAGACTTCCCTGCCCGGGGCTGGGCGGGGTGCATGACCAGCTGTCCTTGGGGCTGGGCAGAAACTGGCCCAAAGGCTGCCACTCGATCCTCCTTCCTAAATCAGGCCTCCAGGGCTCCTGACAACCACACTGTTCCCACTGTCTGGCTGTGGAGTGAGTCACCGAGTGGCATTTTGGCAGCACCTGTGTGTCCTGTTCCGAGTTGGGGAGCTGGGGCGATGGAGGGGATGGAGGAGCGGACAACCTGGGGGCCAGCAAGGGGCTGTGGGAGCAGCCTCCAGGACAGCCCCCAAGCCCTTTCCCTGGCCTGGGCCTTTGTCCCTCGCAGGCTGAAGGGCGACTGCCGGGCTCTGTGCAGGCAGCTGTCACTTTTACAGTCCCTAAATCGTGGTCCCTGTTTTAGTGCCCTCAAGGACCGGACCCTGCGAAGTAGGTGATCTGTCCCATTTACAGATAAGGAGACCGAGGCCCCAGGAAGACACGTGGACTCTCGTGATTGGCAGCATGGGGGCTGGGGTCTGAATCGTGCTGTGGGCCAACGGGAAGGCGGACGCTGTGATGGGCAGCAGCCCACTGGGGGCCAGCTCTCGGGCACAGGGCTCTGGGATGTGCGGCTGGCGCTCGCACAGGGAATCTGTCGGGAGAGGCCGGGGTCTCCATCCACCTGGTGCTTAAACAAAAAGATGGGAGGGTTGGGGCTGAGGCGGAGCATTCGAGGGGCTGTTTTGGAGGCTCGCCCCACACGAAGGATCTCAAGTCTTTACGTTAGTCGGGCTCTTTGGGGGGAGGTGAGTGATGGGACTCATTTATTTTAGGAAAAGGGGGAATTTATAGCCGGGGGTGGTGGCAAGAGTCTATAATCCCAGTTTCTCTGGAGGCTGAAGGGTGGAGATCAAGAGTTGGAGCCCAGCCTGGGCAAGATAGCGAGACCCCATCTCAAGAAAACCCTGTGTGAGGCAAGATTAATGGACTCATGCAATTGAAATACTCAGGGTAAGGCTGCAGTCAGGTACAGCTGGATCCAGGGATTTAAAAGTTGAAACTGGGAGTCATTTCTTTTGGTCGTGCTCTCCTGTGTCAGCTTTGTTCCTGGGTAGGTACCTTGTGGTGGCATCGAGTGGCTGCCAGCATCTCCAGGCCATCTTCCTCCCAGTCTGTCTCCACTCAGGGGAAGGAGGCATCTTCCAGTGGCTCAGCCTTAGCTAAGGTCCTGGGGTTGCTGCTGAGGGACCTGGCTTATGTCTTCCCATATCCCTGGTTCATCTTCCTGAACCAGTGGTGGGGTGAGGAGTGGGGTGAGTGAGCTCTGATTGGCTGGCCCTGGGGTCAGGTGGGCTTTCGGGAAAGTTGGGGAGGGTGGTCCCCTTGAACCACATGCGCCAAGAGTGAGGAGGGCTGACACCCTGGGGAAAAGTGGAGGCTGGCGTCAGAAGCTGCAGGACAGGGACTGGGCAGTTCCAGACCCTGGGCTTCCTCCTCATGCCAGGTGGAGGGGCTGCCGTCCACCCACCCGGCTTTGCACCAGCTTGCTGCGTGATTGTGAGTGGGCCACCTTCCCGCTCTGAGCCCTTTCCCCCATGGGCAGTGACGATGTCTGAGGGCTGTTCCAGTCCTGACCCTTGGAGGCCAGCACACTTCCTCCAGCCTGTAGCATGACAGCTCCCAGCTAGGGCTTGGGCACATGTGGTCTTCACATACCTGGGAGCTGACCGGCCCGGCCTGGCCCCTGTTCCCGCCCTTCCCGAGGTGCAGCCTGTGGGGGTGGAGGGAAGGGCCTGGAGGTTTCCTTCCCATCCGCGATCCTCGTCTGGAGTTGGCTCCAAATGCAATGATCTCATCGGAGCCTGGGGAGGGTGGGGAGAGCAGCTCTCTGGCGCAGCTGACACGGTTGGTGACTAACCTGCTTCCCTATGGAAGGCAGGGAGGGACGAGGGCAGGGAGGGACGGCGCTCTCTTAAAGACAGGGTAAAAGTTAGGGGGAGGAAAAGGTCCTGGTAAACGGACAGGAGGCTGCTCCGTCCAGCCTTGGGGAGGCCTGTACTTCTCCTCCTGCTCCAAGCCAGGGGACCATGCTCAGGCGTCCCCCGACCTGCGCTCTCAACGTCCCCTAATGCTCACTTCAAAGCCTGGCCGGGGAGGAGGGGAGCCCGGCCAGTCCCTGGAGCGGTTTGTCCCATCTGGATTCTTGGTGGAATCTGCGGCCGACTGAGCGCGTTTAAATGCCCATACATTAATTTTGAAAGATGAGCTCCTAATCAACTTGTATCAAGCTTGTCAAAGCACCATCTGCTTGGCGTTTGTCACTGTTGCATTACATAAGAGGAAAGACATTTTTAAAGAATGCGGCTACATTTAGTAATTGGATCGCCGGAGAGCAGCCAAGCTGGGGCGGATGGTACTGTGATTCAGAAATGCCACAGGCCCCTCTCCGGGGTGCGGGGGCCTCCCCAGATTCCACATGGTCTTGGCAGACACCTGAGCACAGCCCCGCATGGGAAACAGGCCCGAGAGCTTCTCCTCCGTTTGCCTGGCTCTCCCGCTCCCTCCCTGCCTCACCCCTGCCACCCCAGGCCACTTCTCTCAGCCATGACCTGATGACCTCACCTCCCCCAGCTCCAATTTTCTGGCTGCAAAGCCCACGGCCCCACCCACCATGCCCCATGCTCCATGGATGAGCGAGGGAGATGGAGCCCCAGTCTCCCCATCTGACAGTGATGATCTCTGAGGGCTCATCCAGCTTCTGAGAAGCGACCGTCCTAACGGCAATGTCTTACGGTGCTGGCACGAAGTTCAAGTGCGTCGGGCCATCCCCGGGGCAATGTGCTTTACCAGTGTCAGCTAGTTCACAAAGCTCTGCCGATACCCAGCCAGGCCCACCGTCACTTTCCACCCTTCTCCCCTCCCGTCCACGTGATTCAGCGAGCATTTAGGACGTGCCCGCGTTGGAGGCAGAGCTGGCTTCGTGCACACGCAACCTGAGCACTTATGCAGGGCCCATGCCCAGAAGGGCCCTGCGTTGGACGTGTTCAGCTGCCACGGCCTGAAACTCTTGGTTTCTGAACAAGAGACCCCACATTTTCATCTGCTCAGAGCCTGTCTTATTTGATTGTCAGATATTGAAAATAACCATCAAGCCAATATTTCAAATCAGGAGAGTGCATGTAACATCTAGCTGTGTGTGTGTGTGTGTGTGTGAGAGAGAGAGAGAGAGAGAGACAATGAGCTCATTTTGCCATCGAGAGTCTGCGTCCTCCAATGCTGCCGCAATGGGTCAGGGCTGGTGCCCTTCACAGGGAATCTTCCGCTGTCCCCACCATCCCTAGAGACCTGGACCAAGTCCCTCTGCTCATCTACAGAGCACGGTGCCTGGGCCGTGGGCTCTGCAGCCAGTGAGCTGTTGGGCTCTGTCAGTCAGCAGGCACTAGACGTGGACAGCGGCTCCCTGGTTTTCTACCTGTCAAATGCGGCGATGATACCAGCTGAAGGGCTTTGAGGCTTAAACTAGGAATACACGTCAGGTATCTAGAACACACTGTGTTGTCTTTGCTATTCTTTCACTGTCTCCTGGTGAGGGTGAAGTCCAAGGCTGGCCCCTCCAGGAGCTGGAGGCTGGACCTGTAGTAGCTGACTGTAGCCTCCTCCTCCTGCCATCTTGTGTGACATCCCTTGGCAATGTCACTTTCTCTTCCTACCCCTGCAGCACAGAGTGCAAAGCATCATTTTTAGGGAGAGGTCTTCTGCCCCTTAAATAGGCCAAGTCAACCCACCTCAGGGCCTTTGCAAAGGCTACACTTCTTCTTTACTTCCTCCTCTGTCTCCTTCTTTCTGTGCTGAGCTTGGAACCCAGGTCCTCACACATGCTAGGCAAATGCTCTACCACTGAGCTACAACAGTGTCCCGCTTTAGTTTTCTTTTGGGATAGGGTCTTGCCAAGTTTCCCAGGTTGTTCTTAAGCTTGCGATCCTCCTGCCTCAGCCTCCCAAGTGGCTGGGATGACAGGTGTGGGCTGGTTCACCCTTGCTTCTCAGAACTCCTCTTTCCTTCCTCTTTGCTTAGCTGTCCAGCTCAAATGTTCCTTCCTCTGAGAAGCCTGCCCTGCCACCCTAAGAAGAGTAGCCTGTCACCTGTCAGTGGGCATTCACCTACATTATTTTCTTCCCAGAGCTTGTCTGTCTGCCAGGAGCCTGGTCTCTCTTGGTCACTGCTCTATGTCCAGCACCTGCACCGTTGCCTGGCTCATGGTAGCTGCTCCAGAATTATTTGTTGAATGACGGAAGAAAGGAAGGAGGAACTTGAACTCACTACCTGCTCAGCTCCACCCTGCAGAGAGGGACCAGAGACCTGAGACATGGAGAAGGAAGGGCACATGGCGGGAGGGACAGGGGGGATGCAGGGACTCTGGTTCTCTGCTTCCTGGCATGCTGTCCTCGCCCCACCCCTGCAGGAGGGAGCAGGGTGGACATGAGGACATTAGCTCATCGGCCACCCAGAGGGGTCCGTTGTGCTGTGAGGCCCGGAACAGCTTCTGAGGGTGGAGAGCCAGGCAGCCTGGCAGCCGGGAGGTGAGACTGTTTGCTGGGGCTGGTGGCCGTCACCATGACAACTGGACAGCCCACAGATTCCTGCGTCAAGGGGGAAGCAGGTTGCACTTTGGCTGGGATGCAGCAAGGACACAGTGGGGGGCAGTAGCAGAAGGGAGGGGACCCTGAACACTCAACTGGGGGAAGGGAGTTATTTATTAGGGTTGCTCAGGACTGGGAGGGCCAGTGGGGGGTCCAGGCTGTGTGTGGGGGGGTGGGGGGTGGAGGGGGTGGAGGGGGTGGGGGGGGTGGGGGGGTGGGTAGGGCTGGGTTTGAATCTCCGCTTTGCCACTTCTGTGCTGTGACATCTTAAGCAAGTGAATTAACCTCTCAGTGCCTTAGTTTCCTCCTATGTCAGATGCGGAGCAGTGATAGCAGCACTGAGGACGCCCCTTGTATTGTTCCTTGGGTCTTGACATCGACTTACACTGGACTCCAGGTGCCTTCCTGGGGGGTCTGGGGAATCGCATTCTCAGGGATCTCTACTCACCTGGCTTCTTTCATCCATGCAACGAATACTTATTGAGCGCCCAGTATGTGCTGGGCACTGTTCTAGAGGCTGGGGATACAGCAGTAAATGAAGTGGACAGACCTCCCTGCCCTGTGGAGCTGATTTTGTAGTGGGGTAAGCACACATTGAATACTATAAAAAGGACCACATGACGTCAGATGTGGAGAAACACAGGGCAGGGCAGGGTAACGGCTGTGTGGGGGGAGTGTCTTGCGGATTTAGAAGGCGATGGGGGATGCGAGTGTGCAGGGGAAGACATACTGAAAAAGTGACCTCTGAGCTACATGGCTGAGGTGAAAGGTCTCTCCAGGCAGAGGGAACAGCAAGTGCCAAGGCCCTGAGGTAGGAACATGAGCAAGTATGTGACTCGATCTCTGGGTGTGTCTGCGTGTGCACTGTTCCGTGGCGCGTGGGTGGTGATGCGTGTGTTTGTGCACGCACGTGGCTGCTCCCTTCAACCACAGAACCTGTGGACCTGTGCCAGTTGGAGGGAGCCATTCAGGAGCTTGTGGTGCAGGGGACCCTGTGGAGCTGTGCGACCTGCATGTAAGTCCACCCACATCAGCGTGTCTGTGAACCGCGCTCCTGGGCGTGAGCACGTCAGCGGTCTGCAGATGGGGGCGTGCGCACGTCTTTATTTAAAATGGAGATGTGTTGTTCACCTTGGATTTTGCATTAATATCGATTTCCCAAAATATTGCATTAAAATGTGATCGACCTCGATTTCTCAGCTTTTTGGTGCCCTTAGTGATCGTGCGTCCGAGGCGGGTGTCCGGCTCCCTTTGCCCTGGCCCTGCCCGGGAGGGGATGAGCGCAGGTGGGGGCCTGGCTGAGCCGGGGCCTTCCCTGACCACGGGGCGAACCCGGGCGGGGGACACTTCGTTCCTTTCAGACCAGATTCATTCCGCGCTGACTATGTGCCAGGGACTCGGCATACATTACTCTGTTCCCTCCTAACAACCTTCTCTGCGTAGACGTTGGCTCCTTCAAATGCGCGTATGTCTGAGGAGGGCCTACTGTGTGCCAGCAGCACCGTCTGGCGCTCACGCCGGCCAGGCACAGGCCTGCTGTTCCGGTGGCAGCACTGACTCCCCTGCGGGGAGCCTCCCTCGCGGCACGCCGCACTCCGAGGGCTCAGCCTGGGCCTTCCCAGCGGTCTCCAGGCCCCCCGGGGGCGTGGCCCAGCTAGCCCAATCAGCAGAGGCAAGGGATGCACCACGTGACCCACATTGGTCCAATCAGAGTGAACCCTGGGACCTGGCTTCCGTGTTGGAAGCTTCCCTCTCAACTTTTACCTAATATTTCTCGCTGTAGGAATGGCGTTGCCCTGGTTAGGGTCCATTGCTCCAGGGAAAGAGGAAACTGAGCCCTTATGCCATCTTTAGTGTCCCCTGGATCCAGCTGTACCTGAAATCTTTAAGACTTTCCAGTTCTATGATATTTATGATCATTATGTTTTAACCAGCTCGAGCGGGCAGGGACGCCGTGTTCGGCCTCCTCACACGTCACCTCCTTTCCTTCAGGGATGAATCCTGTGAGGAGGGGGCTGTGGATTTGTCCAAGATCACGCAGAAGTTTCCTAGATGTCCTTGGAGCTTGAACGTGAAACCAGGTCCCTCTGACTGCGAGGACTTCCTGCAGAGTCCTCCTGAGCCCATCGTGGCCCCTGTTCTGCTGTGTGTCTTGGTCAGTGTCCTCTCCTGTAACCCGAGGAACACGGCAGTGTCTGCCCCCGCAAGGGTCACGTGGCGGCGTGTGCAGGTGGGGCGCTCGGAGGGGCCAGGCCAGCAGCTCTTCCCACTTTTGCCACCATTGCGCTTCCTTTGGAGAAGGACGGTGGCCTGGGTCTCTCCTGCCACCAGGCCCCCATGGACCTTGGTGGCACTTCATCTGTCTTCTGCCAGACTCAAGCAGGGCCTGACTCACTCACCCAGGAAGCTGGCACTTAAGGAGCTGCCTGCCCAGTTTCTCTTTTAACGTTTGTTACATAAATTTCACATTTCCTGGAATCGAGATCTTGAACGTCTGGGCTC
Organism: Urocitellus parryii; assembly: GCF_045843805.1. Taxonomy (NCBI): domain Eukaryota; kingdom Metazoa; phylum Chordata; class Mammalia; order Rodentia; family Sciuridae; genus Urocitellus; species Urocitellus parryii. Next base: position 192,965,847 of record NC_135536.1, on the reverse strand, counting down.
ATTTGGAAATCGAGTCATCGAAGAGCCTCATTTATATTAATGGGGTCTGGAGTCTGACTGCAGAGGAGGCTGAGACAGGGATGGATGGCTCCCGGGCTGAGCTGCCCAGGCTGAGCTGCAGGAGGAGCAGATCCTCTCTCCAGGCTGGGACTCCGGATGTGAGGACAGTGTGGCTCCCTGGCTCAAATCCTCTGCTGGCTGCCTGCTGCCCTGGGTGTTCACCCTGCCTGAGGAGGTGCTATGTAAGGGCCCCTGCTGGCTTTGCCCACCTCCTGCCCCCTCTCTTCTCGCTCCTCAGCCAGTCCAGCATCCCTTGAGCCTCCTGCCACCGGACCTTTGCACTTGCTATGCCCACTGTCTGAAAGGCTGTTCTTCATACTTTCCTATGGCAGGCTCCTTCGTGTCAATCAGGTCTTGTTTCACAGTTGCCTCCTCAGGGAGGCCTTCCCTGATTGTCCCTCGGGAGTGACACTCCCCAGTTACTCTCTGCCACACCACTGGTTTCATGTTCTTCTTGGTGCTGAGAGGTAGCCTGTTCTCCTGTTTAGTTATTTGCCCGTTTATCTGTTGGCCAACTTCCTGTTGAGAATATAAAACCCAGGATCTGGCCCAGAGAATGTGCTCGACAAGTGTTCATGGAGTGAGCGCCTGGGTCCGCTCGGCAAAGCCTTCCCGAGTGGGGCCCCTGGGAGGCTCCTGAGGCTGGAGCTGGGCGCCTGGAGCACAGGTCAGGACAAGCGAGATTGTTGCCTGTCTGGAGCTCACACTGGTGCAGAGGGACAAGCTACAGTTACTAACACTTACCAAATGTGACAAGGGTTTTATAAAAGACAGCCCATTTAATCCTAAATGCAAACCTTGCAACTGTTACTTGTATCAGTTCATGAAGCACAGAGAGGTGAAGTAACTTGCCTGAGGTCCCAAAGCTAGAGAATAGAAGGGCCAGGATTTGAGCTTGGGCCATCTGTCACCCGTGTCTGTTGGGTTAAAAGGCTCACAGAAGCCACAGGAAGTTGGAGCCTGGTCCCAGGAGGGCTGTGATGTGGTGGAGGCTGGACTCTGAAGGCTTAGGAGCCGCAGGAAGCATGGATTCAGCATTTTATGGGGGAAGGGATGCGAGAGGCCCCCTGGAGGACATGGTGCCTTGGATGTGCTTAGAAGTCATTTATTTTTAACTTTACGTATTGCTTAATAATTTTTAATATCTCCACCCGCCCAGAGTTAAAGTTTTCAGTAATACACATTATTCCCGCGAGAGGCAGTGCTATCCTCATGGCTGGGCTGTTGCGTCACTGTCATTTGAGGCTCTCTTGGTGTTGCAAGAGCCCATTCCCTAAGCTGGCTGGAGTAATGCAGTGCTCAGGCTCTGGGCCTGGGTTCAAGTTCTAGCACTTTCCCTGACTCGGCTCCAAGCCTTCTCCATGCCTAGGACAAAGACCTTTCCCCAAGTCACCAATGTGGCTGGATGGTGGACAACCAGACAGCTGGGACCTTGCCTCCCAACACCACCCGTGCCGGGCTGCCAGGGGATGCGCAGGCCGGGCAGCCGGGACAGGGGCTCTCTGTGAGCCGTTTAACCCAACAGACACGGTGACAGCAGGTTCTGGGGAGTTAGGTTGTCTTAAGGGAATAAAGGAAGAAGACATCTCAACCAGACCCCAGAAACAGTGGCTGCCTCGGAGAGAACTGGTGGCCAAGGGCAGTGGAGAGGGGTCGCTCCTCGCAGGTCCTCTTCAGTTGGGCACCTTGTGAAATCATCATCTCGTAAATAAACATTTCCAGCACTTAGAAGAAGGCAAATGCTTTGTGTTTGTGGACTGAACTTTCTGTAATGTTCTTTTGCCTTTATTCAGGTAGGTAGTTATCTCTCCTTGTCTGACCACGGGGGCTGAGGCTGGAGGGGGTGTGCCTGCTCGAGGTCACGTGGTGCTTTAGTGTCAGACCCCAGGCTCCAGGCGGACAGGGTCCCCCGACCAGGGGCTTCTCCCTTCACTGTGGAAGCTATGCCCAGGAATGGCGCATAGCTCCCGTGCCATGTGGACCGAGCTCAAGTTCTGGTGTGTCCTTTGCCTGCTGTGGGACCTTGGGTGAGTTACTCAACCTCTCGGGCTCAGTCCTGTGGTTACTGGCTCCAAAGACAGCCCGGTGAGGCTCGTCCCCCAGTCCTCACCCCTCTATGTGATCCCCGACCTGTGTGACCCATGGGCTATTTTAGAAGGGACAGTTGGTGTGACTCCCAAGGCTGACTAATAAAAAAGGCATTGCGACAATGGATTGTTATTCAGCCTTTAGAAGGAAGACAGTTGGGACACATGGCACAGCCGGGAGGACTCCAGAGGACCTGCTGTTGGTGAGGCGGGTCAGTCACCCAGGGACAGAGGCCCACGGCCCCACTCAGGAGGGCGCCTGGAGCAGTCCAGCTGGTGGGGACAGAAAGCAAGTGGTGGTTGCCAGGGTTGGGGGGTGGGGGAGGGAGGAGGAAAAGGGGAAGGGGGAGGGGGAGGAGTGAGGATGGGGAGGGGGAGAGGGAGCCGAGAGCTGCTGTTTAATGGTGCGGAGTTTATGTTGAGGCTGATAAAAATGTTCTGAACAATGTGTCCAAATGCTTTTTACTGTCACGTATAACTAATTAGAACAAATTAAAAGAAAAAAAAAACCCACAAACGAAAACAAAACAAAAAACAAACAAAAATGTTTCTGATGGAAAATTTTATATGTATTTGACCATAACAAAAATATTGGGCTGGGCGTCATGGCACACGCCTGTAATCCCAGCAGCTTGGGAGGCTGAAGCAGGAGGATCATGGGTTCAGAGCCAGACTCAGAAACAGTGAGGTGCTAAACAACTCAGTGAGACCCTGTCTCTAAATAAAATACAAAATAGGGCTGGGGATGTGGCTTAGTGGTTGAGTGTCCCTGAGTTCAATTCTTGGTTACCCCCTCTCCCCCCAAAAAAATACTGGGAGGGGGAAGATATTGTGGCTTCTGTTAGCCTCTGGGATCACTCACTCTGGGGGAAGCCGGCAGCCATATTGTAAGGACACTCAAGAAGCTCTGTGGAAGGCTGGGGTTGTGCCTCAGTGCTCACCTGGTGAGTGAGAGGCCCTGGGTTCGAGCCTCAGCACCACAAAAATAAATAAATAAAGGCATTATGTCCAATTACAACTAATAAATAAATAAAAAGAAGCTCTGTGGAGAGTCAGGTGGTGAATGGAGGCCTCCAGCCCGCCCTCCACACCAACCGTCCAGCCATACCCGGGGGCCACCTTGAGTTCCCCAGTCAGCCTCAGGGGACCTCAGCCCCGGCCCACACCTTGACTGCAGCTTCATGGAAGTCTGTCCCAGAACCGTCCAGCTAAGACACTCCCAAATTCCTGAGTCACAGAAACTGTGTGAGATGATAAATGTTGATTGTTTCAAGCTGCTTAGTGTCAGTGTAATGTGATGCACAGCGGTAGGTAACTCTACAGGTTCTTGTCAGTGAGCTAAGGGTGATGGTGAGTTCCCGGGGCTGAGGATGGCCGTTTTATTGTGACACTTCTGATGGTGCTTGCCTAGGTTGTGTCCACAGAGTTAGCCCATGAGGTGAAGGGCTGGGAGCAGCGCCCGGCGCACAGCGAGTGCTCAATGAGTGTCCACCAGCATGGCTTTGTGTTCTCTGTGACCACTGGCCTGCAAGGCACTCAGCCTGGGGGCAGTTCCTCCTGAAGGAACCCACGACACCCTGATCTGCCGTGGAAACAAACAAGGGAAATGACTGCCCCAGGCCACACAGCAAGGAAACAGTGTGGACAGAATCTGAACTCAGGTGCTTCGGATCCCAAAGATTCAGTCTGAACCCCTGGGCTGAGAGCAACTTGAAACCCTTCCTTAGGACTCTTTCCTCTTTAGCAACATCCTGCTGATCAGCTCGGGGCTCATAGCCTCCGCATCTGACTTCGGTATCATTGGAGCCTTCTCCTCCTGTCTGCAGTGGGTGCCCTTTTCCACTTGGAGACTGGGGAGCACAGTTGTCAGGAGTTTTGTTTTTGCCATTGCAGACTCCTCCCCCTGGGTCCCTGCTGCAAAGGCCAGGGATGGGAATAAGCCGGTTGCTTGTGTTTATAGAAAAAGCCCAGCTGGGCGCAGTGGCGCACGCCTGTGATCCCAGTGGCTCAGGAGGCTGAGGCAGGAGGATCGGGAGTTCAAAGACAGCCTCAGCAACAGTGAGGCCCTAAGCAACTCAGTGAGACCCTGTCTCTAAATAAAATACAAAATAGGGCTGGGGTGTGGCTCAGCGGCTGAGTGCCCCTGAGTTCAATCCCCAGGACCAAAACAAAACAAAACAACAACAACAAAAAACAAACAAACAAACAAAAAAAGAAACACAAGAAAATAAAAAAAGAAAGAAAGAAAAGAAAAAGCCCAGCAATAGGACAGACAGCAGAATACATCAGACACTAGAAAGGCAATATGTCAATCAATGGAAGGGTAACTGATGTGATACAGCAATTTGTATACGGGGTAAAAGCGGGAGTTCATAATCCACTTGAATCAAACCGTGTAATATGATGTATTAAGAACTATGTAATGTTATGAACGACCAATAAAAAAAAAAAAAAAAAAAAAAGAACTTGCATGGTAAAAAAAAAAAAAAGAAAAAGCCCAGATGGTGTGCCGGCCCGTTCCTGCAATGCCCTCTGAGGGGCGGGGCGGTCACCAGCCCCCACCATTGCAGGCTGGCCCTCCAGACGCACCGCCAGCTGGCTCTGCACAAACAGCTCTCCCAATATTTGCTGTGGGGCCATGTGGCTGACAAGAGGAGCTGGTCCCCAAACAGACCATGAGCTCAGGCCCCGGGCATTGCCACACCTGCTCCTCTCCCTGACGAGGAGGGCGGCTGTGCAGCCGCTGACGACATGGCCTTTTTTGAACTTGGGTCTCGTGTGCCTGCATGCACAGGAGGGCAGACGGGGGCCAAGGCTGGCAGGAGCTGGGAGTGGGGCTGTCGTTTCTCCAGTAGTTTTGACCATGAGTGGCAGGAAGAAGTACTTTGCATGGCGACGATGTGTAACACCAGCTTGCGCGCCTGCGCACACACGATTGTAATGAAAGTATCAAGAATCTGTGCTGACCTTTTTTTTTTTAATTGAGCAATGCATGCTGGTTTTCTTCTCTTCCATTCCACTCTATTTTTTTCATTCAGTCATTTAAAAAGTGCAAGTTGCAACCCATGAATTTGATTTCAAAGCCCTCTAATGCACAAGTTCATAATCTGGTTCTATGAACTTGGATAGGACAAAACTCTGATCTTCACTCTCACCAACCTCTTGCTGAAATGCAGGACTTCCTTCAGGTATGAGTGCTATGAGTGAATCATAGTGGCAAGAGCAGTCGCAGTAACATCAGCACAAAGACACCCAGCTGGTCTGCATTTCCCTGTGGTCCTGCGGGCAGCTGCGCACAGCACTGACACTCCCTGACGCCTCCCAATTGAGGTAGTCCCTAGACCTCCTGCTAGGTCTTACTACTGAGTTTATTAATGAAGAGGTACGTGTATTATTACTCATTTACACGTTTACAAATACTCTAATAACAGCCTTTCAAGAGAATAGGTTTCCTCTGTAAACCTATGTATTTTATGCACCTAAAAATATTATCTTGAGAAAAGGTCTGGGGTTGTGTGTATGTCTCACCAGACCTCCAAGGGTCCACGGCACACAAAGTTTAAGAACCCCTGTCCCAGCCGGGTGTGGTGGCACGTGGCTGTAATCCCAGTGGCTTGGGAGGCTGAGGAAGAGGATCACAAATTGGAGACCCCAGCCTCATCAACCTAGTGGGACCCTGTCTCAAAATAAAAAATGAGACAAACTGGGGATGTGACTCAGTGGTCGAGCACCCCTGGGTTTAATCCCTCGTACAAAAAAAAAAAAAGGAGCGCCTCTGTCCCCATGAGCCCCACGCAATTTTGGAAACTAGGCCCCAAGCTGAAAGCTTCAAGGAGACAGCTCTGGAGCTTTCGGCCTGGCTCGGGAGTCACGGCCACGTCCAGTGTTTCTGCAGCCCTTACTGTGCCAGCGCCCACTGGACCCTGGGCACACAGTGTCTCTTTAGATCTTTGCAGCAGCTCTTGTGAGTTGGCCCTATTTTTAGCCCATGTCTCTCTTGGTCTCTTTACTGATTTTGTTTTTCTGCTCAGAACTCTCCCGTCTTTGGGGCTGTTGGTTGGCCGTGTCCCCCGAGAGGAGGTGGGCCTCTCGAGGAAGAGGGGCCTGGCTCTGCTCCGTGCTCATCCCCCAGATATCGAAATAAGCAGGATCCAGGGGGCCAAACCTCAGTCCTCACAGTGAAGAGGATCTGACTGCAATAGTTAAAAACGAAAACTAACGCCAGCAATTCACAATGAACACATTTCCAAACAAAGCCAGGAGCCGGCCCTGGACTTGGGCACCCGCCTGACGGGCTCCTCGCCCTCTTCCTGGCCCTCCCATAGCTGACCAGAGTCCCCTGCCCCATTCTGCAGACGGGTCACTGAGGCTCAGAGGCAGAGACCCGGGGGAGTCAGGACTGTGGCTTCAGGAGGGTAGTGGCTGACCTGGTGCCTTGAACGGCCACCCTCGGCCTCATGAGTGTCACACTGGTGTGGTCCTCATGTCCTCCTGGAGGTTTTGTGAGGCCTGGAGGAAGGGACGCAGGAGGGGCTTGGCGACACCCAGGCACAGGAGATCCTGGGTGCCCAGGTGCCCCTGATTGTGCGTGTGTCAGGGGTTCTCTGAAGCCCCTGGCCTGGACCTGGAGCCAATGAGTGCGACCTCCTTCTTAATTATCACCTGATAACTGGGCAGGGGCTTTTCCATTTCAGCTCGCTCTCCCTGCACCCAGCAAAGGGCCTTTTACATAGTAGGTGCCCAGTAAATGTCTGGGGACGGGGTGGGGGGCAGGGAGGGGTGAAGAAGGGGAGGAAAAGGAAGGAGGCAGGGAGGGAAGGTGTCTTGGCCATCTCAGAATCACGCCCCTGAGCTCTGTGACGGAGGAAGGTACAGGCTGTGCTAAGGCCTAGGGGGGGTGTTGCTGGGGACCACGAGATTCTTCTGCGCCCTCCTGGGCAGGCCTGGGCATCCTGGGAGAGCCTCCCGCTCCCTGGTGGAGCTGGTGCTTGGTGAGGGGCCCAGGACGTGGCCCTGGCTCCTCTTCAGCTGCCAACCTCAGGGGAGCCTGTGGCCAGTGGTAGGGGTCTGGACCCGAGTGTGCTCATCCAAGAGCACCCGCCTGTGTGTGGGAGGTGGCTGTGGGCACCCGGCCTGTGGTCGGAGGCTCTGAAACCTATCGGAAGGCACGCTGTTGGCCCCTGGTGAAGACCTCTCCAGTCCACGCAGGAATGAGAGACAGGAAGCACAAGGTGAGGAGGGTTTCAGAGAAGCCATGAGCTTGGCCCACAGGCCTCATCGTCAAGCTGCTGGGGGTATACACAGTGCTGCCTCTACAGCCGGTGGCCCTGGTACCACAGCTCTCAAGACTGCAGATGGCATATAAACCCTTTACCCAACAATTTGACTTCCAAGGATCTTTCTTAAAAGAAATACACACACAGTATGAAATAACTTTATTAGGCAGGCATTTGTTTTAGACCCACCAATTATTTATTGAGCATCTACTCTATGCTGGCGTCTTTCCAGCAACCAGAAAGACAGCAGTGAACAGAGCCAATAAAATCCTTGATCTTGCGGAATTTTCATCTCATTGGAGGGAGATAAATAATAAACAAAATCATTAAAATACAGTGTGTCAGGAGGTGATAAGTGCCATGGAGAAAGAAAAAGCAAAGACAGGAGCGGAGTATGTGTGTGAGCGTGTGGTTGCTGCAATAAGTAGGACTGCCAGGTGAAAGGCTGTGATCAGGGGCCCCTGAGGTCGGTGCGGCTGTGTGTTATGTGGGTGGCCTGGGAAGCATTTCCAGGCCAAGCAGAAGGAACAGGCAGGGAAAGGCCCTGGGGCGCAGTGAGCGCCCTGCCTCGCAGTGGGAAATGGACAGGGAGGGCCCTGCGGGGGAGGAGCATTCGTCAGGCAGGAGGGGGGGGCCGCGTCATTGGTGGGTCCAGGCTGGGCTGTTTGAGGAGGGGGCGATGGCCAAGCAGAGCCTCTGGGTGAGATCAGGGAGGTGAGGTGGAGAGGCCACCCCGCCAGTGGGTGTGTCACCTTGCGCAGTGCGCCAAGGACTTTGGATCTCATTCAGCACGTGATGGGAAGTCTCGGGAAGGTTTTGGTGGTGAAGTGACATGATCAGAGTGACAGTTTGAAGGGACCCCTCTGGCCACTGTGTTGAGAAGAGCTTGGAAGGGATCCAGGGCAGAAACCGGGAGCCTCTTCCGGAGGCTGCTGCATTAATCAGGCAACAGACCAGGGCGGCCGCGCTGCCGAGGGTGGGCTGGGTCGAGAGAGGTGCAGGATCCAGAGGCGTCGGAAGCAGCCCCCCCCCCCAGCTGCCACTTCTGCGCTGTTGGTTGGAGCAAAGTTCAAAAGGGCCTGAACAGCAGCCGGAGATTAGCACTGACCACGTGCCGGGCAGCACCTGGGTGGCTTAGGGAAGAAAGAGGAGGCGCTGCCTTCAATAGAAGATTTCCAGGTAGATGAGTGGGAACAGCGGGGCTGTCTATGTGTGACTACTTGTGTGGAGCAGACCCAAACCAAACAACCTGCATAGGTGTGTGAGTGTGTGTGAGTGTGTGTTAGAGAGTGTGAGAGTGTGTGTGACAGTGTGTGTCTATGAGTGTGTGAGTGTGTTAGAGAGTGAGAGAGTGTGTGAGTGTGTGTGTGTGGGAGTGTGTGTGTGAGTGTATGTGAGTGTGAGTGTGAGTGTGTTAGAGAGTGAGAGAGTGAGTGTGTGTGTGTGAGTGTGTGAGTGTGAGTGTGTGTGTGTGAGTGTGTGAGTGTGTTTGCATAGACCATCCCGGGGGCACAGGAGAAACTGGCTTGGTCACTGCCTCCAGGAAGGGGGACTGGGGTCCAGAGGTCTGAGGGACATCCTGCTCCTCACTGAACCCTTTAGACTTTGCACTGTGAACCTCCTCCAGTATTTTTCAACTGGAGGTGATTTTATCCCTCAAGGGACAGCTGGCGATGAGCAGAAACATTTTTGATTGTTGCAGCTTCAGGGAGGTGCCATCTGCCTCCGGTAGAGGCCCCAGATGCTGTTGAGCAGTGCACAGTGCATGGGACACCCCCCAGAGAATGTGCTGCCATAAACATTGATTGGGCTGAGCTGAGAAACTCTGATCTATTAAAAACTTCAACACTTTTTTTTTTTTTTTTTTTTGCACTGGGCATTGAACTCAGGGTCACCACTGAGCCACATCTCAGCCCTTTCAATTTTTTATTTTGAGACAGAGTCTTGCTGAATTGCTCAGAGCCTCACTAAATTACTGAGGTTGGCCTCTAATTCGTGATCCTCCTGCCTTAGCCTCCTGAGTCACTGGGATTACAGCTCCCGATAATGTAATTTTGCTTTTAAAGGATTGTCTCTTATTCTGAGATAATCCACTTTGGGGATTTGAAATGTTCTTTGTTTCACAAGGTGACAATAGCAGGTTATTATTATTATTATTATTTATCATCTTTACATAGAAAAATAAAAGGCTGGTAAGACTTCCCTAAACCCAATGGGAAATTTTTCTGGGCTGTGACATTCTGCGGTTGGAAAACTACCCTCTGCTAAACAGGGCTTCAGGATGAGTAGTTTACAAACACGTGCCCAGGCCTGGCAAGCTCTCGCCTGGCTTGGTGAGGCCCTGGGTTAGGTCTCTAGCACTGCACAAATTAAGTCCTTAAATTCATTTTAAAATGCCCCTCCCCCTTCTTGGCACTCTCCCTGCAGAGGTGGGCCGGCACTCAGGGTCTCCCTGTCGAGGAGGAGAGTTTGGAGGAAGTGAGGGTGTCTGATTTCTGAGATGGTCACAAAAGGCCCTGTGGCTTCCTGCTTGAGGTCTCCTTGGGCCACTCTCTCAGGGAGGCCAGCTGCCGGGCCATCAGGACACGCAGGAGCCCTGCACTGAGATCCGCGGCAGCAGCACAGGCCTCCTGCCCGCAGCCAGAGAGCAGCGAGGCTCCTGGGCCCGAGTGCAGAGGTGTCCAGACCCAGATGAGCAGAGGACGGAGACCTCGGGGCAGACCCGGCCAGGACCGCCCGCTGCAGGTGATCCGGAGCCCCTGTCCTACACACACCAGGTGTCAACCCCTTCCACCTGCTGGGCGCTGGGGTGACTTGTTACACGGCACTAGGAGACCGCGGAAACCCGAGGCCACACCCTGCTCCAGCAGGTGCATCCCTGGCCAGTGTAAGGCTAAAAGCCCGGGATTCCTAGGTGACATTTATAAGTTGGGATATTTCCCATGAAAATCCAGATCTCTGACTTCTCTTCAAAAGACCCAGCGCCGCCCTGCGCGCTCACGGCCAGAGGGAGGGGTCCTGCTCCCTCGGGGTGCGCCTGTCCAGGCTCCTCCCTCCCTCGCGGCCGCCCCAGTGTCTTACTCACTATGTCACCTGCCTGTCTCCTGTCAGCATTTGAGCCTCTGCCTTCTGTTGTGAGACATCTTTCTGAGTTGCCGAGGGCCATGTGACCATAGTTGGGGCCTCAAGGCCTGGACACCGTCCCAGGGGGTGGGGGTTGCCACTGGTCTGCAGTCCAGTGCATTGTCACACCCTCCCCTTCTTACCGCCCTTCCCACCCCGCCCCCGGCCCCCTCCACAAAGACAAACCAGCACCACGGAGTTTGTTTTCTCCAGACCTTTTATTGAGCTCGGCAGACTTGGTTAAGGGACCATTTGCTTGGAAATTCTTAAACATCTGGACATATTTTACAAGACAGGGCAGCAGCTGGAGGTCACACAAGGATCACAATTTCATCTCACCACATGCATAACAAGACACTGGGATTTCCCTTGTTTGGTTTCTGTGTGTGTGTGACAGAGAGGGGGGGGGAGGGAGCCCAGGCACGAGGGCTGTGTCACCGTCCCCTTGACGGGAAGGACTAGACGTCAACTGATGAGAGATGAACAGACCCACAAGCTCGACCCCAGAAGAGGGGCTGAGGACGGCGGTTGTTTATGGCTGTGTGATTGGCTTGGCCCATCAGGGCGGGGCAGTCAGATGGCTTGGCAGGAAGGAAGACCCCCAACCTCACATCACGGTTCCTGGAGGGACACAGGGTCTCAGCTGTTGGATTGGGGGCACATGCTGTCATGGGGGGCTTTGAGGCTCAGGAAAGAGGAGACCATGGGCTCTGAAGCTGGAGGGCAGGCAGCCTCCGCGGCTCAGCAGGGCAGTACAGTTCCAGGTGGTGGCGCCTCTGTTCCTATCCCGCCAGCCCCGGGCCAAGGGAAAGCCCACTCTGGACCCTTGGTTTAGCCGGAAAACCACGGTCTTCCCCAGAGACAGCGACAGCTGCACTAAACCAGAGGCTGGAGACTGCAGGGCGGGAAGACAGGAAGGAGGTTGAGCGACCTCCTGGGCCCTGGGGGAGGGAGGCTCTAAAGGACTGTGGCCCTAATCGGCTTGGGGACTACAACTGTCAAATTTGGATGTCATTGTGAGCCCAGATGGAGGCCAAGAACAGGTGGCGTTGGTGGGGTAGTTATGGGCTTCATCGAGGGGGGGTCCTGAGCCTCCTTCCCTCGGTTGGCAGCTCTCCAGCCAGGTAACACCCTCCCCCTGCCCACGCCCACCTGCCAGTCATCCACCCAGGCCCTTCCTTCACACATTCACTCCAAAAACAGGCTGGATGGCCACTGAATGCCAAGGGCACATGCTGGCGCACAACCCTGAGATCCTGGTACAGAAAATGGGGATCCCCGCCCTTGACCTTGGACTGAGGTCAAGAAAGGTCTGGAGAGCCAAGGGGCCAGCTACCTGTTCACCCACCCAGGCTCACCCTGCTCTTGGATGCCAAGCTCATTCAGGGTCAGAGGGCCCTAAACCTAGGGGCCAAGAGCCACGCTGTAGGGGACCCGGACCCCTTCTCCTGTGCTGCTTCTCTCTGATCCAGCTTCGCCCAGGGAGGCAGCCAGTGTGTGGGGGGGTCCCTGCCAGGCCCTGGGAGTCCAAGGGGAACAGAGCAGGGGTTCCCTGCATTTCCTGATCTGGTCAGGTCCTGCAGTTTCTGCAGGCAGAGGCTTCCTGGTAAGATCCCGGAGGCCGGCTTTTGTTTGATCTGGTTTGGGGGAAGGCAGCTGCAGTGGGCCCAGCCACACACACCAGCCACTTCTCCTTATTATCTGTTCTTTCTTTTCTTTTTCTTTAGTTTGTGAGTGCAGGGGAGGGAACCCAGGGCCTCCCGTGTGCTAGGCAAGTGCTCTCCCACTGAGCCGGACCCCCAGCGCCGGCCTCACCTTATAGAAACCCCAGTGCCACCTGGAGGTGGGCTTACCTGCAGACGGAGTCCCACCTCCCGAGCCCACCCCACACGACGGAGGGCGGGTCTTTCCAGACTGCCCTCCTATGTTCTGTTTGGGGAAGGGGTGTGGGAGAGGCCTCTGCTTGGCGGCAGCTGACATGGTTTTGCTGTTCTGACGGGATCTGGGTGGCCTGTCTTGGTTGCCTTGCTGGGTTGACTTCTCGGGGAGAGATTTCCCAGGTCTGGAAAGGGAGGGATCTCCTATTGTACTTGCCAGAAAGTAAAAGCCCTTTGGGACGGTGCCGTTGTTATTGCCTGGGCAGTGGGCGGCTGGTGGGTGGGCGGGAGAGAGATCACTGCGTGTCTTTGAGGGCCAAGGGTCTGGGCACAGGGCAGAAGCACCATGAGACAGCCAGCCTGAGGGGAGGACTTTACAGACGGCTCTGCGGCTGGCCTGAGGGAGGGTCGCGCGAATCCCGTCCCACGGTGGCTCCTGTGAGGCCACTGGGGATGGGCTGGACGGGTGACTGACATGGTCATTAAAATTGCCAGAAACCCGGAACAGGCAGAGAACAGAGTCCCCTTCCTTCTTGGGCACCCTCTATGATGCCTCCAACTTCTAGAAACCGAATTTGTCCTCCCTGTGTTCCACACCCTGCGCCTCCACGGAAAGCCTGTGCCCAGAATATCCAAGTCACCTGCACACACACACACACACACACACACACACACACACACACACCGAGAAACAAAATCGCCTTGATGGCTCAGTCTGATTTCCACGCAATGCCAGGGCCCCTCTGTGTCACCCAGTTCACGTCGCATCTCGCCTCCCTATGAACACCTGCAGGGCGGGGGGCTCATGACCAGGGTGGCCTGGGGTCTGAGCAGACAACAGGCCTAGCAGCAGGGCTTCCTTAACTTGAGCTGGAACTGACTACTGCCCTGTCCCTCTCGGGCCAGAGAACCCGGCGGAGTCCCGCCTGCAGCCATCTGGCAGCTGGGTGGTCTCTTGTTCCGGTCAATGTCCCACCTCCACCCACCCCCCACCCCGGCCAGCCTTTGGGGATCTTTTCAGGAACATGGCCGGAAGGAAGAGAGTTAGGCTCCCGGGTGAAGAGGAGGGTTCTCTCAATTCACAGAGCCCCTTTCCATTTCAGTTCTCCAAGATGCCGTTTTGGAAAGTTCAGGAGAAATCCCAAGCTCAGACCATATCAGGGGTGGTGGACGGAAACACAGACAGCACATCCTCCTCCCGGTGAAGACGGCCAGGGCCAGGGGTTGCCCATCTGGGTACCGAACCCAGGACACGACTGAGAGGTGATTTTGTTGTTCTGGTGCAAAAGTTAAAAAAATCTTGTCGGTTTTATTTTATCTTATTTGTATTTATTCCAGATTGCCAGGGATTTGGGGGGTGGGTGGGAAAATCCAAATAGGAGCATAGTCCAGAGTCACAGATTCCTATTTGTGTTGGCTTCCTCTGGGGATCCATGCTAGGGGCTGGGTCACTGCTGTCTGGGGGTCTTGGTTTGGCTCAGATCTCTATTCTGGGCAGTGTCCAGAGACAGGAAGGCAGGTGGGACATAAAGCCTGAATGACCAGAGGGCCTTCTTCAGGGTCCTGCATGAGCCCGTGGGCAGAGAATCACCTTCTGCGGAAGGTCCTGCTCAGTGAGCTGTGCTCTGCCCACCCGCGGTGAAAACTGCCTCGTGGAACGAGTTACCAGGACCGTGCAAGGCCTCTTCAGGCCAGATAGGCCGAAGCTGGAAAAGTACTGCTGCCCTTGAGACTGATCCAGCCAGGCAGGTGGAAAGGAAAGGCCCGGGGAGAGGAAAGAGCAGATTTGGGGGCCATCTCTTCTCGTCTCTTGGCTGCAAGGGTGTGTGACCACTGTTTCTCAGTTAGAAGTGGATTGAAACGAGGGGCTGATACAAAGTGGAGGAGATCTGGGGCCCAGCGTGGTTTTCTGTGGTTCAGAGAAACCTGAACACGCTCTGGTCTTCAGGTCTGGTTGGTGGTACCGGGAGCTGGACACCGGGCGTGGGAGCAGTCTGACCGAGATGGACTTGGGAGTGGTCTGGACCTCAGAGAAGCCAGGAACGAGTTTGCTTGCATGAGGCTTTTGGTTCCAAGATTTTGGGGGAGGAATAAAACAGACCTTTCGGATTCCTGGAGGGTGGGGGGTAGGAGCTCAGCCCTGAGTCAGCTCAGGGCTGACTTTGAGGGTCCATGTTACCGACTCCCCTCCTCTCGCTCCTGCATCTGAGCCCTGGGTTCTAGAGAACAACGAGTAGGAGAAACACAGAGGTGGAATGAGGTAAGAGACAGACATTTCCTAGTGCCCGGAAAGACCTACAGGCAGGAAGTCAGACCCCAAGTCTTCCCACCTCCAGAGAATCAGCATCCGCAGGAAGAAAAGAAAAAGGCCCAAAGGACTCTGGGAGGAAATGAAAAAGATCAGAAAATATCAGCTAGGATAATATCCAACCATGAGACTCCTAAGATAGCACTCTGTATTGCAAAAGAAGGAATTAGACTCAATTGCCCTATTATAAATCTGCTAAAAATACATATACATATATATATATATATATTTTTTTATCTGAACAGAAAAATAGACTACTCTGAGATGCGTGGTCATTCTGTGATGTAGTCACACATCAGATGCTTTTAGAGCCAGGAGAACCGCAAAGGTGCGCCGAGGTTGACTCTTATTTCTGGGTGTGGCCAGGGCTGGTTTGGGTCATCCCACTGGGTGACATGAAAGTCACATAAGCGGTGGCAGGTGAGGAAACTTGGGGTTGGGAGTTTTCTTGTCCTTCTGGGGATTCAGGAATGCCCCTTCTTTCTTCTGCCAACTTTGAAGTTACAAAAAACCATCGTTTTAAACGCCCCGAAGGCGAGGGACTTTTTGCTGCGGCCACCTTGGACTGAGGCTGGAAAACCTGGGGTTGGTACTTGAGTCCAGTCGGCAGAGAAATGAGGGAGGAAGCGGGGGGCTCTGGGGATCTGGCTTCAGAGACGTGAATTTTAAACATCTGCTTGTTCATGGACTAGACATCCCAGTCACCTGGGAGCAGGACAGAAATATACAATGTCACGGATATCAACAGCACATTTCGGTTTTACAGAAGAGAACACTGTTTGGTTTTCCCTTAGAAAAGCGGGTCGTATCAGGAGGAAGGCAGAGACGAGGCTGTGGGTCCCGAGACGTGGAGGACACTGGGGGACGGCAGGAAGGAGCTGTGTCACCAGCCGCCGTGGGGGCAGGCTGAGCGGTCAGAAGGACAGGGCTCCTCAGGATTCTGTCGCTCTCCCTTCTTCTTCTTCTTCTTCTTCTTCTTCTTCCCTCTTGGTCCCCGATCTTTCTAGAGAAAGGGGCCTCCTGGGAACAAGTGTTCTCTCTCCTTTTTCTTTCCCCTCAAAAGTGTGCTTAAGATAGAATTCCTAAAGAAGGCACTGAGACATCTGGGGCACCACAGACCTCTTGTTCTCTTTTGCCCCAAGAGGAGAAGGCCAATGAGCGGCTCCCCCGGGGCTGGCCCTCCTCTCCCCCAGGTGGCCAGACCCTCCCAGTGTGACCAGAGCATGCAGCAGCCTGGTCCCTAGCCCTTTCTGGTGATGGTGGAAGTGCAGCTCAGTTGGATTCATGGTGAGTTTCATTGAACTCCAGCTGCCGGTCTTGCCTGTTTGGGTCCACCTGCTTCCTGTGTCTGGTGGGTTCAGCATGGCGACCGATGGCAGGCCCCAGTCCTCTTCAGCTGCCCCAAACCACGGCTCTCCTCTTCTCTACCAAGGCCGTCCCTCAAGTTCCGCTTCCCACTGGGGACCCTGGGGTAGATTTCCCAGTGCGTGGCTGCACGGGTACACTGGTTCAGGTCGGCGTATGCATGTGCAGAATCTGGGTATGTCCTTTGTTTGGCAGAGGGGGGGAAGGCTGGGGAATGTCACGATCCTCTATTTTGAGTTGAGCACAGGGTAGAAGCTGTGTTCTCACAACACACACAGAGTCAAGGAGGGGAGAACCCAAACTGCAATGGAGTACTCTCTAAGCATAGTATATGCTGAATTCCAGTGATTCTGTTTCTATAAGAACTCTATATAGGACTCTGGCTATGCAGCCTGAAAAGGTAGGTTCTTAATGATACTTCTGAATTCGTCCTTCAAAAGTGACTCAATAAAATGCTACTTTAAAGTCAGACAACACACACGAGGGAGGAGGGGCCAGGTCCAGCGTGACACAAGACAGAAAGGGCCTTTGGTTACAAGGAGAGTTGCACCAATTGGTTATTAGTTAAAAAGGGGGGGGGGGAGGAAGGACGGAAGGAAGGAAGGGTCTTTCCAATCTGTGCACTCCTCATCTGCTTCAACCAACATGAAATGCCTTGGTTTAAAGAAGGGGTGATGAGTTCCCTCTTGCAATATATGGCTATATTTAAACATGTTTGCTCTCCTGATATGTAAAATAGACTATATTATTGTTAGTGGTATTGATTTTTTTTTTTTTTACAGATAGCATCAGCTCTAAAAATATCTGAATCGGAAATCACAACTATTTACTTTTATCAAAAAGCATTTGATTGTTTTCCCTGAATTTTCACATTTGTGATGATGGTGGACAGAAACGTGATGGAAATGAGAGAAACACAAAGATGCCGGCGAGGACTGTCCCCCAGTCGTCCTCAACAGGCCCAGCCCCGGAGGCACACCCAGGGAAGGATTTGGAAGCGCTGCTCTTTCCTGCCTCCAATGTGCCAACTGACTTAGGGTGACCTCACACTGTCCTGCCCCAGGTGGCCTCACACTGTCCTGCCCCAGGACCTATGCGCTTGCTGTGTGAATGCTCTGAAGACCCCTAGGAAGACCTGAGTTCTTTTTTTCCATGTTAAATCAGCAGATAACAGGACTGTTCCCTTTCGGGAGGATCCACAGTCCCTGGGGATGCTGAGAAGTGGTCTGAATTGGGTTCCTGTACAGCAGAGTGGTAAATGACCCTACATGATCATATCTGTGATAGGTGGCCAATCTCGTGCCACTGAGTGGAGAGCAGGCAGGACAACCCTGTGATACTTGTGTACTGACAGGTAGGTGATGCCGTTGTACAGTGGGCAGACCAGCCAGTGAAGGACAGGCGAGCCACCAGGAAGACACACGCCTGGCACTGTACCGAGGAAAGGCAGAAGCACACCACTGGACCTGGGACAGCACCCACCAACGTCACATGAAGAGAACCACATGGCACTGTCGTGCTGCAGACGGGCAGACCGGAACACGGCATTGTTACTGACAGACAGACGGATACCACAGTGGTCCAACCCAAAGTCACTGGGCTGAGGGACAGCCAACAATGCCACGCCATAGACTAAAAGCAGGCAGGACAATGCCAGGTCATCAAGCTAGGACAAGAGGACCAACAGCAAGAAACAGAGCAGAGCGCTCAGGATGCGCACAGAGACTTATTGCTTGTGTCTGCACCATCTGCTTGGTGGCCGCAGGAGGGACAGCTGAGCTTTCAGGACAGACACTGAAACACACCCAAGGCTGGTGGACAGAGAGAGCGGGGTGGAACACCCGGTGCCCAACCATCGCTGCGACCTTCGGAGGTGCGCCCGTCTCCTGTACTCGAGTCTGGGGGAGGCCCTGGCCCCTCCTGCCCCCTGAGGGGTGCGGGGAGGAGCCTCCAGAGGGGCAGGGAAGGAGCCCCAGACTCTGGTGTGGCCGACAGTGGTACCCACCGTGGCCAGAATGGGCATGTGGCCACAACCCAACCACAGGGTCAGCAAGTGGTCCCCGGAAATAGTGCTTGTTTAAAGTGCAAGAGGTGGACACTGTCCCTGGTAGAACTATTTTTGAAAAACATAAAGTGCTTTTTATTAACATTTTTTTTTTTTTAGCTTGAATATAACAGGAAACAAAAAGAACTCTCTATCATAGTAGGTGATCTCCCCGCTGTAGCAGGAGGCATTCAGGAGTCCGGGTGAGGCATCTCAATGAGGGCGTTCTTTCCCTTGCATTTTTGCAGGTTGAAAAAAAAAAAAAAAAGAAAAGAAAAAAAAAAAAGAAATTGGATTTGATGCTGTTCTTCGGTAGCACACGGTCTCTTGGAGTAGCTACTTCTTTTGCATATTTGACACTTGCATATCTTTCCAGTCTACCCTAGCGAGCACAGAAGCATCTTCCTCCTAGATCCCTAGGCCAAACTCAGAAGTTCCTCCTTCTGAACCCTTCCCAGACTGCGGGGGGCAAGTGAAATTGAGTACAGATGGTGCCACTCACCCTGATGACATCTCAACGCAAAACCTCAGGCTCCACGGGACCCTGGAGTCCGCGAAGTCTTTTGAGTGAGGTCTGCGCGGGGATCTTGACTTGCGGCGACACAGGCTTTCTCAGTGGCCTTCCGACAGCGGATCCATCCAGGAGGCGACGGGCAGGTGTGCCTGGAGGTGGCCCGCCACACCCCATACCAAATCGGCCAACCCACTCTTTCAACGGCCACTGGTTCTAGTTTCTCCTCCCGCGGAAGCCGGGGCGATGGACACTTGCCCTCGGAGGCCATGACGGACAGCCTCGAGAGAAGAGTGGGGAGTGGGTGGCCTCAGTCAGGTCGCGATGGGGTGGTGGTGGCTGTGAGCGCCTGTCATCTCCCTCAGAGGGCAGTAGGGTTGTCACAGGGAGCCGCTGTCCCCCCGGCATGGCCGGTTTCATGCTGACGGGCCTGTCCTGGCTCTCCGGGTCTTAGGGGACCTTCTCCGGAGTCCCTGGGGGCTTGGCAGAGACTTTCTGTCCACCCGGGAGAGCTCTGCGGCAGGCAGCCAGCCGCCGCCCTCCCTGGGCCTCACCTGCGCGCTGGCCTCCGCGGCCAGTTCAGATGCTCTGATCCTTGCTGCTCCCCAGGGCCGCTCCCCCGGGCAGCACCCGGACGTCGGGGGAGAGGTGGTTCTCGAGTCTGCACTTCTCCTGGGCCCCGGGGCCCCTGCCGGTCAGCGCCTCCGCGGGGTAAAGGCAGTTCTGCGGAAGGAACTTGGGGGAGGTAGGCACCGGGGAGCTCTCGAGGTGGTTCTTGTCCGCCCTGGGGCCCAGGCTGAGCTTGGGACTGGTGCCCCCGTGGAGGCTCCTGGGAGGGCTGGAGTCCACGCTGTAGAGCCGCTGACCCTCGTCGTCCGTGTCGGCGTCGATGTACTGGTGGACGCCGGCTTCGAAGCTGAATGCTATTGCTGAGGGTTTCTCGGGCGACCTGGGGGGCGTCCTAGCACTTGCCGTGGTGTAGACGGAGGACTCCGGGCTCAGCACGGGCTGGTCCAGGAGGCTGGCGCGCTCCAGTCCGGCGACGGCGGCCGCAGCGCCCCCCCTGTTCCTAAGAGGGTCGGGGTACATCCCCAGAACGGGGAGCAGGGGGCTGGGGTCCCCCTCCAGGAAGTTGACTTTGAGTGCTCGGAGCTTCAGGGGATTGTTGGTCTTCATGGAGCTCTTGGGGCTCTCGATGAGGAAGCTCGAGGAGTGGCTGCCGTCGGGGGTGGAGTTGGCCTCCCCCAGCCGGCCCCCGCTGGCCCCCAGGGCTCCCCGCCAGCCCACCTCTGGAGCCATGCTGCCCCCAGCCTTGGTGGGCAGTGAAGCCAGAGGACTGTGGGAGAACCTGGTGGCCTCGGGGAAGTCTGTGGCACAGCTGATGAAGCTGTCGATGCTGGACATGCTGCGCATGTCAATGACCCCTTCCGTGCGGGTGGGCAGAGGGGCTACGGGGCTGGGGATACTCTCCATTTCGAGTTCTTCCTTTGGTTTGCTCTGGGTGGCAGACTCCTTGGTCGTGAGGATGGGTTGGGACTGGGTCTTGGCCATCTTATTGTACATGTCTTCCAGCTGCTGGACATTCAGGTGCTGAGGACTGGAAGATGATCTGGCCTTCTCGGGGGATCCCTGCTCCTTGGTTTCAAAAGACTTACTGGAGCTGGTTTCAGACAGTGTCCTCTTTGTCCATTTCCACTTGTTGGGAGACAAGTGGTTGTCTTGGAGTTTATCCTTCTTATCTCCATTTTTCTCAATCACAATGTCCATCATCTCAATGCTCCTGGCAAAAGCGTCCTTCATGTTCATGGATACGATGCTGCCGTTCCTCTTGGCCCTCTCCAGAGCCTCCCTTCGCTTGATAGCTTTCTCCTGCCTCTTCTGCTCCTTGTAGAACTCGGAGAAGTTGTTGACGATGATGGGGATGGGAAGAGCGATCACCAGGACCCCCGCGATGCAGCAGAGTCCCCCCACTATCTTCCCCAGGAGAGTCTTGGGATAGATGTCTCCGTACCCAACAGTCGTCATGGTGATGGTGGCCCACCAGAAAGAGGCCGGGATGCTTTTGAACTTGGTGTCGTCCTCGTCCTTCTCGGCAAAGAAGACGAGGCTGGAGAAGATCATGATGCCCATGGCGAGGAAGAGGATGAGCAGGCCCAGCTCGTTGTAGCTCCGGCGCAGGGTGAAGCCCAGGGACTGGAGGCCGGTGGAATGGCGCGCGAGCTTCAGGATGCGGAGGATGCGCATGATGCGGAAGATCTGGACCACGCGGCGCACGTTCTGGAACTGCAGCACGCTCTTGTTGGACTCGGTGAGGAAGATGGTGACGTAGTAGGGCAGGATGGCCAGCAGGTCGATGGCGTTGAGGGGGCCCTTGAAGAACTTCCACTTCTTGGGCGAGGACAGGAACCGGAGCAGGTACTCCATGGTGAACCAGGCGATGCACACGGCCTCCACGTGGGCCAGCTGCGGGTTGTCCGTGCTCTGGCCAAACTCATCGAGGCTCTGCAGCTCGGGCAGCGTGTTGAGGGACAGGGCGATGGTGGAGAGGACGATGAACATGATGGAGATGATGGCCAGGATCTGCGAGGAGAAGGGAGGAGCCAGTTAGCACGACCGAAGGTCACGGGGACCCTGGTGTCTGCGGGGCCTGCGAGCTTTCACCTCCCGCTTGTCACTTAAGGATTGAGTCTTGAGCCCAAAGGAGGACTCACTCACGTCCATTTACCCTCCGGGTGTGAAAATGGAGAGCCAGAGATCTGAAAGGACCTCAGCTGACCAGCACACCAGGGGCCACCCCTGCCTCCTCTCTGGCCACCACTGGACTCTGCAGGGGTGGCAGGAGAGCAGCTGGGACAGCACAGAGACAAATGCACACAGTCGTGTTTCAATAAAACTTTATTTAAAAACAGGCCGTGGTCTGGAGCGGGCTCCTGAGCCAGACAGGTGGTTTATGGGATTCCTGGGTGGGTGCAGCTGTGCTGCCTGGTGCTGATGCTACTGCGAGTTGCCCTTTGTGGGTGCATGTGTCGGGCACTTGCCACGTGATACTGTCCCCATTTTGTACAGTAACCCAATTAAATGATATTCACTCCATTGACCAGATGGGGAAACTAGAAAGAGGCCTCTAGCAAGTGGCAGAGACGGAATTTTAACCCAGGTCAGTCTGACCCCAGAGCATGAGCTCTCAAGGCTAGGTTAAAGGTCAGACGAAAGCAAAAGACCCCTTGGCTAGAAAGATGCCCAAACATGAGATTTGGGAGGTGGTTTTCAAGGAGGCCAGACATCCTGGATCCACATTGTTAACTCTTGGTGGGACTATGAACTGCTGGGACTAAGGACCTTGTCTTCACGGCCACTGTATCCCCTGCACCAAGAACAGGGCTGGGGACTGTTATAGTGGCACACACCTATAATCCCAGTGGCTCAGGAGGCTGAGGCAGGAGGATGGCAAGTTCAAAGCCAGCCTCAGCAACTTAGCGAGACCCTGTCTCAAAATAAAAAATAAAAAAGGACTGGGATGTGGCTCAGTGGTTGAGTGCCCCTGGGATCAATCTCTGGTTCCCCACCCCCCCCCCCCACATACACACACACAAAGAAGAGTGTTGGGTCCAGAGGAGTCTCAGTGGATGTTTGTGGGAATGGAAATGGAATCCAGGCTGTGGGTGGGTAGGAGGGACTGCTCTGGGTCTTTTTTAAAAAATACAGATTCAGTCACGTTACTTCTCGGCTGAGTGAGTCTCCAGGACTCCTGGGAAGACCCAGACCCTGAACCTGCCTCCTGGGCCGCTCACCTGCCCTCTTTTTGGAGAGTCACCTTCCCTTGTCCAACTGAAGGGACGGGTCCTGTGGCCAGGCTTGGCTGTTTCCTCCTGCCTGGCGCTGGTCAGCCCAGGGTGGCAGAGGATCCAGGCTGAGCCGGCCCGTGCCCGGGGCTCAGCCAACCTGTCTCTGAGAATCTGTACTCGGGGATGCGGGAGGGGTGTGAGTGATGGAAGGGTGACCTTTGGACAGGATGGTCAGGAGAAGCCCATGCCCCAAGCAAGTGTGTCCCAAGCTGCAGGGGTCAGGGAGGGCACAAAAAATCGGAGAAAGCCCCACCTTCTTCCAGAGACACCAGAGAAGGAAGGCAAGAGGCCGAGGAGGGGCAGTGGGGCCACGGGAGCATGGTAAGAGGCCGGGTGGGCAGCAGTTAGGAGCACGGGCACTGTGCCCGCCTACCGTGGCTTCCCAAGCCCCAGCTCTGCCACTTCCTTACCTTGGACAAGCTATTTAACCTCGAAAAGCCTCAGTTTTCTCATCTGCAAAATGGGATGATCACAACAATACATGCCCCAGAGAGCTGCCGTGTGGACAGACGTGTCCACGCATGAGCGGTGCATTGACCCCCCTCTGAGTGGCCTCTGAGTGGCCTGCTGTACCCTGTACGTAAACCTGTCCCAGCGTGGGTGAGCATGAGGTCTCTGGCCCCAGGAAGGATGCATGGCTTCCTGTTGCCTCTGACCTCTTTCCCTGGCCTCCCCTGCCACAGGTCCCCAAGCCTTGCCATGTACCTCTGTGGGTAGATTCTGCCAGTTGGCGAATTCCATCCGACCCGTCGTTTAGAACCCAGCCCAGGGCTCCTCCCCTCTGAGGTGGCCCCTGCTTTCCCTGGGCAGGGACGGCCCCTCGGTCCTCAGGGTCGGGCATCATTGGCCTGGGGATTCTCACCACACAGGTCCCTGCTGCTGCCCAGATCCTGTGGGCACTGGGGACGTGAGTTGGTTCTGAGGTTCACCTCGGCGCCCAGAGCCTGCTCAGGCAGTGACCCCCGACAGGGGTTAATCGCACCAGTCCATGGAGGCCCAAGTGGGAAGGCCAGGGCCAGGCTTCAGCCCTCCACCTGGAAGGGGGCATCTCTGCCTGGCGTTAGGGAGGCCCGGGCGGAGCTCTGCGCCTGCGCAGAACAGCTGGCTCTGAAGGTGGGGTGCGTTGCCGGGCCGCTCCCCCAGCCTCGGGCCTCCCCCCGCTTTTGCACTCTCGCTGCAGTTACCCCCAAAGTGTCCTCTGTTTCTAAAACCACGAGCATTTGAGTCCTAGTGTCCTGATTTGCATCCATTGAAAGAAAAAAATTTGTGATCACTGTCAAATGAAATCTTTGTTACATACAAGAGCAGCCCCGCTTCACATGGAGCGTCTGAGCCGTCATCAAACGGACACTCGTGAAGCCACCACCGAGTTGGGGATAGGGGCCGGTAGCAGTGACGGTGATACCCCCTGGGGTCCCCCTCCACCCCAGAGGCAATTGCTGCACGGAGTTTCTTTCTTTTCCTTTTGCTTTTGTGCATAGTTTTCCTTACGAAGATGCGGCCTCTAAACAGATCGTCCCTGTCGGGTACCTCACTGCGTGTGTCCTTTGGCTCCACGGACCACTCTTTCCCTAATGGTGAAGGTGAAGAGCAAAACTAAACGAGACCCCCATCTACCTTCCAGGCTGTAGTTTAGCCTTAATAGTATGCAAATATATGCAAATGGCTGATTTTTCATGCTATTGATTCAGGCACTAAACACCCATCAAAATGAATGAGTGGTCCCTGGAATAAACATCTGGTGGCAGACTCTGGAGCTCCCGAGCGGAGGGCAGGGGAGCAGAGGGCAGGGGAGTGGACCCTGCGGCTGGCCCCAGCTCTGCCCTCCTTGGCTAGGTGGCCTGGAGCATCGGAAGGCTGCATCCGGTGGTTCTCAGCTGGGAACGATTTTGACCCTCATGGGACACTTAGCAATTTCTGCAGAAATTTTCGGTTGTCACAGCTGGGGGCAGGGTGCTACTGACGAGGGCCGGTGGCTCAGGGTGCTGTGCCATATCCTCCGATGCCCAGAAGCACCGGCCTGAAAAGCCGATAGTACCGAGGCCGAGGGACCCTGGGACGTGCCAGGGGCAGCCCCTCACAGGTGGTGGCATGGGGGCATGTAGGGCTGTTGGCACGGGCTGGCACAGAGGGGGTCGGGTCTTGTGGGCAGCCAGTGGCCTTCGGCTGAGCCCTGCGGAGCTGCTCCCGTCTGACTCCTGGAAGGGGGCGCCTGTGTGCCAGGTGCGGACTCCGGGAGCGGAGTGTCCCTTTAAGACGTGGGAGGACCTGTTTTCCTCCAGCCTGCTCCAGTTTCTAACCCCAGGTCACTCCGCGAAGGCCCAGGACTGATGTTCTGTGACAGACGCATGAATTATGCACCCAGCTCATTGTCCCATCTTGGAGCCTGTTTTTCTAAGGCAGCCCCCCCCAACCTGAGAACTCGTCCTCCGCCCTCTCCGCAGCCCAGATGCCCAGGAAGGCCTTCTGGGGGGTGGCGTTGGGGCTCAGGGCCCCCAGGCCCAGCTCTGTGCCCTGCATCCTGTGGGAAGTGCAGCCACGCAGCGGGGGGCTCCCTGCCAAGCCCTCCGGGCAGCAGAACGTCTTTCTCTCCCAGACCCCCTGAAGCCCGGACAGTCGGGGCCACACTCCCTGCCCAGGGAGCTTCCACGGGTCCATTACGCCCTCTGTGCCTCAGTTTCCCCACCTGTAAAATGGGGGATCGTGGCCCCATTGCAGTGAGCCCCCGGTGAGTTCACAAGGCCTCAGGACCGCCTGAGGCTCAGGGGCTCTGGTTTTCACGGCTCCACAGCCTACATTTAGTCATAAGCTGGTTTGGGACTTGGCTTGGAGTCTTTGCAGCTGTGTGGTCTTGGACAAGTCCCTGGCCCTCTCTGAACCTGCATCTCCTGCCTCTCAAGTGGCCTCGTGACAGGCAGTGTTATTAAATCACGATTCAGGTGACTGTCAGCCCCAACCCCACCTGGATGGTGGCTTCCAGAAGGCCGGCCCTAGGTCTGCGGGCCCCTCACAGCTGGCTGAGGCAGAGGCGTCCTCTGAGCATCTTTTCAACCCTGGACAGAGTGATCTGCTCCCCAGGACGGAGCATGGGGACCAGCTGTCACCGGGGAGTCCTCCTGGCTCAGCTCAGGCCCTAACAGGGCTTGGGTTTTCCTGGGACGGGAGCCCAGCAGGGTCTGGTGGGATTCTAGGCCCCTAGGGATTGCAGGCTGGAGCTCCAGGGAGCTCCAGGGACAGATTTAATTAGAAGGGTCACTGGTCGCTGTCCCCAGAGTCCCTCCCTGTGAGGACAGCCTGGTCCTGCTCCCGGGGAAGGACAGAGAGGGCAGCTGGGCGTCCTCAGGGTGAACTGAGGGCTGGGAGCCAGGCCCCCGTCCTAACTGCCCGCTGCCACCCTGCGGGCCCCGTGCTGCCCTGCTGTGCCGGCTGCGTGGAGGAGCAAGGACGGGAGTCCAGCAGAGAAGGGAGGGGAGGTGCCCACGGCACAGCAGCCATGGCATCAAGACCGTGAGTCACCCGGAGCCTGGCCACGGGGACGCTCAGGGCCTGCTCCCCACCAGCCGCACGAGCCCCCGTGGCAGAGCAGCCCGGTGTCCCCCGACTGACTGGCGAGGGGACAGACTCGGCGTGGCCTGTCACAGGGCGACATTCTCCATGGCATCCAGGGGACG
This sequence comes from Urocitellus parryii, assembly GCF_045843805.1. Lineage (NCBI taxonomy): Eukaryota > Metazoa > Chordata > Mammalia > Rodentia > Sciuridae > Urocitellus > Urocitellus parryii. The sequence goes on along the minus strand of NC_135536.1, from coordinate 192,939,680 downwards.
GGCGGGTGGAACAGAAGCCAGCCGGGAGGGCCACTCCCACCTGATGAGGCAGGGCTGCAGGACACCCCAGAGATCGGGGGCTGCCAGGGCGGGTGAGGGATTAGCCGCTAACGGACAGGAGGGATTTCCGCGGGATAATGAGAATGTCCTAAAACTGACTTAGGATGGTGGCAGCACAGCCGGGTACGTTGATGAAAAGTCATTGAATCCTACGATGGAAATGGGTGAATTATGTGGAATGTAAGATGCGCCTCAATAAAACTCTAGGAAGTTGTTTTTTACAAAGGGAATCCCATTGCCTTCAAATCCCACCACTGCATCGGGCGGCCACACACCTGAGCAGGCCGCAGGACGGCCGTGAAGCCTGCCCTGGACGCTCTTGGACAGAGCTCCAGTTCCTCCCTGTTGTTAGCATGTGTTTATTGAGCACTAAGTGCTACGCCATTGGTAGGGTTGCGGCATTAATAAGAAAGACCGTCTTCCTGTGGCTGGAAGGTAGAGAGGTAGAAGAAGAAATAAACCAGTCCAGGGGCAGGGTGATGTCAGGCCGTGTTACGTGCCCACGTGACCAAGGAAAGCAGAGTAGGGGCTCCAGGAGAGAAGCACCAGGTGTCCACGTGAGGACTCTCCTAGGGTGAGAACGGTCAGGGAGGACTCTCCTAGGACGTGCCTGTTGCTGAGACTGAAGGATGAGAGGGAGCAGCAGGCGCCACACATGCAAAGGCCCTGGGGTGGGAATGGGCTTGGCCTATTGAGCAACAGAAGAAAGTCACTGTGGCTGGGGCTGCGTGGTGAGGGGGAGAGTGGGAGGAGAGGAGGCCAGAGAGGCGCCAGGGCCTGAGGAGGCAAGAGAAGAGATGGGGACATTGTGTCCAGATGACCTTCCTCTCTCTGCAGATCATCCCGCCCACTGCAGACTCCATGCTGAATCCTGGCGAAACCGCTTACTGCCCCGAGATGCCCGCCGTCAGCCACTCACCTCCAGATGCTCCTCTGTCTGGAGGGCCACCACCCCCCCACACACCTGGCTGACCCCTGGTGCCCATTCAAGCCCCAGCGTGGAGGCCACCGATGAGCCCCAGGGAACACCCTCGGTCCTCAGGGTGGCTGAGTCCGCTCCTCCCTGGGTGTCCCAGAGCCCGGGCATCTCCCACCACGGGGCTGCGCGGGAATGGCCTGTGTCCCCCGCTGGGCACAGAGCGGGAGCTCCCCAAATGGTCCATAGATCAAGGATCGAGAAAATGAATGCCGAGGCTGGGGGCACGGGTGACGCAGTGGCGTTTCAGGGCGCGCGGCTTGCAAGCGCTGGACAGTGGACGGGGCCTGGGCTCAGGCGCGCGGTCTCCCCGGGAGCTACCCGAGGGCGGAGGAGGACGAGGTTCCGTCCTTTTATGGAGCTTCCGCTCCCGGCTCTACAGGGGGATTACTGCTGGGGAGATTTAATTAGAAGGGTCACTGGCCGGATCCGCTTAGGGGACTGGGGGCGGGTTGTCCTCCTCCGCCCAGGTGGGGGCCATGAGGGGTGGACACTGGAGTCAGGAGCAGGGGCCGCTGGGCACACGGGGACAGAACCCAGGGCCTGGGTGGGGCCTGCCCCGGGAGAAGGAGGCCCAGAGGCGGAAGGGAGTGGGCCCTGCCGAGGACCCCTGCCGTGCGTTTTTACCTACTTGTTCCCATGGAGCCAGATGCTTGGCTTCCCTTGGGAAAACCAGAAGCCCTCTCACCTCATCTGCCTCCCAGGGGCGACCACCGTGGGCGCTCCAGAGCAGCTGCCCCTGGGGGGACACACAGGCCCCCACCCAGGGGTCCAGGCCTTGCCTTATCTGCAGGCCCTGGGCCTGTGACCCTGGACAGGCCTGAACCCTAGTGAGGGCAACAGCCACTTACTGACCTCCCACCACGTGTGAAGAACCTTCCGGACAAGATGGCACAAGCCAGGGACTCAGGGGTCCTCTTGCCACACCCCATCTCTTCCTCTGTCCCCACAAACAGCCTGTGGCCCAGCCTGGTCACTGCCTGTTCACAAACGCCCCTGCATCTGGCCCAGCCTCTCCCCTTGCACCACCCTCTGTCCCAAGCCTCCAGCCCCTCCCACCAGGACCACTGCCACAGGCTCCTTCCTGGTCTCCCACGGCCTCTCTGGCCCACGGTGGCCAAGTCCTCTGGACACCCCCGAATCTATCCTCCTGTTCCCCCATCACAGAGCCTCGGGGACACAGGGCTGCCCAGAATAAAGACCACATTTCCCAGCTTCCCTTGCAGCTCACTGTGGTCACGTGATCAAGCTCAGCAGGAGAAGGTGAGCAGATGATCAAGCCTTTCTCCCTCCCCTTCTTGCTGGCTGGGAGGCAGATGTGGTGGCCTGGGCAGGAGCAACCCTCTTGGGCTACAGGTGGTTACAGACAGACTAACCCCGCCCCAGCTCCTCTCCCCGCTCACCCAGCATCCTTTGCCCCGCGTGGACCCCAGGACTCCTCCTGCTTGGAGCCTGCCCAGGCCCTTCCCTCTGCCCGGGTGCTCTTCCCTCCCGCTGCCTGGTGAGCTCCTCCTTCCTACCTCAGCTCAGGGCCCACCTCCTCAGGGAAGCCTCCCTTCCTGACCAAGTCGGATTCCCCGTCTTGGGCTCTTGGGCCCTGCTCCCCACGGCACCGTCTACACTGCGGTCTTGCATTACGTCCACCTCCCTAGACTAAGCAACTTGAGGGCCAGGTTGAGCCTGATCTTCTCCAAATCCAGAATCGTCAGCACCTGCAGCAGATGCTCAGGAGACGTGAGTGGAACAGAGGACCCCATTCCACCCTGTTCACAATCCTGCAGGTCACCCCATTTACAACTAGGTAAACTGAGGCCCGGAGAACAAAGCCCAAGGTAAACACGTAGAGAAGTTTAAACTGCAGCTTTAAGACTCCAAGGCGCTGGGTTTTGCTCGTTTCTTTTTAAACATCTTTCTTATTCCAGCGTCCAGGGGTCTGGGTTATCGTTTCTTGTTTTGTTTTGGCTCTGGGGATTGAACCCAGGGGCACTTTACCACTTGGCAACCCCAACCCTTTTTATTTTTTTTATTTTGGGGCTGGGTTTTGCTAAGTTGCTGAGGCTGGCTTGGAACTTGGGATCCTCCTGCCTCAGCCTCCCTTGTCTCTGAGATTACCGGGGAGCCTACGCCGGGCTGGGTTAGGATCTTTCATTTATGCCCCATGGACCCCTCTCCCTGAGGTGACCGCCTCTTCCTCATGGCACCGGGTTGGGCACTGTCTTCCTAACAGGCCAAGTGAGTTCCCGTGAGCTTTGCCAAAGGCAGGAATTTGGGGGAGCTGGAGCCGTCACGGCCTCCTGCCCACCTGAGGACGATCCTGGGGGGAGGAGGAGGGCCGCCCTGTTCCCTGCAGAGGGCAGGGCGAGGGGGGCTGCTTCTGAAGGGGCAAGTCCTTCCCGTGTGCGGAGGGCCTGAGCAGCCAGGGAGACTGTGGGTGTCAAGGTGATGAATGGCGGGGACCGTCCCTGCTGCAGAGAGCAGGGGGCTGAGAAACCCCGAGGAGCTGGGAGTGCCACGCCACCAGGTCCCCTGCGAGCGAGCCACAGACAGCCCTGGCCTCCGGTCCGGCAGGTCGGGGAGGGGTGCTGGCTTCCGGAAGCTTGGCCAAGGTGGCTGGGCTGGCTCAGGGGAGTTTACTACGGGCCTCAGAAAGACGCTGCCTCTGGCTAACGTCAAAGTGACGGCGCTGTGAGTGGCCAGACCTGACAGGAGCCAGACTGGCTGGACAATGCCCAACGTACACCAAGAAAGAGGCATCTGGGGGACTTAAGGGTGGATCTTTCTCCTGTAGCAGATGAGTGTGAGTAGAGGTTCACACTGGGAAGAAAGGCGCAGGTGAGTCGTCAGGAGACCTATTTCTCAGTTCTGGCTGGGCACCCTCAGGCAAGTGTCTTCCCGTCTCTGGTCTTTCTCATGCAATATCCACTGAGGGTCGGGCTGGGTCTCCAGCATTGGCTTCTTTCCAACTGGTGACTCCGAGGTCTAGTGGCCCTCCCATCTTGATAGGTGGCCACAGCAGGGGAAGGATCAGCATGGAGGACTCATGCCTGAGCCCAGAAGTGACCACTTCCTGCCCCCTGCCCGGTGAGATCCGCCTCCCTCATGGGGACCCAGCCAGTGCTTTGGAACCTAGAAAACCTTTCACAACAGGCAAGGAGAGGGTCCCTGCGTGGTGTGCGCACACCGCGATTCCCCGGGGTGCGGGAAACACCGCCGGCATCTCTACTTTTCAACATAAAGTAAGGCACTGAGTCTCACTGAGGTCGTCAGCCCCGTCAGCCAGGTGGGGAGGGCAGCCCGTAGGAGGGGCCTGCAGGCCTGCAGCCTGGGGCCAACAGGCCCTGGACTCCCGGGTGGCCGGCCCCTCTTCTCCCTGCTGCTCTGGGGGCTGGGTGTCCTGCAGGGCTGCCTGTGTCCCTGTGCCCACGGCCGTGCCTGCAGGAGGTGGGTGCCACCCAGGGGCCCAGGGGCCCTGCTCCCACAGACTGCTGCTCGGGGTCCAGGGGTGGCTTTGCCGCGGCACATTCTAGAACATCCCAGAGTCGGATTAGATTCCGTCCTCTGGTATCCACCCGGCTCTCCCCCCAGGGAAGGCTGGGTGGCCGGGGCCCCAGAGGATGGGACTAGGCCTCACCGAGGAACCAGGCCTCCCGTGGCACACGGTGGGCACAATGGCCACCTCCCCAGCCTCACACCGCGCCCGCCCAAAGCGGGTCAAAGTGATCTCGGGAAGAGTCTCCTGGGGAGAGCGTCCCCATCCACCCCCTCCGAGATGAGCCTTGTCCACCGTCCACTGTCCAACCCGGGAGTGGAATTTGAAGATCAGTGAGGCCACCTGGCAGCGGCGGCGCTGGACCGTGTGGTCAAGGCCTGAGCCTGTGCTTCAGCTCCTCTCCCCTCCCCACCCGTCTTCCACCCCCAGCGTCCCCGCTCTCCAGCTCTGAGCTCCTGGACGAGTGTCCACCTCTCTGAGCCTCAGTTTCTGGGGCTCTCCAGGACTCTCAGCCCACTGGGGCGTCAGGTCCGAGTGCGAGGAGGCGACGGGGTGGGGCCTGGCGCAGTGTCCCGGGCACAGGGGACAGCGAGCGGAGAGGCCCTGGGGGGGTGAGCGAGGGCCAGCGAGGGCGGCCGTCAGGGGCCCCTCCACGCTCTGCACGGGGTGCCCTGCGTCCATCACTAGCGTTGTGGCTTGGTCTCCCCGCCCCCCTGCTCCCCTCCCTGCCCCCCACCTGGGCTCCCCGCACTCCCCGTCCCCCCTGCTCCCCTCCCTGCCCCCCACCTGGGCTCCCCGCACTCTCGGGCACCCCGGGGTTCACTGGGCCTGGGCCCGGGCAGCTCCTTTCCCCCCCCCGCCCCCCCAGCCCCCCCCCCAGTTTGGTTTCTTACTTATTTTAGGACTCAGTGGAAATGTCACTCCTCAAAAAAGCCTTCCCAACTTCCTGCAGACTGAAGTGGGGGCTGGGGGAGGGGGCTGGCCTTTCACTGCCGCCAGGGCCATCTCTTAAAGGTAGAGACTAAGCCTTGTCACTCCTCTGAAAGCCCCGAGGCTCCACGGGAAAGCCCACTTACACGGGGCACCCACAGCCCTGCTGGCCTGGCCTCCTCGGCCACCTTCCGCACAGGCGGCCAGTCACCCTGCCCCTCCACCTGCCCAGCTCCCTCCTGCCTCAGGTCCTTGACACGTGCTCTTTCTCTGCCTGGAATGTTCTACCAGATTTTTCTTTGACAGGTCTTTCTCTCTGTGGAGGGGCTGTCCCTGACCACCCAGTATTCAAAACAACCTGGCTGTGTGACCCTGGGTGAGCCACTCTATGACTCCGAGCTGTCTTACCTGTGAAATTAAGGTGATAACTCCGTTAGCCAGATCCCTTCATGTTTGTAAGATCAAAAACCCAACCCAGTGCGCAACCAGAGACATGAAAAATTGTGCTCTATACGTGCAATATGAATGGAAATGCACTCTGCTGTTATATATAACAAGTTAGAATTAAAAAAAAGAAACCCAACCCAAGCCAGCCTGATTTTAAAACCACATTCCCCCACTTTGATGTGTCAGATCTGCAGCGTCTCCTCCACCCAGTTCTTTGGTGCCTTCCCACCGACCAGGGAGCTGGGGACTGCAGGAGGGTTGGATCCTCACCGCCCAGCCTGGAGCCTGGTGTGGGTGGGCACTTCGCAAATACGGGTCCATTTGATAAATGAATGGTTCAGGGATGGTTCAGGGATGGCTGATGGTCAGCCAGTCGGAAGGATGGGTGGACTGACGGGTGGATGGATAGAGGGGCTTAGAAGCCATGGCTGGCGAGGACCGCCAAACACCACGTTATGGAACCTCCATCTTCTCCACGGCGCTAGGAGGAAATGCAAGCCTGAATCAGCAGCTGAACGGCTGCCGATCCTGAGGCGATCATGACAGCTCACACTCATTGGTTTCCCACTCTGCAGGCACCGCGCCAACTGTGTCAAATGACCGTCTCATTTACTCCTATGCCTGCCCCCAAAGACAGACACTCCCCTAATTCCTGGGTTGCGGTGGGGAGTGCCACAGCACACAAAGCAGCGAGGCTGCCTGAGGAAGGAGCCTCTGGGCATGGAGGCTGGGCATGGAGGCTGATGGGATTCCAGGGGGGAGAGCTGGGGGAGGGGTGTTCTGGGCAGAGGTGGCTGCGGGTGCACCAGCTTGGAGGTGGGAGCCACGGTCAGCCCAGTGTGGCTCAGGGAAGGCTGGCAGGAGCAAAGCCACCCTGGCCCAGCGCCTTCTGTGAGCAGGGTCCTGTGGCATTACCCACCACACCCGAGAGGGGGCTTCTCTTACCACCTCCCTCTTCCTGAGGGTGGCTCCGAGGCTGGCAGCAACTAAATACTGTGCCCAGACCCACCCAGGAGAGCTAGACTTGAACTCAGGCCTGCTGGGCCCTGGGTGGGCGTGCGGGGTCAGGGGTGCGATGAGAAGGGTGGGCGTGACTCATCCTGTTACTTTTTTTTGGAATTACAGGGAAAGAGGAGCTCTCTCTCAGCAGAGGCGACTGAGCTGACGGGATGTCAGCCTGCAGGGACTGAGGGTCATCTCTGCCTTCTGGAAATAATCTTCCCACAAAAGTAGAGGAAGCAGAGGGTCTTTGCCAAGAGTCAAAGGCAGATTTATGATGACGCTGTTTGAGCATCTGGATCCAGCCATTCCTGAAACCAAATCCTTGGGCTTTACAATAACATGAACCAATGAATTTTAAAATCAGGCTGGTTTGGGTTGGGTTTTTTAAAAATTCTAACTTGTTATATATAACAGCAGAGTGCATTTCCATTCATATTGCACATATAGAGCACAATTTTTCATGTCTCTGGTTGTGTACTGGGTTGGGTTTTTGATCTTACAAACATAAAGGGATCTGGCTAACAGAGCTATCACCTTAATTTCACAGGTAAGACAGCTCAGAGTCATAGAGTGGCTCACCCAGGGTCACACAGCCAGGAAGTGGTTGAACCACATGGAGTATCACATAGTAGGTGCCTGGCACCCAGTAAGTCTTCCACATTCCCTTCATGGATAGACCACGGGGTGGCAGAGTGGAGGACTGGAAGAGATGGCATTTGGTGGACCCTCCCCAAGCTCCAGGCTGTGGGTCAGATTCTAGACTCTTCTGGAATCTTCCACACTTTAACTCTCCCAGCCTGTCTTGGGGTCTGGTCGGAGCAGGAACTAAGGCTCAGGGTTCAAAAATAGAGTAAGCCAGATGAGCATTTGAACTAAATTCCTGAAAGTCCCACTCCCCCCAAAAAATGTCACCCAAGGGTCCTGGCTGCCACCTGGGGTTTCCAGGGAAGGGTCCAGAGCCCTGGCACCCCTCGGAGTGAATGCTTAGAGATTGCACAGACAATGGCTCCGGGGACACCAAGGCTCCTGTGGGCACTGGAACTCCCCCAGCTCCTGCACGTTGGAGATGGACGGTGGGGTCTGCCCTGCAAACTCAGACGTCGGCCAGAGCTGGGTTCCGGCCCTGGCTCTTGCCACCTGGGTAGCCTCTGGCACATCACGTCACCTCTCTGGGCCTCGGTTTCCCCTGGGGTGAAATGGAAGGAGGAAGCCAGGCAGACAGGTAGGAGCTCCTGGGACAGAGCAGGGAACTTTTTTAGGTTGTGGACAGGCAAGTGAGCTCTAGATGCGGGTTGAGCCTTGGGTGGACGGTCCATGTTCCTTCGTGGAAGCCCCAGAGGGGTGGGGAGCCCAGGCCTGAGCTGTTCAAGTCTGATTTGCGGCCTGGGCACAGAGCTTGAGGCCTGTGTGGCCTCTGCAGGGCTCTGGGCCTCTAAGCCCAGGAATAAATCATCAGGAGCGCGGCCAGCGACGGACGAGGGAAGAGATCAAACAGTGCAGAGAAACAGTCGTGGGGCCTTCAGGACGGCTGGCCTGGGCTGGGTCCTGGGTGCTCCCTGCTTTCGGCGGCCCCTCACCCCCCACGTGGTCCACCTTCCCATCTGCAGGGAAGTGCTCTGCTGATTCTCTGGGGTCCCACTGCGCTTCCTCCCATCCCCCCATCTCTGCCACTTCTAGACTGCTGGGAAGCCGCCTCCCCTTCTCCACCACCCATCCCGCCACACCTCAATAAGACAGAGCTACTTAAGCTCATGTGGCCTGGGAGAGCCTCTCCAAGAAGGTGATGTGTGAGGAATGCAGAGGATGTAAGAATCTGGGAAGGGTGTTCCAGGAAGAGGTAACAGCAAGTGCAAAGGTCCTGAGACAGGGAAGAGATAGAGAAAGAGCTAGGAGAGCTGCACACCTGGAGACAGGGAGGAAAGTGGAGCGTGTCAGAGATGAGGCAGGAGGGAGAAGGAGGCGGGCCCACAACTGGATAAGACAGACTTCTATTCTGAGGGCCCTGGAAGCCCCTGAGGGTCTTGGCAAAGTAGCAGCATGGCTTGATTAGGTTTTCGATCCTCCAGCTGCATTTAGGAACCTGTAGTGGGGTTGGAACAGAAGCAGGACTCAACCTGCGGAGGGCCAGGAGGTGTCGGCGGGATGGAGGCTGTTGAGCCAGGAAGACAAGTTCAAGACTTGCTCTGGGGGCTGGGGATGTGGCTCAAGCGGTAGCGCGCTCGCCTGGCATGCGTGCGGCCCGGGTTCGATCCTCAGCACCACATACCAACAAAGATGTTGTGTCCGCCGAAAACTAGAAAATAAATATTGAAAATTCTCTCTCTCTCTCGCTCTCTCTCCCCTCTCTCTTTAAAAAAAAAAAAAAAAAAAAAAAGACTTGCTCTGGAGGCAGGACCAACTGACCTGCTCGTGATGCAGCTACGTGGGGGGAAGGGAAGAGGAGTCGAGGGGGACCCCAGGGATTGCCCTGAGCGATCAGGGTAGTGGGCACTGCCTGAGATGGGGTTGACACGGAGGCGTGCCTGGGGCCAGATCCTGGGCCCAGATAGGGACAACTGTGAACTCTGGCTGAGGGGTCCGGAGGAGACCTGCAGGCAGCGGGAGCTATGGAAGGCTTTTGAGGAAAAGCAGCCCCTTCCTTCAGTGCTTCACAGATGGCCCCCGTTCCACTCTCTCCAGACAGTGGGGCTCCCCACCAGCAGCCATGAGCTACGGGCATGAACCTCCTTCCTGGGACTAATGTGTGCCCCAAGGAGCTCTTCCTGCCGTCCATGGCTGCCCTGGCCCTCCTTCCGCGTCCCCTGTACTAGGGCCTGAGGAGCATCAGAACAGATGTATTTACTCCCTTCCTGCGGGTCTGGACCATCTTCCTAACTTCTGTATCCCCCTGCACACAGTAGGTGCTCAATAACTACAAGGGAACTGAATTTTAAACATAAATAAATGACCCTTACACAGCCGCGCTGAAGGACTGATTGAGACCCTCGAGTGCCCTGCTCAGGGCTGGGCGCCCCGTGGACATGCAATACGGTGAGGAAAACAGAGGAGCCACAGCTACTTTGTCCCAGCGGCCCTGGGTCGCATCTCTGGGGGGTCTTGAGGTTCCCCCCGGGTGGAGGCCCTGCCAGGGAGGGAGGGCTGGCCTGGGACCCACCCTGGGGAGGGCCTTGGGCCTGCCCTAATCCGGCTAAGCAGCGGATGCAGCGATGTGTAGGGAGGCTTAATCCATCCGGTCCTCGGGCTTAGCCTGACCTTGGCTGGGGTGACCTGAGCCTCAGGCCATCAGCGCTGAGGCCCCCTGGGAGCTGGGACAGAGGGCAAAGGGAGCCCTGCCTTGGGCAGGGTGGGGGCCCTCGCAGGCATCTCGCAGCCCTGCCTGGGCCGTGGCCTGCGTGCCCGCCACCTCTCCCAGCCCCGGGCTCCGACCCAGAATCCTCCTCGACGGGGCGACGCTGCCCAGAAACTGTCAGGGAAGGAAATGTGGACGTCAGGCCCCGGCTCATCCAGCCACCCATGCACTCAACGTCTCCGGAACCCAAACCGAGTGCCGGCACCGTCCAGATTCTGAGGACACAGTGATGGCCAGGACAGGTCCGCCCCCCCCGTGGGTGGGGCAGCAGCGGACAGGGCAGAAAGAGGTGCCTTAGCAAGGTCGCCTGGGGTCCCAGGGGCGGCGGGTTGCTGGCTGGCGCCTGGGCACAGGCCGTCCTCAGTGCGCAGCGGGCCATGGTCCTGATGCCTGTCCACCCTTCAGGCAGCTGGTGCTGGAAGTCTGGTTCTCCCTGCGACTGGTCGAGGGGGCGGGGCCTGGCGGGAGGCGGGGCCTGGCGGGAGGCGGGGCCTGGCGGGAGGCGCTTAGCAAACTGGGGGCGGGCCTGGGGGAGGGATTGGGGTCTTGCTAGGGGACCCTTCAATTAGTTCCTATGTGACGGTTCCCATAGAAGCACTAGCCTGCTCCCTACCCGAGCCTCTGGTTTCCTGGGGACGTGACCCTCCTGCCCACCTCCTGCCTCTGGCGCCATCTGCCATGAGGTCAGGCAGCTGAGCCATGGGGACCCTCAGCTTCCAACATGGGGAGCTAAATAAACCTCATTTCTTGGAAATTTTGTTATAGTGACAAGAGAAAAAAAAAAAGACTAATATAGGAGGTAACGTTTGACCTGAGACCCCAGGAGAAGGTTGGAGCCTCTGAAGATCGGGAGCACCCAGACCGAGGGAGACTTTAATCTCCTGAGTCACAGGAGTTGGTACTATTCCATTTCATAAATAATACCTAAGGGTTACTGAACACTCACTATGTGCCAGGCTCCCTTCCAAGTACTTCACATGCAATTAATCATTTAGCATCTGAAACAATCCATTTTGTCATCCCATTTTCAAATAGGAAAACTGAGACACAGAGATGTCAAGTACCACGCCTGAGGCCACACAACTAACCTGCAGCACAGCCAGGATTTGACCCTAAGGCTGCTCCATCTTCCAATCTATGGCTGTTCCCTATTCTCACACAGGAAGGAAAAAATTAATTATTGAGCATCTACCAAGCACTAGTCCCTTTGACCCACGTCACCTTTACTGGCCCTACCTCTGCAGCTTACCCACTGGGCCACTCTGCTGCACAACTCTTTCCTCCTCTTTTGATAACCCTCCCTGACCCCTTTCCTGGAGTGGTCTGTGACCAGCCTGGTCCAATCAGCATAGGTCCTCTCTCCTAGCCACAGTGATTGGCTGGGGAATGGGCATGTGACACAAGATGAGCCAATGAGAACGAGTCCTGGGACCTTGGCGGTCGCTCCTGGGGGGGAGGTTCTCTTTGCAGGCAGACTGTCTGGCTGGGCCTCAGGCCGAGGGGAAGCCTACCCTGGGAGAGCAGGGGCAGACCCAGGGAGAGGAGCGGCAGTGACGGGGGCTGGCCACAGTGCCCAGAGCCAGGGGGCCCCCTCCTCATCCAGCCTGAGCCAGCAGGGGCTGGACTCCTGCCCTGGAACCCGAGGTCAGGGCCTCTCCTGCTCCCAGCAACATGAGGCTCCTGCCACCACCGACGGACCCTTTTGGTCATGGCCACTGCCAGGAGCAACACTGTGGCCGCCTCAACCAACACCAGAGCCTGTTGTGACTGTAATGATGTCCTCAGGAGGACCCGGCTATGGACATGGCTTTCCCTTTGAGGCCACGCCCAGTTTTCCTATGTGTCCTGTCCCCTGAGGACCCCACCACTGACTTGAGGGGGCGCGGGGACTGTCAGGTCCACCCTGGGGCTAGGAAGCCAGGCTTGCAAAGGCCATGGACGCAGCCTGGAGCCAGGCCCTGCCACCAGGAGCCCCTGCCCCTGCGCCCTGAGGGCCACCACTGACCGCCTTCAGCAGGGGGACAGGTGGGAGCAACCCCGCTGGCTCCCAGCAGCGCTGGTCTCCACTCCTCTTCCCTCCTGAGCTGCCAGGTGGGTGGCTCTGTCACATGTCAAGAGCCCCTTCCAGGCTCCGCTGGACACCTGGCCAGGCGCTCTCCCCTCCCTGGGTCCTGCACGAGGATGTCACCTCTTACTGAGTGCCTCGGGCGACCGACTCGACCTGGAGCCCTCTGACCAGGGAATTCCTTGGCAGGGAGGGTCCCGGCTGTCCTGGCACCTGGCTGGCACACAGAGGGCACGACTCGGTGCTCGTTGGGCTGCTGCTCAGGGGCGGGGCGAGGCCTGCCTCCTCCCTCCTCCCTCCTCTCCATCCCTCTCTCCCGCCCAGTTTTCCATCCATTCTCTTCCTCTCTTCTTTTCAACTGTCCATCTCTCCGTCCATCGTCCTCTCCCGTTTCCGCACATTCCCCTCCCTCTTTCCCCTTCTCCCCTCTCCCCTCCTCCCCTCTTCCATCCATCTTTGTTCTTGGGTTCATCCATCTTCCTGCAAACTGCCCGTCACCCGGCGCCCTCCCCTCCATCGCCACCTCCGCCCTGTCCCCTGCCCTCCCTTGTGTTGACGGGTCCCTCAAGTGCATGAAGCCTTGGGCCGGCAGCCGTGGATAAGGTGCTGCCACTTGATCCCCACGTTGGAGAACACATTTGAGCCAGTCCAGGGACCCCTGTCCCTGTCCCCTAGCCTCCGGTGGGAGCCCGGCTGCACCCAGGAGCTGGAGCCCCAGCCCCCTCTTTCTTGCCTGCGTTTGCAGGAGCTCAGGCGGCGCCACTGACCCTCCTCCTCCCCTGGCACGGTCCCCAGCCCCGCCTCCAGGAACAGTCCTGGGCTGGGTCAAAGTGCTGCATGGCTCCATGAAAAATCAGCACTGCTGGAGCACCTACTGAGTACTGCCCCATGGGGAATGTAATAAAGAAGACAACCTCGCATTTCTGAGCACCACGCCCGCCTGGGCCAGCTCCTTCCTATTAACTGTTCAGGGGAAAGGGCGGGAGCTGGGCCAGGCCTGGAGTTAGGTCTCCTGACCCGGCACCTTCACCGACTCCACTCCCCAGCCCCTGGTCTCTCTGCCCAGAGGATGAGGGGCCACTCCAGCCTCCAGATTTCTGTTCCAGCTGGGCCTCCTCACAGCCTCCTTCTCTACATGTGAATGTTTTTCTGGCTTTTTTTGGTTTGCAAGAAGCTTGCGAGATTGAGCAACAAACAAAAAGCTTGACGCTGTCAGCCCTCCGCGGCCCTCACGGCCCTCCACGGCCCCCTCCACGGCCCCCTCCACGGCCCTCCGAGTTCCTCCAGGACTTTCCCTGACAACCAGGCCCAGCGCTGCCCGCGGGCATGTTCTCAGGAGCGTGGACCATCCTGTCTCTCCCGCCAGCCAGGCCCTGGAACTCCAGGCTGCAGGGGTGGAGGGCAGAGCAGGCTGGGCGTGACCGGGAAGGGGTGGCAGGCCACCTCTCCAGTAGTCCCAGGTGGCCCTGTGCCCTGGCTTTCTAACTTCTTAGTAGCAACAAATAAATCTTGTGCGTGTGTGTGTGTGTGTGTGTGTGTGTGTGCGCGCGCGCACCCTGGATTTGTTAATGTTGGCGACTAATTACAATATGCTAATGCAGTCCCAAACACACATTTGCAGACTAGACTGGCCTCACCCCTTCACAGTCTCTGTGGTTCGGTAGTGGGTCCCTTCACCCAAAATGGCCACAAGAGAGCTCGGCTCCAAATAAAGCTTATTGCTTTTGAATACAAACAACATAATAATAACAGTAATAATAACAGTAGCAGCTACCACAAGCTGAACACCCAACACCAAAGTCACCCCCCCTGGGAGAGGTAATTGGGCTTTTGCAAATAAGAAAACACAGGGCTCAGAGAGGTTGGGGGACATGCCCAAGGTCACACAGCTGAGTGGCAACTTGGATTTGAGCCCAGGCTTGTGTGACTCAAAAGGCTGTACTCTAGCTCAGTGGTGATGGCACTGTCCCCTGGAGAAATTCAGGAAGTGAGGGGGAGGGCAGGCGTTTCTGGTTGTCACGGTGACGGTGTCTGGGATGCTGGCGTTCAGTGGGTGTGAGCCGGGAATAAGCCACATCCCGAGCTGCACGGCCCTGCATCACGAGGGCCTGTCCTGCCCCAGCGCCAACAGCGCCCGGGCTTCTCTTCCCCCACAGTGGTGGCCATTATTGGCCAGAGTCCTTAGGTCCAGCAGCGCAATGAGGTGGGCACTGTGAGGACCCCCCTTTTACAGTCAGGAAAACAGCAGCTAAGGAGGGACTCGGAGGCTGGCAGAGGGCAGCGGAGCGGGGACTGGAGTGAAAAAAGTGGAGGTCGCAGAACCTCAGGAGCTGCTGAAAGGACTCATCCAGGTGGACGCAGCCCGCACACCAGGGTGGCGCCTGAGTTGGAAACACACACGGCCTGTCCAAGGGCACCGCGCCTCACCCACGGGGTATCCCAGCGAGCAGCGCACACAGCACCGGGGGCACCTGGCGCCTCCCACCGCATCACGGGGCTGAGCTGGACAGGGTCACACACGATCATCCCGGGCCACCCGTCACTACCCTGGCGAAGATCAGAACTCAAGGTCTGGAGTAGGGTTTCTACTGAGTGCACGCGGGTCCCTTTTACACCATCGTCCAGTCACAAGTTAAACCGCCCCAGGTCAGGACTCTCTGTCACACTTTGATGCAATTAAAAAAAAATCAAACAACGCAAAGAAAGCCGCGAGGGGCTGGGGCGTGGCTCGGTGGCGAGCACCTGCTGGGCACGCAGGAGGCCTCGGGCTGGCCCTCAGCACAGTGGAACCAGTGGGTGATGAAGGTGACTTCTAAGTTTTCAGTGAAGACGGGGTCAGTGACGGGCCAGCTGACCGCAGGAGGGCCTGGGCAAGAGGGAAAACTAGTCTCATCTTGGATTTTTGTGTCCAAGACATGTGCCTCCCTGGCCTTGTCCAGCTGTCCCAGTCCTGAGTGACAGAGCCGGGGTTTGAACCCAAGGCCACAAAAGAGATGGCGCCTGTCTCTTGCCAGACTGAGAAGAGCTGGGGAGTCCGTGTCCCCCACCTCAGCTCACCAGGCCTTGAGGGGCTGGTTAGGTCCCAGCCTCAGGGAGCCGTGATTTGTAGCGTGGGAGACAGGCCTTTCACGAGGGCCCGGCGGTGGACGGCTGGCCAAGCGCTGGGATCCCGACTTCCATATTAAGCGCTCAAGTTGTGATTCGCCGGCTCCGTCACACACTTCTAGAGGCCTCTTTGGAAACATTCTCGTAGAAAACAGGATGAACAGCTATTTCTCCCTTGAGAGGAGCACAGTGGCTTTGTGGCAGGACAACTCTAACAGGGTGGCCCTGGGCAGCCGGCCTGGGCCGACTCCAGTCCTGCCCCTGACCGCGGGTCACCTGGGGCAAGTCGGGGCCCTCTCTGAGCCTCTGTTTCCTCATCAGGAGTGGGGAGGAGAAGCCCTGGCCTGCAGGTGAGGGAGATGGGAACCACACTGAGGAGCCACACCCTGGTGACTTTGCTTTCAAACGAGACCCCGAGAGAGGAATGTGGTCACTCACTTCTGCAGATCCCTCGATTCCATTGTGAGGACTTGCGACCTGGAAGCTCAGAGGCCGAGGAGTCACGCACTTCCTGCCACGTGTGGCCTTCTCCCGGCAGCAGGCAGGTAGATGGTACCAGGGGGGCAGGTGGAAGGACGAGGGGGAGATCAGGAAAGGCCCCCTCCCTCCCTCCCTCTCCTTCTTAAGTGGAAATGGTCAAGCAATGGGCTTTGTCACACGGAGGCGCCCATCAGGGCCAGGAGACAGGCAGCCTCAGAGCCACCTCTCCTGGCTGCCACCATGCGTGGGCGCTAAGGCCACCAGGGTGTCTGTGAGACAATCACAGTGGACCCAGCCGGGCCGGGGACCTCTTGGGGGCCTATTTGTGTTTGTGTTGACTCCTTGACTTGAAAGGAGGGTCCCCAGGGCGTGCAGAGTGGCAGGGAGGGATCTTGGTGTGGGAGGGCCAACAGTGACCATGTAAATCAGCAAACAATGGGGTCAGGGAGGGACAGACCAGCCGCTGACGGCCAAGCGAGGCCGAGGGGTCAGCAGGGCTGTCGGCTCGTGGGCTGGAACTGACTCCAGTGGGCAGGACCCTTCTGGGGATTTCCGAGGGAGGAGGACGGAGGGTACCACAGGCCATGAGCAGCCAAGGTAGGTGACCCGGTGACCTGCGAGGCACGGGACAGCCCTGCTCCTTGGAGAAACTTCCCTGCCCTACGGGGTGCCAATTGGTGGACGCGCTGAAGGGACACCTGTGCGCTTCCTGACCCCCGCGGGCTCCATCTTTTGCCAAGCTTTGAGTGGACCCTGAATTTTCCAGAAACGCAGCCACAGGAGAAGGTGGGTTTGCTCAGGACCACAGTGAGCTGCTCCCAGGGGGGCTCATGCTGCTGGGGACAGGCAGCTCCAGGGGTTGACGGCCAGCGTGACCTGCATCCACCGTCAGGCCACCGTGCTTCCACCTGAGGACATGCACCTGACAATGTGGGCCGAGGAGAAGGGGGCTTTGCATGTGGCCACGCATGGCAGGTGGCCTGGACACGCGTGGCGGGCGTGGTGTGTGAGAGAGGGAAGGGCACAGGGTGGGACCCCAAAGCCCTGGGTTCGAATCTCAGCTCAGCCACCTACCCAGCTTTGGGATCTTGGGCAAGTCTCGTCACTGTTAGGGCCTCAGTTTCCTCACCCACAAAATGGGGACAGTCACATCTACCTTGAAATGCAGTAAAGAAGATGACAAATGCAATGTGCCTAGGCCACAGTTGGGCTTCATAGATGCAGTCTGGTCCTGCCCCCCATCTGCCCTCCCAGGGTCCAAGTAAGAAGAAGGGTCACTCACAAGGACAGCTGCCCAGCAGCGACGCCCTCTGGACCAGGGACCAACCGACGATTTTTGTTGAGAGCTGACAGTAATATTTTAGCCTCCGTGGGCCGTATGGTCTCTGTCACAACCAGCCAACTGTACGGTGGCGCGAAGTCAGCCACAGACACGTAGGCCTGGCCACGTGCCCATAAACCTTTGAGGATCCTGAAATTTTAATTCCATATCTTCTGCAGATGTCATGAAATAATAGTTTCCCTCTGATGTTTCCAACCACTTGAGATCCACAGACCGCTCGTAGGCGGCCTCTGCTGACACAGGTGGACACTGGATTTGGCCCCTGGTTGCTTCATACATGCCAAACCTGGCGGCCCTGCTCTGAGGGACCAGGGCCCCGTGCAAGGTCCCCTGGCAGGGGCAGTAAACACTGGAGACTTTGTGGGCCATGGTGTCACTGTCAGGAAAAGCGGCCTGAGGCTGGGGCTCCCGCTAGCCGGGTTTGGAGCCCACTCCAAGCAGAGCCTGGTGGCCGCTACTCGCGCTCAGACGTGCAAGGTGGTCCCTCAGCCTCCACAGGGGCGGCCCCAGGACCCCCAGAGGCCAAGTGCTGCGTGGTCAGGTCCCTTGTACAAGGTGGGTGGTGTGTGGCAGAACCCACATGCGGCCTCCTGCACCCTTAGCCATCCCTAGATGACCGGCATCCCTGACACGTGCACGTGCTGTGGAGGTGGCGACTCGCGGCACTGCTCAGTGGGCAGGGCACGAAAGAAAGGTCTGTTGGTGTTCAGCACGGACGGTTTCTTCAAATACTTCTGCTCGGTGACTGGTTGACTCTGAGGATGCAGAATTCAGGAGGCTGACTGTCCACCCCGTTTCAAGAACCAGTAGCTTCATCTCCGGCTGCTACCCCGTGAGCCAAGTGGGAGGGGCCAGCTCGATGGGCTGGGGGAGATGGGGGAGGGGCCAGCTCGATGGGCTGGGGGAGATGGGGGAGGGGCCAGTTTGATGGGCTGGGGTGGCCCTGGGCTGGGCAGGGACTGAAGCTTCCAGGCCCCTCAGCCTCCTGAGCCTCCGCAGTCCTCTTCCTGCGCTGGTCCCAGCTGCTGTGGGGACCTTGCCTGAGGATCTGGCCTTCCTGCCGCACCTGCCTGAGGACCTCCAGCCCCCCAAACCCCAGCGCTCCCCTCCGTCTGGTTGGTATTCGTGATGCATGATTCTGACATAACATCCCCTAAGTGACATTTGGCTAAACTGTGCCACCTTCCTGGCACTGCAGCATCTGCGATGACAGCCGCGCCTTGTCATCTCCTCCGGGGTGGGCTCAGATGTTGACTAAAGCAAAGCCAAATGCCCCGGGGAACGCTTCCCTGCGCGGGCCCCCAGGTGCCTCGTCCTGGGCTCTGCGGGCTCAGTGGTGGCCACACAGCAGATCTCCTCCCTAGTGGGGGAGCTGGAGACCCAGACAGGAAATGCCAGGTGGCGGGAAGAGCCACCAAGAGCCACCAAGAGCCACGCAGGGTGAAAAGGAGGCTGGCGGGAGAGGTGGGCCAGTGCAGGTGGAGACCCAGACGCTGGCGGCCCAGAGGGGAGATTTCCCAGCCTGCCCTGCTGCTAGGAGTGGCCACGTGGCAGGAGGAGCAGGCAGCTGGGCTTCCCCAAAGAGAAAGAGACCTTCTGCCTGCTTCCCAGCTGGAAATTCTCTCAGACTCTCTGACCTCGCCTTCCCACTCCCTCCATCATGCTGTCTATCACCCATGTCTCCACCCTCCCACTGACCCATCCATCCAAACACCCTGCATCCATCTGTCCAACTGTCCTTCCGTCCATTTGGCAAGCGTTTACGGGAGGCTCGTGCCAGATTCTGGGGCTGTGTCCTCAACCTGTGTCCTCAGGAAGCCCAGCACCCCTGGAGCGGGCTAAGTACTGCACTGCCCACACCCCAGGACAGGAAGCACGGCGCGCCCACTCTGCCACGACACTGGCCCCGAGATGCCCACTTCCCTCCCTGGACCTTGACTTCCGCGTCACTAAAACAGAGAGGATGATCTCTGCCTCCGGAGATCAGAGGGGATGGGAAGGCGAGGATCCTGAGGGAGCGGGCGTATTGTCCGCCTGGAGAACGCGGGTCCTATTATTCTAAGTGGGAACCCGAGGTCCCCTGGGGCCTGGGGATGGACGTGAAAGCGTGGGGAGGCCTGGCTCTGCCAGGGGGGGATGTCGGCAGAGGCTGGAAGGCTGAGGATTCAGAGGGGCCATGGAAGAGGGGTGTTCTGTCCTCCTCCGGAGGCAGCAAGGTTCAGAGGACAGAAAAGGACCGGATGCAACAGGTGTGACGGGCTCAGAGGGGCGAGGACCTGCTGTCCAGGTGGCCCAGATGGCCACAGGCAGACAGAACTGGACCTGAGAACTCATCTCTGCCCCAGGCAGGCCCCCTCCCTCCGCGGTCTGGCTCTGTGGGCCTAGCGGGTGGGAGAAGTGGGGACGGACACTGGTCTCGCCCAGCTTCTCAGACCCCCCAGTCCAGGGCGCTCTGAGCCCTGCCGCCCGCTCTTACTGGGTCTCTCCTGTTTGGGCAAAAGGCCCTGCCGCCCTCCTGGACCCTCAGGACATCAACCTCAGAAACCTGCTGGCTTCCTCTTTCTACCCGCACAACCTGGGGGCCCCACCTTCAAATCAGACCCAGAGTCGACCACTCCTCCCCACCCCGTCACGCTGGCCCAGGTCACCCCTGAGTGAATGACTGCAGTGGCCCTCACCGGTGTCCCGGCACCCCACACCTCCACTCAGACCCGTGCTGTCTCAGCCCCTGACCCCCTGCCGCTCTCCCCCACCCCAACTGGCTGCAGCCCCAGGGCCTGGCCCGCCTGGTCCCTCTGACTGCGAGGCTCCGCCCCAGGCCTCTGCAGCTCTCTTCTTCCCATCCTTGGGCTTCAGCTCAAACCTCACCCTGCAGGCTTCCAGGTCGCCCCAGTGAAGTATCCCCTTCCCTCGCTTATCCCACGACCATCTCTTGGGGTTTCCAAAGGACCCAGGCATGTCTTTCTTGACATGTTAACTGTCTCCCAAACTTGAGTGTGGCTTTCCTGAGGAGGCAGGGACTCTGCCTGCCTAGACCCACTAAGCATCTCCGGGACCCTGGCACACAGTAGGTGCTCAATGAAGGTTTACTTGGTGATGAGTACATAAAGCCTGCCCCAGTGGGGAAGAAGGAAACGCTGAGAACCAGAAGCACAGACTCATGGGAGTATTGGGGGGACATTGGAGTGGGGTGGCCCCTATCGATCCTCGGGACACTGAGATCCAGAGCCGGGAGGAACTGGCCCCAGCCACACAGCCCTGTCCCTCAGCCAGCTCTAGTTCTGGGAAATGGCTTCACAGGAGCCTCCTAATGGCCCTGAAGGTCCTCTGCTCACGGCCTGCGCCAGCCGCCTCACTTTCCTCTGCCCCCCAGTGACCTCCTCTAGACCCTCAGGCTCTGGGAAGCCCAGCTCTCTCCTCTCTGGGGTTCCCCTGGGTAACTCAGGGGCCATGAGGAAGGTCACCTGGACAAGGAGGCCCAGCCCCGAGGCCCCAGCCAGCCTCCCTGAGTCCTGCCCGGCCCTTGCCCTGGGCAGCAGGTGACTGTTCCGGACGGGAGTGGGGGCCTCGCCCAGGCGGGGCCCCCCAGCTCTGCCCTCTGAGCCCGTGACCTCCTGGGTAAAGTGGGACAAAAGCCACCAACGCTGTCAGAGAGCAGGCAGGACAGCTTCTCTGGCTCCTGCAGGAAGACATCAGCAACCTATTTTGAGCACCTATGGTGTACATTCTAAGTGCCTTGGTAGAAGCTTTCCAGGGACCAGGGCAAGGACCCGGCTCCCGGCCACCCTGCATGTGCATGGGCACATTGTCCTGATGGTGTCTGCCACCCTCCAAGTTGACTTTGTGACCCTGGGTTTTAAGGCATTGATTCACTCAATCCTCACCACACCCCACAGGGAAGAGCTCTCGTGCTCACTGCCCAGGTCGGGGGTGGCCCAGAGCTGAGCCCCTGCCCCGCAGCTCAGCTGGGCTCCTGGCCCCTTTAAGTGCAGGCTGGGCGCAGGCCACTTCCTGGGCAGATGGCGTCTCTCCGCGATCCTCCACAACTCCTCTTTTGGTTTCCCTAAGCAAGATGTCAGGTTAGTCAAACAGATCCCAGAGTTTAATTAAAATAACGAGCTGGGCCGGGCGGGAGGGCGCCAGGGCCAGCCAGAGTGGGGAGGATGGATGGCAGCTGGGTTCCGGGGGAGGGGGGTGAGTGTGAGGACGAGGGGGGCGGGGAGCAGGGAGCAGGGAGCACGCCTGTCCTCCCAGCAGCCGGGGAGTCTCAGGCCGGAGGCCCGCAGGTTCAAGGCCAGCCTCAGCAATTTAGTGAGGACACGAGCAACTTGGCGAGACCCTGTCTCTAAATAAAAATAGAAAGGGCTGGGATGTGGCTCCGGGGGGAAGCGCCCTGGCTTCAATCTGCAGTTCCGAAAACAGGAGGGGAAAGAGGAGAGGGGACAAGACACGGGGAAGGAGGAGAGGCGGAGAAGGGGAGGCAGCGGGCCGGGGAGCGGCTCCGGCTTGGGGAAGAGCCTGTTTCTCTTCAGCTGGGCTCGGCCTCTGCGTCCCCTGACCCCTCCTCCCGGAGGGTCCCAAGGGTCCCCCACGAGAGCTAATCTTGGCACTCCTCTGCCTTAGAGCCAAGGCTCCCGGTGCCTCTGGAGAAGACGGACTCCCACCGAGGCCTGAGGGCCTGCAGGACCTGAGTCCCGCTAACCGCCCCCTCCCAGCCGCCCCTGGCCTCCCCACGCCCCCTCCGGGCCAGTCCGCGGGTTCCGGGGCTGCGTGCTCCCCGCCCCCCGCTCCTCTTGCTAATTCCTGGGAACACCCTCCCCAGCTCAGAGGGCACCTGGAGCCAGGGCCTGGCACCAGTGGAAGGAGAACTGAGGGAGCCCGGGCCAGGCGCTGGGACAGGACGGCCCCCCACGGGGCCTGTGGCGCGTGCACCACCTGACAGGCAGGAGCTGCTGGAACCTTCACCCAGGGCCTGAGCCGTGGCCGGCAGGTGCGGGGCAGGGTCCCCCAGTCCGGCTTCAGAACTCGGGTTCTCACCCACCAGGCTTTATGCGGGTGGGCGGGCAGGAAGGAGGCCTGGGGGCCTGAGATGGTGACCTCAGAGCTGATGCCCAGGGCGGACCACGTGGAGACGGAGGGGAGCAGGGGCAGCAGGTGCCCCGGTAGGAAGATTCCGGGCCCAGAGCCCGTCAGCCCCACCCTTCAAAGACGTGATGGGCCCAGAGCAGCTGGGCACGGGCACCCAGTTCACTGAAGCCTACAGGGCTGGGCTGGGTCTGCTCTGTCCCAGGCACAGGGCTCCTTCCCCTCTGTGGGGACACAGAGGAACATCTGGGGGGTCCAGGAAGGGAGGCGCTGCCAGACTTTCCAGCCACCAGGAGTGAGGGAGGCGGGGCCTGTGTCTTGGAATAATGCTATTTCATTATCAAAAATGACTGCCTTCTTCACCTGCTCCCACCTACGCGTGACCCACCTGTCCCAAAGGCCTCTGTAACCCCATGTCCTGCTTCTCTCCCTCACACACCCCACTGCAGCCACAGTGGCCTTCTTGCTGTCTCCCCAATGCCCCAAGTTCATTTCTACCCCAGGGCCTTGGCACTGCAGTTCTCTTGGCTTCGAGTGCTCTTCCCCCATCCACCATCAAGGCTCAGCTTCCAGGAAGGGGTGGGCAAAGGGGGTCTCATATCACCCAGTCCTCTCAATCCCGAAGGATCTGAGGCCAGAGTCTTCATGATAGAGGAACGAGATCATTCACTGTGGCTCTGCTTGTGAAGTCAAAGTGTCGGAGATCCCCTCAGTGTCTGTCCCCAAGGGAAAGGGAGGTCAACGGTAGGCCATCCTCGCAACGGAATAGTACACAGCTGTAAAGGAGAAGGAGCTGGCACCAGGTGCGCGAACAGGGGACAATCCCAGGGAACAATCCTGAGGTATGCCATCAACAGAGAACGAGTGGCGGCGAGCTCCCCTCTGCCCACACCAGGAGGGACACACGCTCGCGTGGATTCAGTTCCATGAGGATATGAGATTTCCAGGAGGGACCACAAGACCAGTGACAGGTCTGCCCTGGGGTGGCGGACGGGGGCTGGGGCAGGGGGGGGGCTTTTCACTTGGTCCCTCGATCGCTTTAACTTTCATGGTAGGAGAACGTAAGACTCATTCAAAACCTGGCCCCCAGTATTTTTAGAATTGTGACCTTTTCTCTAAATGGGCCACGTGCACCACAGGGACAGAGTGATGGCGATATAAAGAGACTGTTGGAGCCACAAGGCTGCTCTCGCATCCTCCCGAGTCACTCCCGGGGACGCCACGGATGGAAACAGGGACACAGGAGTGAGCAGCCTCCATCTGCGGCTTCCTGGGGCCTCACATGCGTCCCCTGTGGTCCAAAATAGCAGTCTCCAGGCCTCTCTTGACGGAGGCCTCCCAGGGAGGCAGGAGAGACTCCGCTTTCCACGACCAGGGCAGAAAAGCCCAGTTCTCAGGAGGATCGGCTGCCCACAGTCCCACGTTCAGCGGCTCCCAGGGGACAGTGACAAGTTCACAGGGCACAGAGGCGGAGCCAGGGCTGCCCCTGGGAATTTGGCTCGTGCTGAATGCAGCCAGGAAACAGCCGTCCCCCTGCAGGGCCGCTCCTGCTCCTGGTGGCTGGGCTCCTGCTCTCTCTCGGCCCAAGCCTGTGCGGCCCCAAGGCCACGACATCCTAGTGGGAGGTGTTGGTGGCCCTGGCGGTGGCCTGGTCTGACTCACGTCACAGTTTCCCAGCGGCCAGCAGGTGCCACTCACCGTGCGTCTGCTCCTCCTCATGCGTGAGCTCCGTGGCTCTGTCCCCAGAGTGCACGCCAGCCTGCAGCCACTCGCTTCCCACCACGACCCCAGGAAGGCACAGTGGCTTCACGGCTCCCATTTCACAGATGGCAGAGCTGGCTCCCGGGCGGGGAAGGCCTGGTCAGGGGTCACGGGGCTGGGCAGTGCCAGCATAGTCAGGGCCCCCAGAGCGCTCCCGAGCCACACCTGGGCTGGCTGCGTGGGCCCTGCGCGGCCCCACAGCCGGTGCGTGAGCGGGACAGGCCTTTCCCCAGGTGGGCAGAGCCCTGGGCGGAGGCCAGGCAGCTCGAGGCCCCAGTCCCGCTGAGCGGGGCGATGAAGGGTCCCTGCAGCCACCAGCCCAGGCGCTCGGATGCCTAAGGCAAGAAGGGCCAGGTTGTCTCAAGAGCCACCTGCAACATGCCACCTCTCGGCACCGCCCAGACAGGCCGGACCTGGCCACTGTCCTTTCCTTCTGGGAGGGTTCCAGGTGCCCCTTGTTGTCTTCCTGCTTTAGTCCTGGACCCTACAGTAGAACCCCATCCACTCCCCACGTCCATCCAGAGGGGTCCTGCTAGAACCCCAGAACACGCTCCTGATCACTCAGGACAACAGCCAGAGGCTTGACAATGGCCCACGAGGCCCTGCTCGGCCTGGCCCCTCCTTGCTGGGTCTCATATCCCCCTTTCCTCACCCTCCCCCTGCAGCTGCCCCGCCTCCTGCTCCTGGAACACGGGTCACTTGCTCCAGCCCCAGGGCCTTTGCACTTGCTGGTCTCTCTGCCCCAACACTCTACCCCATAGACACGCCTGTCTCCTTTCCTCACTTCCTTTGGTCTCTGATCCAGTGTCACGTCCCTAGAACAGCTTTCCCTGACTTCTCTGTATCAGTGGTGTTCCCCCCAAGTCAACGCCTGTCCCTGTCCTCATGACATTAGGTCTATGGGCAGAAGCTTATATTTAACTGTATTTGGGTCTGTTTCCCTCCCTTGCAGAGTGCAAGCTTCGTAAGCCTGGAACTTGGTCCTTTTCTTGAGTGTTCTACTCTCAAAGCTTAGCAAGGGTCCAGCGAACAGCAGATGCTAAAGATTTGTTGAAGAACCAACAGGTGGCCTCCAGGTCTCGGGCTCCTCAGGGCCCTGGGCTCTGATGCCCCCCGGGTGTCTCTCATGCCCACCCCCTCCCCAGGCAAGCCCAGCGTCTCTCTGTGGTGCAGCAGTGAATCTGTTGGCCGCTTGGCCAGGTGACTGCAGTGACAACGCCCGTTAGTCAGTGTATTTTGGGGTTGGAGGCAAAGAACACTCTGTTTCCTGGAGGCAGTTAAACAAACACAACGAGAACTTTTGGAGCTCGAAGGAAAATTTGTAGACTGAAATCTTGGTCCAAATGCATGGTTTACAGGGAAGCAGAAAGAAACCAGAGATTATTTCCTTGTAAACAGCAAAGACGATCTTGTTCAAAGTTGACTTTTCCTAGGGTTGGCTCCCGATTTCAAAAAAGCCCAAACCAAACACACCTCCCATATTATGATGCAGAAAGTGATCATTCATGATAATGATGGTTAACTGAGCAGCTACTATGGGCAGGCACCGTGTTGTGGGCATTACACATGCCGTCTTATTTAGTCTTCCCAATATCCTTGGGCAGTATCCCTGCCTGCTAGAAAAGGAAACTGAGGCTCAGAGAAGTGACATTGCCCAATGTCCCAGAGTCACCCAGAGAAGGATTCAGTCTGATCTTCTCACTCTCTGATCTTCTCACCCCAAATTCAAGAGAAGAACCTCAGGGGACACTGGCATCTGCAATTTGCTGCTAGGACAACCCTGAGAATAGCATATGCCCACTGGCCAGGGCCCAGCAGGACAGGGTCCCAGGCACCATCAGCAAAGGTGGTGGTCAGGCAGCACCAGAGTCAAGGCCGGGGCTGGGGCACTGACAGTGTGTTTCTGGAAGGTCTCCAGAGGCGCTGGCCCTTTGCTCTCAAAGGCACTGTGAGAGGACAGGGACCATGTGTTTGGAAATGGTCTTTGGGTTCCACTAAAGCACAATGTCCTGCTCACACACGGGTCTCTCCTGCTCTGAGGAGGCGCTTGGCTGAGGGTGACCAGGTGGCCTGGATTCCCACTCACAGGGTCCTTCTGGGGAATGAGGCAGGGACCCTGGTCCCAGGGCAGATGGCAGACCCAACAGGGGCCTGCCTCTCAGGTGGCCCCACGGGCAAAATGAACTTTGGCCCATTCCCACTTTGGCCACCATGAAGTTCTGGAGGGGCCTTTGAGGTCTGCGGCTCCTGCAGAGCTCTGTCCTCCCAAACCTCTGGACCCTGCCGTGCAGTGGACCTGCTGCCCCGAGAGTCCCAGCGCATGTCGCCCACCTCCTCTGAAGTGAGGCTTAGGCTCTTCCCCTTGGGAAATGACTCAGAGCCCACACCTGGGGAACCGGCAAGTGTACCTCCTGTTTCTTGCTCAGGATTCCTCCTGGAGCCCAGACACCATGCTGTGAGGAAGCTCAAGCCACCTGCTGAGAGGAACTGACAGGCAACTCCACCTCCAGCCAGGGAGCTGACCCCACTGACGACCAGCGGCCTCAGAGCCCAGATGACCAGCTCCCCAAGCTCCTGCCTGCATTGCAAATCCATGTGCCAATGTTTTAAACCACTCAGTGTGTTTTTTTTTTTTTTTTTTGGGGGGGGGGAGGAGTGTTACACAGCAATAATGAACAGAACATCTTCCCTACTTGGAAGGAATTTCTTGGGCCCTGCAGGGACCCAGAATCCGTAAGTAGGACTTTAATAATATCAGAGACCTGGGGGTTATTGAAGGAGGCTAAGAAATCAGGTCAGAAAGCCTCGCTGCTGACTGTCCCTGGGTCCCCCAGCCCCTTCAGCTAGAATAGCCACAAACAGGACGGGCCTGCTCCCCATTCCGGGGTCCTCTGTCCATCACACAGAGCCTGCAGCTCCTCCAGCCAGGGGAGGGCAGATTTTTTTTCTCAACTCAGAATTTTCAATATTTCCCAAGGAGCTCGGACTGATCTGGTCCTATTTGGAATGTCAAAGGAGATGGGTTGCTCCCAAGGAGAGTGCCGGAAGGCCCGGTCATTGCTCTCCTCCTCCTTGTGGATGGAGGGGGCCGGCGGTCCAGTCTGTGAGGTCTCTGTGAACACCTCTTTTTCTTGGAGTTGGCTCAGCCTGGCTCTTTGCTTTTCAGGGAACTGGGTTTGTCATGTGGTTTTAAAAATCTTTAAAGCTGCCTGTCCAACGGTCCCCAGATTTTATTTTAAGTTACTAGAACTCCCAGAGGGGAGGGACAGGCCCAGGGCCTGCCAATAATGTGATCTGGGACCGGGGCTTGGCCACACCGAGAGCCTGCCTCAGGGCTGGGTGGGGACGTTTTCTCAGAAACCCAGTGAAGGTGAGAGGTGACCCTGTGGCCTGTCAGAACCGTGGACCGAGCTCCACAATAACCCAGTGAAGCACACGCTACGCCTGGTGGGTCCCCAACACTGAGCCAGGTGGGTCCCCAACACTGAGCCAGCGCAGACAGAGCCGAAGGCCTCATGCTGTGTGATCCACGCGCGTGAAACTTCCAGCAAAGGCCAAGCCTTGCCTTGCGTGGAGAACGGAGACCCCGGTGGCCCCCAGGGCAGGGGGAGGGACCGAGGCCCACAGGCTGGAGGTGTCTTTTGGAAACATTCTGAAACTGGGCTGCGGCAACGGCTGCATGACTCTGAAAATTCATGAAACGTCACTGAATTGTACACTTCAAAGGGATGAGTTTGGTGGCATGGAGATCACACCTGCACAAAGGTGTTGAAAGAATGGACCAGGGACCAGGGACGGGAGGGAGGGAGTGGAGGAGAGCCGGGGGCATCGCGGAGCTGGGTGGTGAGTGGACACAGCCTGGTTGGAAGGGACAGAGCTGTGATCGTCTAGAGCCCTCACTGGGTAAATCCAGGAGCAGAAGACCCCTGACCTCCCCGCTGTCCAACAGTGACCGCTGCTGACAGCCACGAAGTGCAGGTCCCGCACCAGGCACCGGGCAAGGCCCTTCAGGTCTCAGACGCCCTCTGCTCCTCCTCCTCCCAGAGGCCTGTGACTGGTGCTGGGGGACGATCCCCGGTGTCTCTCAAAGTCCGAACGTCTTGCAGAGCTTTGCCTGGACACCTTCCGCAGACGCAGACCAGCCATGGCCGTGGGGGCGGAGGGAGCACCTCCAGAGGGCGGAGGCGGACGGCCTCTCAGCCAGAATCAGAAAGATAATGTCTCCCTCTGGGACAGAGGCTGGCAGCTCGCCCAGGGTCCCCCTTATAAAATCGGGAACTCCTCGGCTCTGGGGTCCCCAGGTGAGCGAACCCGCTGTGTGCAGTGTCCACCTGGGGTGCTCTGCCTCGCTCTCAGGAACCTGGGGCAGAGGGCTGCTGGGTACTGAAGTCCCTGTCCTGACCCCGGGGTTCCGTCCTCAGCCCACCCGTGAGGCTGCAAACGGGGCGGAACCTCAGGCCCCTCGGGGTCTCCCTATCAGTGTTCACCCCACTGTGCAGATGAGGACGCTGAGGCCCCAAGAGGGACGTTCCTATCCCAGACCCCACGGTCAGCAAGCCACCGAGCTGGGGTCCAAACCCGGGCCGATCAGGAAAAGCAGGAGACCCCGGGAGGGACAGGAGCGCGGCACAGCTAGGAAGGCAGCAGCCGGACCCGGCCCAAAGGTCCACGGAAGGCCGTCCTCTCCGCCTCCCAAACCTGCACCCCCAGAGGCGGCGTGTCCCCACATCCGGCCGCTGGGGCTGAGCAGCCAATTTGGGACGACCGCGATATATTTAACGGTGAGTCACGCTCTCCCCAGCATCAGCCGCGGCAGGCTGGGGGATGCGGAGCATCTCTGGAACCGGTGCCCGAGGGTCGCCATGGCAACCCCACCGAGTCGCTTGCCAGCAGTTGGGACGCCAGCACCTAAGCCAGGCGGGACCAGGCTCAGGGGCGGAGTGCGGCCGAGGACAGGCGCAGGCCACCGCGGCGCCGCCCAGCGCCCAGGGTGGACGAGGGTTGGACTCACGGGGTCACCCTCCAGCCCAGGGTCTCCTGGGGAGGCCTGGGGTCCCCGGCGTGGCGGGGTGAGGACCCCTGGGGATGGCATTCGGGGAGCCACTCCTGGAAGCCTCCGCTTGCCTGTCAGAGACCCTTCCATCTGGGGGCCGAGGAAGCACCCTAACACCCCAAGACCGGAGCCACCTGGGAATGCCAGGCCCAGGTCACTTTCCAGAAGAAATCTGAAGGATGGAGCCTGTGCCGAGCGCCACACCCACTCGCCCAGGCCACAGAAGCGAGCCCCATTCACCCCCATTCACCCGCCCCCACGGCCCATTCATCTCTGCTCCCAGCGCTGGCCCTGAGCTAAACTAGGCCTTTGCCCTGTGCAGAGCCCCACGCGGTCACCTCTGTCCTCAGCCCCCACCCCCGCTGTCCCCGGCTCCTCACACTGGTCCCGTCACACCAGGCACCGACCTGCTTCAGGATGTCACACCTGCTCCTCTGACTG
Organism: Urocitellus parryii; assembly: GCF_045843805.1. NCBI lineage: Eukaryota > Metazoa > Chordata > Mammalia > Rodentia > Sciuridae > Urocitellus > Urocitellus parryii. The sequence continues at coordinate 192,910,094 of NC_135536.1, read as the reverse complement.
CCCGGCAGCCACAGCCCCACCCCCTCACTCCCTGTAGGTCCCTGCTCAACTGTCACCTTCTCAGAGAAAGGCCACCGATTCAGCCTCAGGGGTAAGGCCACACACGCACCCCACCCTCCTCTATTCACAGCAAGGACAGAATTGAAAACGGTGACCTGGAGGTGGCCCGGCGCAGACTCCTCTGGTTTGAAACAGTTTCCAGAACGTTAAGCCAGCGGCCAAGATGTGTCCCCTGGAGGCTGGACTTTACCATCCTGTCAGATTCCCTCTGATCTTGAAATTTGGAAGATCAGGCCACATGTTTCCACCCGTGTGACCGCTGGGCCCCCTGTGTTCATTTTGGTGGCCTCGGCCAGCCTTGGGAGCCTCTGTGCCCCCACCCCATGTCCAGCCCGGCCCTGAGGGTGTCTGCTTGGAGACGAGGGCACCGTGCTCAGGGCCAGGAGAGGGCGTGCTGCCGGCTCCTCTCACGGACTAGCGGCTGCATCTCAGGGTCAGCGTGCAGACCCCACTCGGTCACACACGCGGTCAAGTGCTCAACGAGAGCCAGCCATGACACGCAGGTGGGAAGCAAGCAAGGCAGAGCAAGGTCCTCAGCCTCCGCTGACCCTCGAGCCTCTGGGAGCCGGGCCCAGGCCAGACCCTCGCTTCGTCCCCAGGTGTGCCCAAGGGGCTCACCCAGAGGAACCCTGAGGTGGCTGAAGGCCATCGTCGGCAGAACGCGGCAGGTCTGCAGGCGCCGTGTGGACAGTGGCTACTCGTTCTGCATCTGAAACAGCCCCTGGGCGTTCCTCCAGAACCTTCCCTCCTGGGTCCCCAGGGAGCGACTCCAGACGAGGGCATGTGGCCCTGACGGGCCTGATCAGAGCTTTTGTCTGTGGCCATGGCCTTAGTCACTTGTGTCACACGGCACACCCCAGGCCAAGGCCAAGGCCTGCCCGCCGCGGGACTCCCCCAGAGCCCCTGGTGCCCGCTGAGCTGTGCTGTTTGGATGCCAGCCTGGGGCTGCCGGGGGCCATCCTGGCTGCCACTTGGAGGGGGCATCTGAGAGAAGAGTCAATGGGGGGGAGAGGGCCACAGGCGAGGAGAACGGAACCTCAGAACGCGTCTGAGCACCTGGATGCGGCCAGGCCTGAAGCTATGGCCCTTGGACTTTTCAGTCACATGAGCCAATGGATGACCCCCTCTTTTTCCTTCAGTCAGTTAGAACTGAGTTTCTAGATGAGTCCAGGCCTCCGTGTGAAAGGACTGGGTGACAAGGGCCCAGATGCAGACACGGACACGTGCGGATCACAGTCACAGTGGGAAGAGGCCAGCCGAGTCCTCCAGGGCCAGGACCCGGAGGGCCCTGAAGGCCTGGCTGGTCACTTCCGCCTTGTTCTGAGGGTACAGGGGAGCCACAGAGGGCTCTGGGGAGGGAAAGGAACGTGGACGGAGTTGGCAGTGGGGACATATTTGACAGCAGGTCTGGCTCAGGGTGGAGTGGAAGCCAGGCCGGGGTGCACAGGGGTGGGGGCGGCGTCTCCCCAGCACCCTCAGCTCCCAGCACCCCCACCCGGGCTCCTCGCAGCAGTGTCTTTACTACAGATGTGCCAGTCCCCTGCCGAGGATCACTCGCCACCCTTCCAGGGGGAGAGCAGAGGGGAGTTCTTCTGAGTCTACTCTGGGCTCTGCCTGCGTCTCTGTTCTCTGGGAGGAACCACACCCTCTTTCACCTGTGGCCCGGCGGCGGGGTCTGGACCCCCGGGCTGGGCTCCATCGGGGGAAAGAGCCAGCAGACGCCGTGGACACATGCCCATTGGCCAGGAGCTGCGTGGGGCAGGGGTGGTCACCCGGTTCCGGGAGATGTGGGGGCCGGGGAGCAGTCCTGCAGGCCACAGCCCATCCCAGCCGCCGTCTTTCCCAGCCCAGCCTCTGCCTGATCCGAGCTGCTGGGGAGGGCCCACCCGCATGTCCCCTGGAGATGCTGCCTGGACTGCGGAAGCCGGGTGGACACTTTGGAGAACCTGTACCGGGTTGGACCCAGCCCACCCACTTGACAGGTGGTAAGGCTGAGGCTGGGGGAGGCGTGGGTGCCCAGGACCGAGGAGCATCTGTGACGGGAGACCCGTGTGTAGGAATGTCATCTGCGTTGGTCCCCTCGTGACCTGTCACGATGACGTAGTACCTGCTAATTACATGCCCTGGAAGAGCCCGTGTGAGAGGAAAGACCAACTGCTCTCCTGCCACCTGTCCCCTTTACAAAGAATTCCCCCTCGTGCCCTCGATTTGACTGTCTTGACTGTCTTCAGCCAGCAACCGCTTTGTCCCACTTTGCAGACGAGGACATGGGGACCAGAGAGGTTTCACGCCTACGCAGATCACACAGCTTGGAATGGTAGAAGCAGGACTCGAATCTGTGACACCCTTAGACTCTTCAGGTAGAGGAAGAGACCCCCCAAAACAATGCCCAGATGAGAAGCAGAAGCCTTGGTTCCCAGGACACTCTGGGGTCAGTTGTTCTACAGAATCTGGGGGTGGAGGAGGCGGAGAACAAGTCCTCAAAATGCTAAACCGATGCAATCGGCCCCGAAGCCTACTTCCCGGTCTACACCCAAGTGAGTTGAAAATCCACGCCCTGCACAAAAGCACCCAGCACTGTCCACGGCAGCAGCATGTGCAGTGACCAAGACGTCAAAGGGACTCAAAAGTCCACGATCGGAAGAAGGAAGATCAGAACGGCGGCGGGCGTCTCGCAGGAGCTGCCCTTCACCCATCACAAGGAACCTCGCCCCGTGTCTGCCACCCACGGGGCCACACCGTGCCACTCCATCTAGGACAAGTGTCCAGGGGAGAGATGTCCAGGGGCAGGTCGGAGGCGAGGGCCAGGGGCTGCGGGAGTGGGGGGGGCTGCTCACGGGGACGGCATTTCTTTTGGGGGATGAAGATGTTAAAAAACGTGGACACAGGGACGGCCGAGGCGCGACCCCGCGAGCCCACACTGAAGCCCTGCGTCGTACACTTGATGTACGAGTGTCACGGCTCGTGGCCGTTTTACAAGAGACCCAGAGAAGCGCTTCCATAGCAAGGGAATCTCAGGAGGGGACACAGAAATGAGGAGCACGGATGGGCCCCTGCTCCTTCCTGATGTCTCCGACGGACGTCAACCCGAGGGCTTGTTCCTACAGAGCTGAGGGTCGCAGGACACCTCCTCCAGGCAGCCCGCCCCACCTCAGAGACAAGACAGGAACCCAGTGTGGTGACCGGGTCCCCAGTCTGTCCCAGAGCCCTGCTCATGTTATCTCACTGAAGCCATGCCCCAGTCTTGCTGAACTGGATTATCACCTCCATTAAGGAAATTGAGGCTCAGAGAGGTAGAGTGACTTGCCCAAGACCACACAGCTCTGGGCTCTCTTACCTACATTTTAGTACCTGGGGATTTCCAAGTCCTGGCCAGGGTCCACTTTCTGAGGGGCCCTAGGCAAGTTCCTTGGCTTCTGCGAACCCTAAATTCCCCATCTGTACCACGAAACCCCAGCCTCCCCTTCACCATCCTGGCGGGGGCTGCAGCCAGCGCACCCCCCATGTGAGGACGCTCCCCACCTCACCAGCCTTCACTTGAACAGAGCGGATCGTTTTCTTGGGGCGCCACCTGCCAGGGATCCTGGTCCCTCCGTCCATCCATCCCACCACATGTTCATCGACTGGCCGTTCCCGTCCCTGCCGCTCTCCATTGACCTCATTCCTTTATTAATGGAACAAACGTTGACTGAAAGCCCACTCTGCGCAGCGGGAGCCGGCCACCGGCCACCGTGGGAGAAAAGACAAAACCAGGCGTCACCCTGCGGAACTTACAGTCTGGTGGAGGAAAACGGCCTCAGGAGACACAAAGTACGTCCAGAAATTGAGAGAGAGGGTTCAAAACTCGAGGGACCCGATTTCCGCCGTGAGGCAGGGGAGGCTCTCTGAACAAGGTGACTTTGAGGTAAACCCTGAAGTACGATCTCCAATTTATCATTTAGCAAGTTTCTTGGTTCACAAAGTAGAAAATACTGACTAAGAGAGGTTCAGGCAATCAGGGGATTTGTCATCCCGCAATGTGAAAAGTCCTGTATCCAAGTTCCCTATCCACTCACTCCAGCATCCGTAAAGGGCTGGCTCCATTCCTAAGCTGCCTCACCTCATGGACACAAGATGGTTGCCACTGCTCTAGCCATCAGGTGTGGACATGGCCACATTCAAGGGAAGGGAAAATACATCCTCTCCTCCTCTGACAGTTTTCTAAGATGGACAAAAACCTCCCAGAAATTCCTGAGCAGACTTGATGGTGGCATCACGTCCACAGCTGGGTCATCACTTGGCAAAAGGGTTCACCATGATGGTCTCAGACCAGCAGTTCTCAACGAGGGGGGATTTTGCCCTCCAGGGGACTCTCTGAGGCTCTTGTGGTTGTTACAATTGTGCATATGCAGGTATGGGACGCTATGGACGTGTGGGAAGAGGCCGGGGACGCTGCCATTCATCCTGGTGCCCAGAACAACCCTCCGCAACGGGGAATTACCCACGGGGCCATGGCGCCAGACGCAAACCCTGCCCGGGTGCCCCAGGCCCAGGGGGTGGCAAGTCGCTTGGGAGGGACCCTGGAGGGTGAAGCAGCTCAGGCTGCGCCCATCCAGGAAGGGGGCAGCCTCCGGGCCGTGGGGGTGAGCGGCGAGGACGCCCCGTCTTCTCTGCCTCCCCCAGTGACGTCAGCCCGCGGGGGCAGGGACGCCTGTCACCAGCCGCTCCACCCACTGCTGCAGAAGTGACACAGTGGGGAAGAACTCTCTCTTGACAGTGAAACCCCACCTGGCACTCCAGGGCGTCACCCAGAGTGAATGCTGGGGACGATGACTCTGGAATAAGCAGGAGGGGGACAGGCCCCGGGGACGCTGGGCTCAGTGCTACAGCAGGGGAGACCGAGGCTCAGAGCGGGGGAGAGAAGAGCCCAGGTACAGAGGCTGGGGCAGAGGCAGGCCAGACCCCAGGCCGTTCCTGACCCAGGGCTGACATGGCCGGCAGATCCCCTCCACCCTCAGAGACAGGATGCAGCCGGTTTCCAGTTAGGGTCCCAACTCTGGGCTCCTCCCACCTCCCCTCGGGGGAAACTGCCTCCTGGGTTCCCTCCTCTCAGGACCCCCCAGTGGTGCACAGTGGGGCCACCATTCTGTGAATCAGGTGCCCCCCTCAGACCTGCGGCCAACCCAGCTGGCCCGTCAAACAGGCTTTGTCTGACCCACACAGTTCTTTTAAAAAGTTCCTTTTCGCATTCTTTGCCAAGAATAAAATAACTGACCCAGCGGGTCTGTCACCCACGTCTCTCCCGAGGTGACCAGAAGGTCTGGCAGCTCGGTGCCCAGTTTTCTGCTTGGCAGCCATTCCCGGGAGCTGGGCAGCGGCTGCCCCTTTGGTCAGTACAAGTGTCCAGTTTCAGCCCAGTGACCTCCTGGCCACATCACTCCTGCGCAGGAGTCGCGCCCAGGCCGCTGTGGGTGGGACCCAGTAAGTGGGCAGGGCCACCAGGGAACACAGGCAGGACATGCCCCCTCCCTGGGAAGGATGCCCCTTGGTTGTCATGGCAACAGGAGGCCCTGTGGCATCTGTCCCCTGAGCCCGGGAGAGGCAGGACGAGCCCCCCTCTTCTCAGTCCCGACAGCCACAGCTCCTGGCACCCCGAACCCCAAGAGCGAGGAGGGGACGTGGGACTGGTCCCCCGCAGCCTGGGCCCCAGCTCAGACGCCTCGACACCCATTCGTGGGAGGACCGGAGCCGGGCCTTGGGAGGGGACGGTTGGATCGTCTTTATATAAAAGGACCAGAACGCGTTTGGGTCGGCCTGAGGCGTGGGCACCGGAGACGGGCTCTCTCCTGGGCACCGGCACACCCTCCGCGACCCTCCTGCCCTCCTCCGCCCACCTCCCAGAGCCCAGCAGCCCCTGCACCCCGCGATTCCAGAGTGTCCCCAGGGGAGGAAGGGCCTCCTGCGATGGCCCCTGGCGACGGCTGCCACCCTCAGAGGCTGCACTGAGGAAAGAGGCAGAGGGGGGACACCAGGTGACACCCAGGCCGTAACTGTGAACGAGGCAGTCCCCTGGTGTGGGCGTAAGGCCCTGGGATGACGGGCTTCTCCTGCAGGGAGCAGCCCGCGGACCGCAGCCAAGGACCAGTGCGGCTGGCCTGGTGCCAGTGTGGCCACCAAGTGACCGCTGAATCAGAAAGGACAGGTCCAGTGTGTGACGGGGCAGCCATCTAGGGCAGCAGGCGGTGGCGAGGTGTGGCCGCGGGGTCCCCGGCTTCCCACGGGGAGGGCTGCAGAGCAGGAGCTGCCCACCCTGCAGGCGGGATGGGGCAGCGCAGGGTCAGGGCAGCAGCCTGAGCCCGGCCCCTGGGGCTGGGATTCACCCTCCTCCTCCAGGGAGGCCGCTCCCTTGCCCACAGCCCCGCCCAGGCCTTCCTCCACCCCTCCCCAGGCTTTTTTTCCTTTTATAATTAGAACTTTTAGGACGAGAAAACGTTATAATATGTAAATCACTCTATTGGTCTTTACGCCACTTACGCATAAAATATCAGGTTTCATAATTTTTATGGAGGAAAACAGAAGTGCCCAGAGCCCAAGAAATGCATCCTGGGGCAATGTTTCCACGGGCTGCCCCTCCCCCTCCCCCTCCCCTCCCCCTCCTCCCTCCCCCTCCCCCTGGCTCCTCCCTGCCACCAGCCAGGGGACCTGAAGCCATCGGCCTGGTGGAGTCCCAGTTCTTTTCGAGGCAGGGCCAGTGTGGAAGTCAGAGGAGCTTCAGACAAGGTGGTGCTCCGTCTGGGTGGCCTCCTCCCTCTGCAGGAGTCCTGGGGTCCCAGGGGCGGAGCGAGGGTCCTTGGGAACCTCAGAGGCTGGCCGCTGTCCCTTCCTGGAAGGTGAATGCTCCCCTGGCCCCCGGGAGGCTCCGGCACTCGGGAGAGCAGCCCTTGGCCCTGCTCCCATCGGCCTCATCCTTCCAGAACAGTCAGAAGGGAGGGCACCGGGTTCAAAAGTCACGCTGCATGCCAACATGGTGACACAGAGCTTCAGAACATGTGGCTTCTGGTGCTCGGTGCTGGGGCCCACATCGCCCCTCCTGCCCACTTCCAAGACCACAGCCAGGAGCCAACCAAAACGACAAAACCAGGCCCCTGAAGCACTCCGGGGCTCTTGACCCACTCTCATCCCCACAGCAGCCTTCTGAGGTGAGGCCTGCGGCTGTGCCTTTGGGCAGGTGAGGAGACTGAGGCAGAGAGGGGAAGTCATTGGCCCGGGGCCACGCAGTCAGGAGGCAGGCAGAGCTGGAACTCCACAGGGCCAAGGTGGGTGGCCTGCACTGCTGGCTCAGCTTCTGGACAGGGGCCCACAGACCCCAACTCTTTGATGCCGTCTCTCGAGCGTGGGCCGCGCACAGAGCAGAAGGGAGCGTGCCGCTCCTGGGCTGGGAGTCCTGAGACCCGTAGAGAACCTGGGCTCCACCACAGCTCAGTGGTCCTGCCTCCACAAGCCAGCACACCAACCTCCTTGAGGTGTGTAGAGTCCACCCCAGGACCTTTGCACTTGCTGATTTCATCCCTGAAACCCACCCCTGTGCCCATGCATATGGCTCCTTATTTTTCTAGTTTATATTGGAGGACCAAGAAGTGGGGGGAGGGGCATGACTGGCCTTCTCTGAGACAGAGAGGACTGTGCTATTCCTGGTGTCACCTAAATGTGCCACCCCAGTCACTCAGCTCTCCACCTTCCCTCACTGCCCACTCCTTCCTGAGCTCCGTTCCATGGTGCTCAGCCGGCAGCCACGGTCGCCCCTCTGGAGGGGGAGCTCTGTGAGGACGGGGGCTTGGATCCCACGTAGCCCCAGCCCCTGGCGCATGCTCTGGTGGCCGGTTAACCAAGCCTGGTTCCTTCACCTGCCAGACAGGGACGACATCGGTGGGCAACTTGGAAGCCCCTCCGCGGGTCAATGCAGGACATGTGGAGGGGCCGGGCACTGGCCCTCATTCCCGGGTGGCCGTGTCACGATCAGTGGCCAGGGACACTCGGGAGGTCACAGCCTTTCTGAAAACCGTCAGCCTCTCCCGCCCGCACCCACAGCCTCTCCCATCTCAAGAGGCCTCCAGGGGCCCTTCCTGGCACCTCTGGGCACCGGGATGCTGTCCCCTGCCCCAGCTGGCCCTCCCCACACCCAGGGACACAAAACAGAAAGGGACAGACGTGCGGGAGCCTGGCCGTGGCGGAGGGCAGTCCTGCCAGGGACAACCGGACGAAGGCAGGTTCGTGGGCACCACACGTTCCTGGCCGTGGCAGCAGCGCCCCCTGTAAAATCGCACTGTCCCACAGACGATGCTATTTCTGGAAGGTTCCCTGGACGCTAGGAACTGACTTGTGGCTCAGCTCCGTCCAAAGGGATGTGTGTGGACGTCTCGGGAGGGAATTCCTTCCCATTTCCCAACAGTCAAAGTGCTTGGAAGAGAAGAAAATCGTCTTTTCCTTTAGTTCTCCTCCCCCACTTCCCTTCAAGGGATGTGGATGTGATGCCTGGAGGTAAAGCATCCATCTCCAGACCATGAGGACCAGAGCCACACACTTGGAATGGGGACGTGGGCAGGAGGAAGGCGGGGCCATCAGCCCTGGGCTGCCTGGCTGTGGACGCGTGTTTGTTCAGCTCTCTGCTGGGCTCTCTGGTCCTCACAGCTGCAGGCCTTCTGACGGATGCACTGTGACTAAATACGTTTATATTTATCTGTATTCCTCCTTTCCCCCAGAAATGGTGCCGCACCCCACACCCACCCTTCAGGATCCTACGCCTTAATGATATATTTTCAAAGTTGCTACAAGTCAAGACGCACAGAATGCTCCACCATGGGCACCCTGTGCCCACCCAGCCTTCGACCTGTGCCTGGGCAAAGGCATGGAAGTCCCCAACCCCATGGTACAGCCACACGGCCGCCAAGACCAGCGGCTGCGCCTGTCACTGTGCCCGGGAGGGGTAGAGCTGCCAAGGGAGAGGGTGGATGTCCTGGGATGTTCTCAGATGCTGTCAAGCTGCCTGCAGAGAGGGTTGGCCAACCTGGCTCCCCCAGCACCGGGCACTGAGTCGCTTGGGCCTCACTAAGTTGCTGAGGCTGGCCTTGAACTCAACATCCTCTTGCCTCAGCCTCCTGAGCCCCTGGGATTACCGGTGTGTGCCACCATGCCCGGCCCCTGGTCCCTTTGACAGCAAGATAAGTGTCCATTTTGCTGAGGCTCAGAGCACTGGACGCGGCCTGACCAGGGGCACTGCCTGACGCTGGGGCTGTGAAGACCGTTACAGGATGTTGCCTCCCCGGACGGCTGGACTCCAGAGCCCCTCAGCAAGGAGGGAAGAGCCATTGGCCCACGTGCTGGCCAGAGTCTGGGGAGGGCTCGGGTGGGGCTGCGCTGTCTCACTGTAGGAGCAGGTCCTGTCCCCTGGACCTCGGTGTCCCCATCTGTTAAGTGACAGGCTCAGAGTCACTGGCCTGTGAGACCCTTCATGCCCAGCTTCTTGAAAACCAGCACGTCTCCCAGGAGCTGCCCTTCAGACCCCAAAATGGAAACAGCAGATTTTCCTCCATTCCCAACTAGGCGGAGGTCAGCAGCGTCCAGGGGGCTTCTATTTCTATCTGTGGACTGAGGTCACGCTCCCTGGGGAAGCCCTGGCTGCAGGAGCTCTGGCTGCAGAACAGCTTCCGGCTCTGACTCCGGGGGCAGGGGCGAAGGCCAAGGGCGGCGGAGGGGCTGCGTGCTCTCCAAGGGGCACCAGGGCTAACCCAGAGGGAAGGGCGACTCACCTCCCCGTCCCACAGACAAGAAACAGGCACAGAGAGGTCAGACGACTTGCCCAGGGTCCCTCAGCCAGTAGGAGGGGGCCAGCACTTGGTCCAGGGATCTGGAGCAGGGTCCGAGCCTCCAGGCTGCAATCTGACCCTGTGGACACTTTGGGTCAGATGGTTCATTTGTGGGTTGTCCAGTGCACCGGCCCCTGCTCAAGAGACGCTCCCTGGTCCTGACAAATAAATATGTCCCAGACAAATCAAAACCACCCCAGCTGAGAACTGCTGCCTAGCCCACCTCTGGAGCAGGGGACTCTGGGCTACTTACAGTCCCCGTGTCCAGACTGACTCGGGCTGCAGCCCCTGAAGGACTTGCATGGACCCTGGTCACATGAAACCTTGACCCTGGCCACAGCTTCCTTTATGGCCCTGGTCTAGGCTAAGCCCTGGTCACACATTGATCCCTGGTCCTGGTCAAAGACTGGGTCACCGGATGCAGGTCGCCTACTAAGCTTGGTCTCACACTGAGCCACGATGCTTTTCAAGAAGCGGCTCTGGCCCTCAGCACAGGGTCCTGACTGGCTGCACACTGCGGGTCCCTGGCCCCACACACAGACAGATCCTGATCTTGGGCATGAGCGAGCCCAGACCCTCATCCCTGGTCCTGACCGCAGGATCAACTGTAACCCAGGCCTAGACTGAGCCACAGCCTTGGTCACAGTGGTCTCTGACTCTAGTCCTAACCCTGGACAGGCACTAGCCTGACCCTGGCCTCAGAGGCCCAGCTGTCTCTGAACACCGCTGCCCCCTACCCAGGGCTCAGGGAACTCCCAGAATGCCCCCTTCCCACCCGTCCCAGAGCTTGGGTCAGTCATTCTGCTGCCCTGTGCAGGGTGGTCCAGCCTGCCACCTCCCAGGGCTGATGGGAGGTGGGCACCCCAAGAAAGATGGGGATCTGATTCAGATGGAGCCAAACTCAAGAGGCCTCTTTCCACCCGAGGCCACCGGCTCTGCCCAGCCCTCCCTGCCCAGCCCTCCCTGCCCAACGCACATCGGTCCTGCAATAAAACCGCAGAATTCTGTCCACAAGTGGGCCGGCCAACATCAGCCACCCAGCAGCTGGGCAGAGGTCATTATCGGGAGGAAGTGTCCCTGCAAGAGGGACTGTGCCATCGAGGGCAAAGCACCTCACCCTCCCAGCTGGCCTCCCTCCTGGGCTGTGGGGAACAGCAGGCTGCCCAGGTCACCCTGTCCTGGGGATCTGTCCATATCCGAGCAGCGGCTGTGGAGACTTTGAAATGGTGCCTGGCGGTGCCTTCCGGGATGGTAGGCCCCAGACAGGGCCTGATGTGTGGACAGTGTCCATGGTCCCCCCAAAGAGCAGTGTCCCCTAAGGCCCCAGAGAGCAGGGAGGGTGGGAGGGGACACTGAACCTCCACCACGCAGGGGGGACAATGTGACGGAGGAGACTGAGGCCTTCTCTAGCTTCCTCCCACCCTGGGAGGGGAAGGTCGACCTGCTGGGCCTGACGGGGACTCTGGAGGGGAGGCTGGGCAGGGGCTCCAGCTGCGCATCCCTCAGGCCCTGCTGACCCCCAGACTGTGGCCCAGTTCAGGGAGTCAAGGGTCACACATCCAGTGAGCCATCCATGGGGCAGGAGGTGAGGACCACCAGCCAGCCACCACGTCATTCCTTGGATGCAGCAGGTCCAGCAAGTCACCCAGCATTTGCAGGGACCTGGTCAGACAGCCAGCAGACAGATGGATGGCCGGTCAGCCAGGGAAGACAGACGGACAGGCCTTTGTCATCATGCACTAGTCAGACCTGACAGGCACCAGCAGGACAAACAGGCTGTCAGACCTGGTCAGCCAGCTTTGGAGACAGCAGGACAGTCAGCCAGAGAGGGACAGTCAGCCAGAGAGGGACAGTCAGCCAGAGAGGGACAGTCAGCCAGAGAAGGACAGACCTGCTTGGCCAGTCACCTGATCATAGCCAGCCAAGCACTGGAGGACAGACCCACAGACAGACACGGAGACAGGCAGCTTGTCCCTCCTCCAGTTAGACTCCCAGACAGATGGACAGACAGGCATGCACACAGGAGAGGGACAGAAAGGCCATCTGCTCAGCGCCTCACTGGTTAGCTCATGTGCCAGGTAGATGGAGGGCCAGCGGGCCCTCCAGAGAGTCAGAGGACTGTGACAGTGACAGTGTAGTCCACCCGTTATGCCCTGCCAGTCAGACAGGCAGGCAGACAGACGCAGCCAGCCATCTAGTCAGCCAGTTGCCTGCCTCGTGGTGGACAGTCACACTGCCAGACAGTGTCCCTCAGACCCATCCTGTTCCCTGGCCAGTGACACAGCTGGTCACCACAACTGACATCCAGGCTGACAGATGGTGACCGGCCACTGTGAGGGCCAGAGCGGGGGATACCTGGGTCTCACACTCCCCGCAGGCCTCCAGGCAGCCACCTCCAGGCCAGAACAAAGTGTTGGCGGGGGCTGGGGTCACACTTGTCCCTGTCCCTTTTTCCTCTTCAGGCCACCCACGGGGACCCTGGAGCCATCTCCTTCTCCCTCCCAGGTGCCCAGCCTCCCCACAGGCCACAGGGCCAGAGAAGAGGAGGTGGTGTCGTGCGTGGGCACATGTGTGCATGGGGGACGGGCAGTGTCCCTTGCTGGCCCTCCTCTCTCCAGCTCTGCCAGGCCCCCCGCCTCCTCAGCTGGCTGGAGTGGGGGCGGGGAGGCCCTCCCTGGCCACTTCCCATTTTGGGAATTGGACTAAGAACTATGCGGAGACAGAAAGAATTCCTTTTTCGAGCCGAGCCTGGCCAGGCCTGCGGCAGCCCAAACACTGGCACAGAACCAGCGCTGGGGAGGGCTGCGGGGGCAGCTGGGCGGCCTGAGCCCTGCGCCCAGAGAAGCCAAGACCTGGCTCTCAGCAAAACGGCCTCGTCCGCTTCCAGAACCTGGAAGATTCTGGGCTCCCAGCACGGAGCTGCTGGGCAGGGAAGGTTCAGGGGAGGGACAGGTTACAGAGACCAGAAAAGAATCCGAGGCCCCGCCGCAGGAGCGACGTGCAAACTGACTGTTTCTAGTGACAAGAAGAGACCCTGGATGTCTCCTGGGAACAACGTGCCCCTCCTCTGGCAGACCCACAGGCCACGCAGAAGCACTTGGCACACAGTAGGTGCACACTGAGTGCAGATGTCCCGATGGGAGGCTGGAGCCAGTGTCACATCTGCTGTACTGCTCCGTAGCACCACCCTAGTCAGGGTGCAGGGCTCTTGGACTCACGTCGTGCATCTGTGAACCCACAGCCCCGAGGGAACCTGCTGGGACTAAGGGACTAGATGATAAGGATGGGCGCCGAAAGTCCAGCGCATAGTAGGTGTGCACCACATTTTAGTCCTTCCTCTGAAAGCATCATTATCATCTCACAGGGAGGGGCAGTGATAGCAACCCCAAGGCAGGTCTGGGACCCCATTTTCTGAGCAGCACCACCAGGACCCAACCCTTTTAATCTGAGCTTCTGTGCCCCTCCCCCATGTAAAATATAGTTTCCACTAGAAGGAGATTGGGGACATGCCAGTGCCAGGGTCCCTGCAATCTCAATATCCCTCTCACATGCACTTTCCTTTCCCAGCCCCTCCCCGCTCTGCTGGGGACCCCAGTGGTTCTGAGGAAGTCCATCCTCCCCACCCACCAGGGAAAAGCCACAGGTCAAGATGGAGCCCTGAGCCTTAGGCTGGGAACCCGGGGGTGTCTGTCCTGCAGGATGCCACGGTGCCCTGACCCTGGAGCCTGCAGGTGCTCAGTCTGGGACTCCCGTGAGGGGCCCAACCCCAGAACCAAGCTGACTCCAGGGGTCATGGCAGAGAAGGACACTGACCCTGCCATGACATGATGACCCTCCCGCCCCTGGACCAAACCTTTTGCCAATTTTAATCTTCATCATGAGCCTTCTGAATAGATAAGACTGTTCAGAAACCGAGGCTCAGAGACGTGCGACGACTCATCCAAGACCACAGAGCCTGAGAGCGCCGGCGGGGGGTGGACCCCTTTTCTTGGCGCTCTGTGAACGGCCTTTCTCACTTAGCTCTGGGCTACGGAGAGGAGAAAGCCAATATATGACAGCCACCACCAAAAGCCAGTCATGATTGTCCCAGGAAAGACCGACCCCTGACGTCAAGCCTGGAAGGTGCTCAGAGGTCACTCAGCTCAATCCGCTTCACAGACGGGGAGACTGAGGGCCACAGAGGAAAGGGACACGGGGAGCAGGCGGCAGCAGCGCGGGAGCCAGGCCTGGGACAGGAGGAGATGGCTCCTACAAGGCGGAGGGGTCCTCGGCTGGTTCCCGCCAGCTGGGCACCCTCCCTCCTGAGGTCTCAGGTGAGGCCGGCCCCGCCTCCGGCCCCGCCCACCCAGGCCTGTCCAATCAGAACTGCGCACTCCTTTGGCAAACAGCAATTGGCTCAGTTTGGACACATGACCCAGATCCGGCCAATCCGAGCGAACCCTGGACCCTGCGGGGAGGTTAGCCCGAGCTGGGGCTGTGGATGCTGGCTTTTCAACGTGCCCTAACTTAGGGTGACCAACTCAGCTTGGCTCGCCAGCCTCATCCCGATTTTCAGCTGAAAGTTCCGCCTCTAGGAACCACCTCAGACTCCAGGGCTTCCAAGTCACCCCGCTTCAATTTGTGAGTGTCAGGTAAAGGCTTTCAAATGGCAAGTTCCTATTAAAATAAACATGCAATTTTAACCAGCGAAGCTGGTGCGCTCACCTGTAACCCCAGCAACTCGGGAGCCTGAATCAGGAAAACTGCAAGTTCCAGGCCCGCCCAGGCGACTTGGTGAGACCCTTGTCTCAAAATAAAAACTGTAGAGGGCTGGGACATGGCTCAGAGGTAAAGTGCTTGCCTGGAATGTAGGAAGCCCTGAGTTCAATCCCCAGTTCCAAAAAAAAAAAAAAAAGAAAAAGAAAAAAAATCCGTTTTAAAGTGAACATTTTAGGGAAAAATACTAAGAAGATAAAGTACCTTGCTGAAAAGCTATGGCAAAAAACCACGATGGCTGCATGTGAGCGAGCCATGGTGTTAAGAGAGGCAATATCTGCAGGTCTGTAAACCCTCGCCCAGTTCCCAAGTTGGTGGATGACTCACTGTTTCACCCTGGATGAGTTGCTTACCCTCTCTGAGCCTCTACAACCTCCCCACCTTACAAGGTCAACCATCCTCAGAGGAGACAGAGAAGTCAGAAGCAGGGATGGTGGGGGCCGGAGGACTTGTTCCCACTCTTAAGGAGGGCTACCCCTCTTTCAAGTGCGAGCTCCCCCCAGGGGAAAACATGGAGCCAAGGCAGGGCCCATTCACAAATCCTTGGGAGGCCTGCCATTCTCTACTCTGCCACTGCTGTGCTTGTCTGATGAGGCAAATTAGCCACCATTCAGCTGAGGCACCCTTAGAGATGCTAATTGCCCAGTGCCCTTGTGACTCCACCCTCCCTGGAACAGGCTGCTGGTCCCCTGCCATTATTTCCTGATAACAGGGCTTGATCTGTCTACACCAGGCCCGAGCGCTCTAGTGTCCAGCCACGGGCCGGTGTGTGGAAGGCGGGCAGTCAACACTCCCTGGCAGAGCAGTCTGGTGCTGGCACACAGCTGTCAGGGCTGTGGACACATGTGCACCCCTACGCCTACCTGCTCAGCCCCAGGGAGGATTCGGGGGTCCCCATGTGCATGGCACTCTGTGGACACCGTAGGCACAGATCAGTGCAGTGCACTTGCAGGAAGGCCCCCGGGGTGCTCCAAGAGCGATGGCGGAGCAATAAAGGAGCTCTCTCATGGATGATTTTCCCCAGGGCTTTTATACATCAAGGCGTGGTTTATACAAACTAAAACATATAGGTTCCCAGTGTTGAGCGCCTTCGGATAAGTGGATGCCTCTGCGTAACCACCACCCCGTTTAAGGTACAGAGCATTTCCATCACCCAGAGAGGTCCCTGGGGCCCTTCGCTGCTCTTCTGGTTCCTCTCCCTGCAGTTGAGTTTCGCCTCTTCCTGAAGCTCAGTGAACAGACTCGCTCAGGTGTGTGCAGCACACACGCGCAGCCTCGCGCCCACACCCATGTGCACCGTTGCACAGTCAGACACCCTCAGGAGGAGGCATTCCTAACGGTAAGTCCCCTGGCCTCAGTTTGCATTGTGGGGACCTGTCCTCCCTGGGACAGGTGGCTAAGGGTGGTGGGGCGTCCCCTGGCCCCAGGTCCAGACTGCGGGAGGCTCCTTCCACTTCCCTTGAGCTCCCCGGCCTGGGTGACCTTTGGCAGGTATTAAGACCTCAGCCTTCTCCTCTCTGATGGGAGCCTGATGAACGCCCTTCTCGTAACCTCCCAGCACTGAGCGCCGTGAGGGCTGTGCAAGTCCTAACCCACTCCGTCCTCCCAGCAACCCCAGGTCCAGGCACAGGTGTTACCCCTGAATGGGCAAGGAACCTGAGGCACAGAGAAGTCCAGCAGCGTGTCCAAGCACACACAGTAAGAAGTGGCAGTGAGGATATGCCCCATTGCAGCTCGGCCTCCGCCCGGTGAAGCCTGGAAGTGATCACCTGCGTTCCTGCCTGCAACACGGTAGGCGCTTACTAAATGTCAGAAGTGGTTACTTCCAGGAGCACTTAATCCACGATGCATGGGTGCCTCAGAATAACCCATCTTACAGAGGAAGAGACGGAGCCCAGCCAGCCCAGCAGGGTTAGAACGGCTGTTATGAACAAGTGCTGGAGAAGTGTGGGGAGAGGAGCCCTTGCGCACCACTGGGGACAGGAATCAGCACAGCCATTCTGGAAAACAGCGGAGGGCCCTCAAAAAAATAAGAAATCAAGCTGCCGGTGATCCAGCAACCGCACTCCGGGGCGCACCTCCAAAGGCAGTGAAGCCAGAGGCCGAGAGGCGGCGGCCCGTCGGGTCTGCGCAGCACCATGCACACAGCCTCAGTGGCCACCCATGAAGGAACCACCAGGGAACGCCTGGTCCAGAGCACAGTGGAATACTGTCCAGTCCTGAAGAAGATTGGAATCCTGCCATTTGTGACACCATGGATGACCCTGGGCACACTAAGTGAAACAATCCAGGCACAGAAAGAGACACGGCACAGTGTCACTCTATGTGAAACCTACAAGTGTTCTCCTAGGAGCAGAGAGCAGAAGGGTGGCCACCAGAGACCGGGGAGGGGTGCGGAGAGGTGGGTGGTGGGTACAAAGTTCCAGGGGGGTGGGAGGATCAGGCTCAAGTGGCCGCGGCACAGCGGGGTGATTAGTTCACAAAATATATTGTGTATTTCAAAACAGCCAGGAGAGAGGATTTTGAGTGTTCTCACCTCAGAGAAATGGTGTTTGGGGTGACGGATGTGCTGGTCCCCCCGATTGAGCCAGTACAGAGTGCACGCGTGTACCAGGGCACCGCTATCACCCTTTCCTGTGCACAGTTGTTATGTCTCCAGTGACACTTCAAAAATGAATTTTAGAAATGTCAGTCAGCGGTGAGAGCTCCAGATCTTCTGATTCCAGATCCCGTCTTCTTTGCATCCTCCACCGGGACGTTCTATTCCACGAGGCAGGAACTTGGCCTCTTTTGTTGACATCATGTCCCCAGAACCCTGACGAGTGCCCCACGCCTTGGCATTCAGTAAGTGTTTCCCTGGGTGAATGGGTCGGGGGGAGCTGGGAGGAACCACTCTGCCCAGCGCCCCCTTTACAGCTGGGGGTCCCAAGCCCTAGAGGGGGTGTGACGTGCCCAAGGTCACAGGGCACCTTGGCGCTGGCGAGCCTGTGACTTTCTCCCCTGCCTGCTCACCTCCCCCGCCTCAGACAGGAGCAGCCAAAAGGTTCGGGAGCCCTGGGGCCATGTTAATGGGCAGCTGGCACCAGGCCACTCCCGACCTCATAAAGCCATCCAGGGCCGGCGGAGGCTGCCAAGCCGAACCTCAGAAAAGCCGGTGGAGGGACAGGAGGCCCAGCCTGCCAGGGCTCCTGCGGGGCTGCAGCGGGGAGGGGGGCTTCCTGGCAGCCGGCAGCGGGGGAGGCCTGGCCAGCCCTTAAAAGCACTTCGCCAACAAACGCTTGGAACGCAGCCTCTCTGGCCCGTGTCCCCACCATGTCAGCAGAAGCAGCAAAACCTCCAACAGGGACCGTGGAGAGGGGCCTGGGGTCTGTGCTCCTGGGCGTGGGGTCAATGAGAGCCCGCGCAATGGTGACATTGGGGAGTGTCCCCCCAGCCCGAGGGCCACCCTTAGTTGTCAGGTCCAGCACTGGGACACAGATGTCAGTTGGAAACACTGCTCCCCTCCCTTGATGGCTGGCAGGTGGCCCCTGGGCAGAGGCTGGGACAGGAGGGTTTCTGTCATTGAGAACGTGCCCTTAGGAGAGACAGGGAGGGAAGCAGGCGGGCAGGGCGGGTCGGCCAGGGCACGGGCTTGCTGCAGACTGGTCTCCAGCTGGCCCCTGGGAGCTCTGGGAACCACCGTGCTCCGTGGAGCATTTGGGAAGTCAGAGGGCCAGTGTCCTCCCCTGGCTCGGCAATCGCTGGCTGGTGGCCGTCTGGGGAGAGGAGAGGAGGGCTGCTGCAGACAGTGTGGGCAGGCAGGCCCCAGGGGCCCAGAGCAGTTGTGGGGGCAGTTGGGGGCTCTCAGCAGCCGACTCAGAGCAGCCAGGGTGTGGCGGCACCAGCTGTGAGCAGGGTGTGGGCCAGGCACCTCCAGTGTCCACCCCACAGGCACCTCCTTCCTGTGCAAATTCAATGCTGCCGCCCCAGGCCGGAGCCAGCCTCGGAGGAAACAGGAAGGCCTGCCCCCTCCCCCGTGCAGGCCACTGCAACTGGCATTCAGTGCAAAGCCACTGTTTGCACACCTGGCTGGCCCCATGCAGCTGTGCCTCTGGGATCTGCAGAGTCTGGACTGTGAGGACCCGAGGGGAGACCTTCAGAACAGGCCTCCCAGGCTGACAGGCCCGCTGGGGGCCTCTGATGGAGGACAGGACGCGCTGTGGAGGACGGAGCTGGGCAGGTGAGGTTACAAGGGGAAGAGAGGCATGGTGGCCTCAAGGGGCCTCACCTACCTGAGACACGGAGGATGGGGAAGGAGGCATGACAGGCCAGGGGACCAGACAAGGCAGAGGGTCCTAGGGAGGTAAGGCCTGGCCTGCAGCCCCCATCCCGGCTGCAAAAGGCACCGCAGACTCAGCCCCACAGGGCCAGAGAGGAACACTCTTCAACTTCAGCCACGCCAGCTCCACCCCCTGCCTGGGCACAGCACTCTACAGTGAGACCACTAGCTGTGCACTGTGAGGTGGTGAGTCAGAGACTGAAGGCCAACAGCCTGCACTCATTAGGAGATGTTGACTAAGCACCTACTACGTGCCAGCCCTTGATCCCAGTGCTGGGAGACTTCCAGAAACAAGCAAAACCCCTGTCTCAGAGCACAGGTTCTGGGGGGCCAGGAGTGGGCGGGGTAGGAGCTCAACGTTGCCATGGGACAGAGTAATTAAGCAGGGAGGGGAATGAGGTGGAAGCAGCCGGTGACAGAACAAGGCGTGCAGATGACAACAGGACCAGCCTCTGTTGAGGCCCAGTGGTAGGTTTGTGGTGGGAGGTGGGGAGACCTGGTCACAGAGGACGGGTGGGGGGGGACCGACTGCAGGGCCTCGTGGACGCTGTATGGATTTTGCTTTAGCAATGCGTGAAGTGGGGAAAAGGGGGGGCAACTGTGCAAGCAGCTGGCAACGAGGACAGGACTGTGGCAGTCCAGGGCAGTGAGGGCAGCAGCTGGGTCTGCAGTGGGGCTTCTCAACTCGGCCCTGACGACAATTTTAAGATTGGGGCTGGAACACGCTTTGTTGTGGGGCTGGCCTCACCAGTGCCTGGAGGACATCTGCCCACCAGATGCACTAGCACCCTCGCCTCTGTGTGACAACCAACACTGTCTCCAGACATTGCCAAATGTCCCCTGGGGGCAAAATCACCCCGGGGTGACAATTCTGGCCTGGCACAGGGATCAGCCAACTACGGCTCCCAGGACAAATGCAGCCGCCACCTGTTTGCCCAAAATGCAAGCTGAGAACAGATTTCAGGTTTCAGATGGTCCCACTTTCAGGGATTATGTAAGTCCCTCCGTGGAGCCGCAGTTTGCCTCTGGGCAGCAAACTTGGATTGTTTACTCTCTGGCTCTTTAAGAAAGAGCCGTCCAACTCCTGGTCGGGGTGTTAATGGGGCGATGAGAGGAGGAGGGAGGTGGGGAGGCCTTGCAGGCAGGACACAGGGTTGGCAAGGCTCTGGGTTTTGACCTCTGCTCCCCCTGGAGATGCTGAACGGGGGCACTGGGCAGCACGGGCTTGCAGTGGGCAGAGCAGCTTATTTGGACACGTCAGGTTTGAGGAGCATCAGTCACGGGGACAGTCAGGGCAAGATCACCAGTTCGGAGCTGCAGGCTCAGCTCTGTCTTGGGCAAAGGACTTGGCCTCTCTGGGCCTCAGTGTCCCCACCTGCTGAAAGGCATCGGCTGGGAGGTCCCTGGAGAAGAGGGTTTGTGGTGAAGCCCAGGACACAGGCAGCCTGCTCACACTGCTCCTGAGGACGCTCCATCAGGAGGGACTGAGATCTGCGTTAGGGAGGCAGGTGGGGGCTTCCACTCTGGGGTCTGGGGGGAGGTGGCCACCTGAACTGCCCAGGGCTTGAGGGGCCCTGCCAGGGCTGGGGAGCCTGGTTAGGAAGACTGTGGCTGTCCCCCTGCAGGAGACTCACAGGTCCCTTCAAGATCACACAGCCCGGCAATGGGGAAGCCCATTATGCCAATGGGGAGCCCGAGAGGACTGAATGCACACAGCTGGCAAGCGTGGGGCTGGGTCAGAACAGCTGGCTCAGGTGACCGAGGCTGACTGAGCTGGGGAGGGACAGGTGAGTGGAATTTCATTGCAGGACGCTAACCCGGCTGGACCTGGAGATGGACGAGTTTCCTTCCAACTCATGAGTGTTAAGCGACCCTCCCCAGGCCCTGTTCCGCTGATTCCTTGGAGGAATCTGTGACACCCCTGACCTCCCAAGGAGCCTCAGCCCCCTAGTTGGCCTGTCCTGCAGCCCCGTGGGCTCGCGGAGGCCCTGTGTGTGTCCACGGGAGACGCGTCTGAGGCTCTGAAGTCTGGGTTTCTCAATCTTGGCCACACGGTGGGATCACTTGGGAGCTTCGCCAAGCACCAGACCCTGGGTCCAGCCCCAGAGACTGGGACTTAATGGGTCTGGGGAGTTCCAGAGCTCCTCAGGTGATGCGCGCCTGCCCTCAGCTGGTAGGTGACCTGGGGATGCAACGCTGACTCGGAGCCAGAGGGTGCCATCCCCTCCAACCCTCCAGGGGAGTCCCAGGATGAGGCTAATGGGGCTTTGACATGATTACAGCACCGGCTCCCCTTCGACCCAAAGGCAGGTGTCAGGCCCCAGCGCCCGGCTGGAATTTCACAGCAGGATTTATGGGAAACAGTACCAATTCTTTGTGACAACCAATGTCCTTCTGAAACAGCTTGATTTCACTAAGACAAATGAATTGATTTAAAGAAGTGCATTACCCATATTCTATTTGGGGGATTTATTGGACCTAATGGTGGCCTGAGCCCAAGCGGGTCCCCTAGCTCTTGTCCTCCTCTGGCCACGGGTGATCACGGGACCCGGGTGTGTCCAACAGGAGCCAACCTGGGGTTTGTGCTGGAAGAGCTGAGACAGGTTCCCTCCCTGGCCTTCATGTGGCGGGAGGGAGTCTGGAGGCAGGTCTTGGAGGAGGTCAGACCTGTCTGTCCCAGGCCCCAGGGGGAAGGACGGCCCTGGTTTGACCCACACACCCACAAACAAAATGGCACAGCTTCCAACTAAACCACGGTTCTGGTGACCTCTCTGGGATCGGCATCAGAAGTTCTCCTTCCTAGGTTTAGAGGCTGCGTATGGGAAGCTTGCTTGGGTAAAATTCTAGAGAACCCACAAAGCAGCCCAAGTGGGGGCCTTCGCACAGCTGCAGGGGCTGCAGGGGCCATCAGCACAGAGGCCAGAGGGGGCACCTGGCGGTGGGAAGGGACTTGGTGCCCAGGAGCGGGAGTGGGCTCAACAGTAGAGACGTGCCCAGCAGGCCCCCGCGTTCCCTCCCAGCACTGCCAGCAGGGAAAGGAGGAAGGGAAAAGAACTTGGCGCCCGGTCCTTTCGGAGGATGAAGACCCTCTGGCTGCAGTGGCGGCTGGGCATTCCCGCGGGCTCACCGCTCGCCATCCCGAGGGGCGCCATGTTGGCCAACTTTGACCAACCTCCGAATTCAGTCATCTGTGCACTCACCCGACAAGGTCTCGGGTGGATGAGGGGTAGGCAGTGCTGGGCGCAGAGAGGCAGGGGTACCCGGGACCAAACCCCAGTCCTGGGCGCTCCCAGCGCAGAGGGAGGGGCAGGCAGAGACCAGGTCACAGAGGGACAGAGGCCAGCGAGAAAGGTGGCCTAGGGGGGCACACAGAAGCCGGACCACCCATGTCTGGGGGATGGAGCTTTTTGGAGGTTGGGGAAGGCTTCTGGGAGAAGGTGGCACTGGATCTGGATGCTCCAGGACGGGGAGGCAAACGCGGGGTGGAGAAGAGAGGAAAGCATGTGCCAAAGCCCAGGGCAGGAAAACACTGGTGCGTGGAGATCAGTGGGGCCAGAACCCGAGCCAGGAGCAGAGGCGGGAGGCGAGCAGGGAGGTGAGAGCCGCCTCAGTCTCCCAGGGGCTCAGAGCACCGGCCACCGGAGCAGACCAAAGGAGAGCGTCCAGTCCGCCCCCTGCTGCCTTGTGCCATGAGGATATGGAAAAATCCACTGCCCTGGTTTTTGCAGATTCAAAAATATAAAACATCCATAGGATTGAGGTTGTTTCAAAAGGCACTTGTGAGGAACCCCCAGTTCAGGGAAGATAATCCAGAGTGACGAACCTAGGAATCCAAAATCAGAACAAGAGCATCTCATGATAAATTCTCAGGAAACAGACCAGCGCCATCACAGAGGGAATGGATGGCATCTATTCAGGGAAGTCAGGGGAGGGGTGGTGAGGCAGAGCCTTAAAGGATGAGTAAGAGATGTCACAGAGGCCAGGCCAGTGGCTACAAGGTGTTCTAGCCAGCCAGGCCACATGAGCAAAGGCCCTGGGGTACAACCCAGAGCAGCCTGCCAAGGGCCTGCGACAATTTCCAGTGTAGCTAAGAGAATGAAAGGCAGAGGTGAGATGAGAATGGAGGAAGGAGACGAGGTGCTGGTTCTTACAGGACCTTGTTGGCCGGAGAAGGATCTTGGAAGTTCTCCTGAGAGCAGCAAGAAGCCACCGCGGAGTTCCTGCCTCTGTTCTGTTGTGTTCCCTCACCCCCAAGGTGTCTGTCTGGACTCTGGAGTGACGGGAGCTGGGAATAGGAAGCCCCCCGCAGAGGGGAGCCAGCCATTCCTGAAACAAGAACCTATCAGCTGAGGACGCACAGGGTTGAGGCCCTAGAACCAGAGAGGCACAGACTGTCCCAGGCGGTGACAGCCAGGAAAAGACAAGGCGGTGAAGGCGCGGCGGTGGGGGCGGGTCTGAGCCCGGTGCCAGCGGAAGGATCCAGCCGTGGCTCCTGCCAAACCCCTTGCGCTTGAGAGATGGTTTCCAGCTCCTCCGCGGCAAGATCAATCAGCCCCCTCCGCTGGCTTTTGTGGTGACCACAGCCACCCGCCACCCTCCCGCTCCCTGCACCTGCGCCAGCCGCAGCCGGTAGCCACAGCCCCGGGATCTCCCTTTGACCCCTGCCCCATGCGTCTGCCCTTCTCTGGGGGACGGCGGTGAGCTGCCCAGGCCCCACGGTGGGCAGGGCCGCCCCCACGGCCTGCTCCAGGGAGGCGTCGCGCAGAGAGCACGGCTCCAGGGTCCTCCAGGGTCTTGCACCTGGGGAGGAGGAGCTGGCAGAGTGGCGGAGGTCTGGGAGCCCCCTGTGGTTTGATCTTCGGGAACTGCTGCCTGGGGCAGGGGTGATAAGGCCCAGCGACCGCAGGAGGGACCAGCCTCACCATGTGACAAGCAGGGAACTAGAGCGCAGCTCCCAACACGGCATCTGATGGCATCTGCCAGGATTCTGGTCCCGAGCACCACGAAGCACCCTACTTTGAACCTCAGAATTGAGGCCCTGGACATGTTCCAACGTCGCCCGCAGGGGCGTCAATCATGAATGGCAAGGCTCCCGCCCACTCCTTGGGCCAACTGTGGATGCAGGATGGCCGTGTCCTGACCTTGAACCCCGGAGTTGTGACCTTGAATGGTGGTGTTCCAAAGACTAACAGCACAGCGCGGCGAGCTGCAGAATTCCAACCTGACCCAGGATTCCAGTCCGCACCTCCAGGGCTGGGCACCTTGGTGTCCACTGATTATCTCCAACACCCAAGGTCCCGGTTAGGAAGAGCAGCGCTGGGTGACCCAGGAACCCCGGAGTCCACGGGGAAGCCTCCACAGTTCCTGCTGCGGGAATAAGCCAGCGGCTCCAATGACGATGGCGATGGTAAAAAACAGCAGTGAATCCTGGCGTGAGGGTGTTGTATGCCAGGAGCTTGGCTTCGTGCTCCACGTCCCTGTCCCATGCAGTCCTCTGGACCACACCGGAGCTTGTCATTCCCAGTTTACAGCCGAGGATTCCCAGGTTCAGAGGCGGCCCAGTTTGCTGGCTCAACAGGCAGCCCTCCTCCCACCACTGGGTCAGCGGCTGCCGCCCCTCATTGGCTGGTATGTTCCAGATTCACCTGGGAATTTCCCCACTTGCGTTGACATCCACCAGGGCATGAGCCGCCTTGAGCTTGGGAGCCTCGTCCAGCTGGGTGGGACCTGCACCCTGGGCTGTGCTGTGGCCAGGTGTAAGAAGAGGGCCGGGATGTGAGGACTGATTTTGTGTCAACCAGGTGGTGCTGCAGGGCGTCCAGGTGCAACATCTCCAGGGTCTGTGTCTGTGAGTCTTCTGGATGACGTTGGCCAGAAGGTCGCACCGTCCCGTGTTGTTGCGCCCCAGCAGCCGGGATGCGGGTGTCCTCCTGCCCCAGGACGGGGATTTCCACCCAGGGCGTCCCCGGGGGCTCAGATTTTAGGACTTGGACTGAACGACACCACCAGCTGCCCTGGGTCCCCACACCAGGGGACTTCTCAGCCCCCGTAGTTCCTCATAATAAATCGCATGTGCGCATCTCTTATTGTTTCTATTTCTCTGGCGAACTTCAACAGGGAACCTGTGTGACTCCCACACCCCATCCCCTCTCCTCCCTCAGGTGGAAGGACTCAGAGGCAAGAAACCATCCCCCCTCCATTTCAGTCTATTGCAGGGGACAAAACCAGAAGCCCCAGGGCCAGGCATGGTGGCACACGCCTGTAATCCCAGCAACTCCAGGGGCTGAGGCAGTAGGACCACAAGTCAAGAGGCCAGCCTCAGCAATTTAGCAAGACTGGGTCTCAAAATAAGAAGGGCTGGGGGCGGGTGTAGCTCCGTGGTGAAGTGCTGGCCTCGCGTGCAGAAGGCCCTGGGTTAAATCCCAGCACCACAGAAAGACAAACCGTGAAGCCCCAGAGCCTGTCTGTGGGGCCGGGCATGTCCCCCAAGAGTGTTTAATGTTTTAAAATTACTTCCCAACATTCAAAACTTGGGAGAGCTGACCACAGACCTGCTGCTCCCTGCTGCCCTTCTGGGGCAGAGGCTGTGTGAACTGGCCCCCTCGGGCCTGCCCGGGCCTCCTGTCCTCCTGCTTGTTAACAGGGGCCCCATGTGCACCCCTCGGCAGGGACCTGCTTTTCCTTTGAGGGATTCTCTGGAGCCGAGGGTCCTCCTGGCCATCCAGGGCGGGGCTGGCTCCGGGCCGGCCCCGCTGAGTAGGGAGCCCCTGGCTTGGGGCTCTGTGGCCATCATCGAGGCTCACTGATCTGTGACCAGAGGCACGTTTTTGGTTGGCGTCCTGCAGATTCCGTCAGCTGGCCCTGCCGCTGGGGCCCGGGGGAAGTCGGCCCGACCCCGCACACCCCGTCCCAGGCCTGTCCCAGTCTGTGGTGGACACCCCTTTGGACGGCCAATTCTCTCAGCAAGAGATCAGCAGGGGACTTTCTTACAAAGGGGACTTGGGGCAGCTTCCTGGAGGAAAGGAGACAGAACAAGGGACTCCCGGGCACTGGGCACAGTTTTCTGGCCCGTGGAGAATGCGCCATTTGTCCCTCTAAGTGTGGGGGAGTGGGATGGCCAGGGAGGATGGCCCTGGGGGAGGCCAAGGGAGCGTCTGGCCTGCAGCCACGCCTTGGTCGCGCGTGAAGAGACCCAAGAGTCCCCGCCTCGGAGGACATGAGTGGGGAAGGGGGCGGCGAGGTCTGGGGCAGAACTTGAGAAGGAAGGACCTGCAGGCACCAGGGCGCTGGGCCCGGCCTGTACCACCTGCCGCATGGGTGAGGACAGGGGAGGAAATGGAGGCCCGAGGAGACCAAAGGTCCACCCGGATCTCGTGCCACGGCCTCCCAGCTGTGCACCCAGACCAGCCCTCTCCCACGCACCCCAGAAACCAGAGACACGGAGCTGCTTGGCCCTCCTTCCCTCCCTCCCTCACGTCCCTCGGAGTCCCCCTCCTCTGCACCAGGCCCCAGGTGACTTCAGAACACGGATCGGCACAGCGTTCCTGGACAGGGCTTTGGGCCTCCCGACTGGAAGCAGCCGTGCACATTCCCATAAAACTGCCTCCCCGCCCCCACCCGCTGCAGGATCCAGACGCCAGTAGGGAACGGTCCTCTGAAATGTCCTGCTTCATGGGGGGAGATGATGCCAGCTCAGAAGAAAGCAGAATCCAGGAGGGAGCGGGGACGGCGGTGGGGCAGAAGTCAGGTGCAGGTTCGCGGCCAAGGCCTCCAACACGGCCCCAGGCCCTTTCTGATGGGGCCCGTGGCTGTCTATCAACACACCTTGCTGCTCCCCAGGCACACACCCTGAGCACGCCTCCTTTCAGTTCAGTGCCCACCTCCTCCTGGAGGCTGGAGCTCCAGGCGACCTGGGTTACTGATTTACTTATCCCCACCCCCTCCGTCTCTCTCTGCAACCCGACTTTGGAGGAACCATCTCTTTCCCATTCTCAGTCTCTTGAAAATGTCAGCTCCTGGCATTGACATGTGACCCAGACCTGGCTGATGATGGGTTGGGGATGGACCGATGAAAATCAGCCTCGATTTTGCTGAGACCATTGAGAAAGAGACCTGCTTCTCCCCAGGAAGGAAGCCTGGGGTGGCAGGAGGCCGTCTTTCCAACCACGTTGGCGCAGCCTACTGAGAAACCAACCCAGAAGAGCAGCACCTAGGTCCCCATGACATGTTTCAGCCCCTGGATCCAGTCTGGCCTGAAGCCTTACCTAACTCAGGGCTTTTAAAAGCCCATTTGAGCTGCATTTCTGTCCGCTGCAGTGGAAGAATCCTAGAAGGTACACAGAGGCTTCTCAAGTGCCTGTCACCAGCGTCGGCCGCACCCACCCTAGGCCACCCTGAAACAGGCGCACACCCCCACAGAAAGGGAGGAGGACCAGAGAGGCCTGGGGGGCAGCCGGCTTTGAGACTGCAAGGGTTGCCCTGGGAATGGGAGGGGCTGAGCCAAGCTGCAGTCACTGTTTCAAGGGACAGGAAGGACGTGCAGTCCTGTCCACAGGGAGGAGATGGAGTCCTCAAGCCGCCAACACACAGATGGGTTCAGTCTCCATCCAGCAATACTCAGCGTGTGTCTAAAGGTCAAGGTTTTGAAAACGCTATTGCCCCGCGGCTCTGCCCGGGCCTGCTCTGCTTGCCGCAGCGCGGTGGGGGTTCTGACGGCGGAGAGCAGTCGGGGGCGGGCCACCCCGCATACCTCCACCTGCGTCTCTGCCCCTCACAGGTGGCCGCCAGGTGACCCTGGGCTGCCTCGTGGGTACACCTGGCTCTGTGGATGCCAAGGCAGGGCTGGCCAAGGCCAAGGCCCGAGGAGCAGCCGTGGACGCCTCGGCTATTCTCAGAAGCTGCTGGGTCCCAGGTCCGTCACCTGGCAGATGTGGGACCGCCGTAGGCGACCTCTCACCCTCAGTGTCAGGTTCCGCCCTTGGCCCCCAGAGCACACGAGGGCTCTCTGCAGGAAAGTGGAGCTGAGGCACCTGTCCCTGCCCAGGGAGCGTGGGGACAGGGAAAAGGCAGGCAGAGACAGGAAGGGAAGGGGTGGGCCTGGGTGACCCTTGCCTTGTAGTGAGATCCCTCCCATGGGTCGCCACAAGGTCAAGTGCATGTGTTCACTTCTGTGCTCAACAAACCTCCACTGACATCTAACAGCAGCAGCGGTAACCGTGAGGACATTCGCCGGGTGCTTCATAGAGCAGCCCTGGTTGCTGTGAAGCCCCCCAAATTATAAGTTAGGAAACTGAAGCCCAGAGAAGTTAAGACACTCCTGAAAGAGCACACAGCACCCATGGGGCCGAGCAGGGATTTGAACCAGACAAAGGGGCGGCGCGGCCTGGGTTTGTGACCTTGCTGCCTCTAGGCGGGGCCTGCTCCCCGTCCTCACGATGGTATGAACGTCAGGCTTCCAGAGCACAGAGGGGGAGCCGTCCATGCTGCTGAAGGGGGCTGCGTGTCACGGGAGGGTTAAGAAGGTGTCACAGAGGAGGCTGAGGGGAAGCCTGGCCTGGGGGTGGGAGAGAGGAAGGAAGGGGCGCGAGGCAGAGGAGGGGTCAGCTTGGGAAGTTGGGTGCAGCCCTCGGGCAGGAAGGAGAGTCGGGGGCTGCACAGTTGAGGGCGGTGGTCTCTGGGGCCTGGGGAGGAGGTGAGGGTCGAAGGCTTGGCTGGGCCTGAGGAGCAGGTAAGGAGCTGGGCTCTGTGGGCAGCGGAGGGGCTTTGGATGGGATGGTCAGCATGAGCACCTGGCTGCTCTCCGAGGAGGCACTGGTTGGGGAAAAGTGGAGGCAGGGAGGCCAGGGTGAAGGCTCAGGGATCAGAGGAGAGGTCAGAATCCCGTGGTGACCCGTGAGGTCCTCTCTCTGGTCTCACCTGCTCCTACTTCCTGCTGCCTCAGGGCTCCAGCCACAACAGCCACTTGAATGTCCGGGAGGGCCGTGGGCACCTCAGGGCCTTAGCACCTGCTGTTCTCTGCACACGACACTCCCCCTCAAGTGTCTGAGCACCCTCCTCCCTTCCTCCCCACGGGCCTCTGCTTAACTGGCACCTTCTGGGCAGGGCCTTTCCTGAGCCCCCTGGCCAAGCCCTGCCTAAGCGCTGTCCCCGCCCTGCAGCCTTTTCCCAAAGTGCCCCCAGACATACAGACTGAGGTCAGGCCGGGTGGAGCAGCTCAGAGGCTGAGGCAGGAGGGTCGCGAGTGCAGAGCAGCCTCAGCCACTCAGCAAGGCCTCAGGAGCTCAGTGAGACCCTGACTCTAAGTGAAACACAACTAGGGCTGGGACCTGGCTCAGGGGTTGAGAGCCCCCGAGTTCAATCCCTGGTACCCCCCAAATACACAGATGGGTTCAGTCTTGTCATTTCATCCAGAAACACTCAGTGTCTAAGAGGCCAAGGTTCTGAAAACGCCTTCGCACGGCGGCTCTGCCCCAGGCCTCCCTCTGTTCACCGCTCCCGACCGCAGTAGCCGCTTGGTGGGCGCTGGCCTCTGTTCTCTGCCCGCCCAGCTCCCAGCCAGTGCCCAGCATGCAGCAGGAGCATAATAAAGCTCACTGAACGCCTGGACACAACTGGTCGCAACCCAATGGCTCGTGGCCGACTCTGCGGGCCTTTGTCACGTTGACCATCTGGTTCCTGCAGTTCCGCGTGGCCCTGGGGTCCTCAGGCCACTGTACAGAGGAGGCAGCTGAGGCTCGGCCGGGACCAGGGACAGCCGGGCCCCCAGGCCGCTGCGCCTCTACAGGCACCCCAACCCCAACCCGGCCCCTGCCCTGCCGTCGCCTGCTCCAGCTCTCCCCCTCTGGCCCCTCCTGGCCCCGCGGGCCTCTCCACCAGCATCTAGCAAGCAGAGGCCGGGAGGCTGCAAAACACGCTCGCGCACAGCGGAGGCCATCCAGCCCCAGATGCAGCCGTGCTGGGGCCGGGCAGCCGGGCTCCGATTGAGGCTCCAGGCCTCCATGGTGGGTTGAGGACCAGGCTTCCAGCAGCGGACGAGCAATGGCAGGGCAGGTCCTGCGGCCACCAGACCCTTCTTCTCGTCAGGTGGTGGCACTCTGTCTCCTCCAGGACAGCGTGGCTCCTTCAGTCACGCTGCCCCGGTGCCCGGGGTCCTACTCTGAGAGGCGAGAGTGGAGGAACCCATCAGAGGAGGACGAACAGCAGGTGAGGGCAGTGGACAGTGCAGGGGGTTCTTTTAAATGGAGTGTCCCCCTGAGGAGATGGCAGTAGGGCTGGGCTTGATGGATAGGGGAAGCGAGTGTTGCAGCTTCTGTGGGAAAACAGTCCCAGGCAGAGGAGGAGCCTGTGCAAAGGCCCTGGGGCAGGAGGGTGCCTGGTGTGCCTGAGCCCCGGTGAGGAGACCAGCACGGGAGGAACCAAGTGACGGAGTGGGAAACTGGGGGGGAAGGGGGCGGGGACTCGCCGGGCCATGGGCCCTGTGGGTAGATGCTGGTGAGGACTGGGTTTTTCCGCGTCTGAGATGAAGCCACAGAAGGTTTTGACAAGAGAGTGAGCGGCTGGCTGGGTGGAGGAGAGGCGGGCAGTGGCAGGCGGCCTCTGCAGTGGTTCAGGCAGCCGAGGGGCGGCAGGGCAGCAGTGTGTGGTGAGAAGTGGCCACATTCCGGACACCTGTCCCTCACACCCTTCACTCCCTGCTCGTACCCCACCAGGCTTTCATGGGTGGGAGAAGGGTGGTGGGGCTGTGCTGGGTGGTCACCAGTGATGTCCACCGCAGCTGGCTATGGCCCCTTCCTGCCTGCCCAGCACTGTGCACAGGGTTCCGCACTGTGCTAGCACCCCCGACCCCACCATCCGGGTCGTCCTCCCAGGCTGGGCTTCACGGCCCGTCCAATGCCTCAGACTCACCCAGGACAACAAGTGGCCCTGGGAACAGGAGGGCCACGTGCACAGGATGGAATCAGCCCTTCCCTCCCACGGTGCAGAGGCCTCACGTACAACTCAACTACAAAACCCTCAGAAGAGAACCTGGGGGAAGCCAAACCACTGGCTTTGGCCGTGGTTCCTTGGCTCAGGTCGAGAGAGAGAGAGAGAGAGAGAGAGAGAAGAGAGAGAGAGAGAGAGAGAAATGGGTGCGCTGACTCAGCAGAACCGAGTCCGCTGGGAGCGGGCGCCGTCCCCAGCCCGGGGGGCAGAGAACGTTAAAGCTACTGTGCGTCAAAGGCCACCCGACAGGCCCCAGGCCACCTGAAGAACACGAGGACGCCTCTGCTGGCCACGTGGGATCTGGTGTGTGAAACCAGGTGTGGATTCGGACGCGTGGTCACAGGTGAGGAGCGCAGCGACAGCAAGGCCCACTGACACCCGTTCAACGGAGACGCAGAGGACCGCGAGCTCCTGGCCAGTCGCCGGGTTTCTAATCAAAGGCCCAGGAGACTCGGCCTGTGTTCAGCAGGAGGCTGCCGACGAGGATGCGGGGACAGCGTGGCGGGTCCCCGAAGAACTAGTGACAGAATCACACGTGCCGCTCCCGGAACACACCGGGAAGGACCCGAGCATGGACTCCAAGAGCCACTGGTGTGCCCGTGTCCCCAGCAGCGCGGGTCACACCCGCCCAACAGGTGGAAGCCACAAGGGCCCACAGGTGACCAAGGTGACCAACACGATGTGGGGTGGGCGTGGGCAGACTGCTGGTCAGCCTCCAGAGGGAGGGACGCTCGGACGCGCAGCACAGAGGCCCTGAGGACACGGCGCTAAGTGAAAAGCCACCAAGGAGCACAGTGAGGCCCCAGGCGTCTCCGGAGGCTGAGGGCCGGGCAGCTGCTGTCCCTGAGCAGGGGCTTCGGTTTTGCAAGACGGAAGGTTCTGGAGCCGGTGAGGGTGCTGGGCCGTACGCTGAAGGGCAGTTAGGACAGCAAATCTCGTGTCACTGTATTTTGCCACAATTTTGGGGGAGTCCCTGGGGGTGGCATTTGGCCTTGGCCTGGCGAGACTCCCAAGGCCCAGGAGGAGCAGGCTCCACGCTGGGCCCCATGGCACCCGCTCCCTACTCTCAGAGGGGTGAGGTGTGGGGACTCCCATGGCCGGGGGGTGGGATCAACCCAGGCGGAACCCAGCTCTTGCCGTGGGGCTCACACGACCTCATGTCCTCTTTGTGACCTGTGTCACCAGAACTTAAGAATGGGCACCCTGGATATCATCGGTGTGCGAGTCCTGGCCCCCATCCCACCACCCCATGTGGAGGCCGGGTGCTGCCCCTGCCCTGAGCCCCACCTGGCCACGTCCACTCCGATCGGAGGCGCCACAATCACGACACCCACAGAGGGAGGGGACCGATCATCTCCATCGTCTCCTGCGTAATGCTTGATGCTAACCTGTGTCCCCAGTCGTCCTAGCCAGTGGTGTTTGGGGACACGGTCATTCTCGACCTGGGACCAGGAACACTCTGTAAGGTGGGGGACACTGACAAACCTCTCCTCTCCCCAATTCTCCACGTGAAGCTGGGACGCTAGGGCTGCATCCGGGAGATGACACCTCATTTCCTGAAGGTCACTGGCACAGCCCAGAGGTCAGAGTCAAGGAGTCCCCGGTGGGCTCCGTGCCAGCTGCCCACAGCCGCGTGACCCTGGTCCAGCCTGGGTTTCCACAGCTGTGCCGCGAGGACCATGCCCTTCCCCACCAGGGTGACTGAGGGAGCCGGATTGAGAGTGGCGTTGAACGTCCTTCTCACCGCACCAGGCCAGGGCCGGGAGAGCGGGGAGGAGAGGGTGACTAGGGCGTGTCACCAGGCGCATAACTGCTGGGGACAGCGAGAACCTTGTCCTGCTGGGGAACCCCGGAGGCCTCCTGGTGACACCCCCGGGCGGAGCTGGGCACTCACACACTCCCCCGTCAGTCAGGAGCTGGGGGCAGTGGCCGGGGCAGGCTCTAGGCTGGCGATAGCACGTGTCGTTTGATAAGAATAATCATATTTTGAAAAGGAGCTTGTTTATCTTGCACGACTGTCAGGAGGATCAAACAAAATGAGAATTAATGACCACAGCCACCACCTCGCAGTCCCCGAGGTCCTGGGAGAAGCCAGCCCTCTCCCAGGGCTTTATGCACATTGAGGCCTTGACCTCTGTGGGGCTCTGAGGAGCCGCACAGGGAGCTGCGACAGGGAACAGAGGAGCCGACCCCGAACCTGGACTGTGCAGCTCTGACCTCAGGGCCCCCACGAAGGACGTCATGAGTGTGCACAGGACACCCAGGGCTGGGTAGGCAGTTGGTGCCTAATGCGTGCTTGTTCTCTTCCAGTTAATTGAGCTCTGGCGAGCCGCTCCCTGCTGCCTTTCGCTTCCCAAGCATTTCCACGGCCTCCAGCCCGGGCGCTGGGGCCTCTCCAAGCCCCTGAGAGACCAAGCGCCAACGCACGTCCTGGCCAAGTGTCCTGGGGGACGGAGACCCCGAAGCCTCTGTGGGGTGGTGCTAGGGGTCAGAAGGGCCTGGGGATAGCCCTGGACCTTTCCCTGATTTGCCATGTGACCCAGGTAGGTCACGGAAGCACCTGGGGCCTCCGGGTGTCCCTGATCAAATGACGTCATGGGTTTATGGAGCCTGGCTTCGAAACCCCCACAGGCCATCCCAAGTCACCCTTGGGACAGCCCTGGGGGTGGGCTTGTCATCACTCCCGTGTACACTTAGGTGGTCAAACGCGGGGCTGGGGACACACAGTCTGCCTTCCGAATCTCTGCCCGATCGTCCCCCAATGCAAACAGCCATCTGGGAGGTGCGGGGCAGCAAGAGCCTGGGCTGGGTGACTCAGAGCCCCAGGGCCCCTCATTTCTCCTGAGAATCAAGCATGAACCCCCGGCTCAGGCCAAGGAGGCCGCAGAAGAAGCAGGGGACCCCAAGGGACCACGGACGGTGACCCCACAGTCAGCGCCAGGGCACGTCGGCTGCCGAGCGGAGTTGGGGAGGACCTGCCGGCTCGCTGCTGCCCGCCGGGGCGGCCAGGGCCAGGCCCGGGGAGCGGCTCTGGATGGACTTTTTTTCTCTAAATGGCCCCATGGCTGCCTCTCCCTAGTTCCCACTTCACGGTAGGAAACTGAGACGCAGAGGACGAGAGGGACTTGTCCAAAGTCACACTCCTGGGAAGAGGAGTTGTCCTCAGAGCTGATGTGGGCGACCCAGGCCACCACAGGACACCGTCCCTGAGCAGGACTCCCACCTTTAAACACAACCACAGAGACCCGACCCAGGCGCTCCCTAGTTCCGAGTTCCACTCACTGAAATCTCACTGCCCCGTCCGTCCCCACAGCCCCGAGGTGGCAGGGCTCAGGGGGTGAGCTCAGAGGCCTTAAACGCCCTGCCCCAGTTTCCAGGGCTCAGGAGCACGGGCCTGGGGACCAGAGGAACGTGGACCAACCCGGCTCTGCGCTCGCACTCACTCCTTGATGAGCGTTCACTGAAGGCTGAGCTGAGCGAGCTCGGGCGAGTGGCCTCCGCTCCCGCAGGAGGGTCTTGGCCTCACTGATCAAACGCTTCCTTCCCTTGTCTGGAAGAGCTCAAGGCCTGCTTTCCCAGCTTCCCCTACAGCTAAAGCACGAGCGTGCGGCCTGATCCTGGTCAACAGGATTGTCACGAAAGTCTGCTAGGATGCTCCAGGGAAAGATCTCCCCCCAAGGAAAAATAGTGGAGAAAATGCCCCTCTTCCTGGGTAGGACATCATTGGGTCTACATTTGAGGACTAGAACTGGGCAGCCATCTTGTGATGTGAGGCTTCCAGCTGAGGACCAAGTCATGGGCAGGGGAGGGAGGAGTAGAGTCTAGAACCCTGAGGGCATCGTGGAGCCAACAACTCCGCCCTACCCCAGTCACCCTGGAAAGTGGGCTACACGGGATGATTCACCTCCTCTTTCCTAGGGAAGCCGCCTGGACTTTTCCATTCTGTTACTTACAGCCCAGAGCAGCCCTGCTGGGCGCAGCACCTGACCGGCTCGCTGGAAGGATTTCGGTGAGACCGCGCACACGACGTCCCACGGACCGCGCCCCGGCACCATCAACAGGAGCTACTCTAGAAACCTGGGACTCCAGAGAAGGCAGACGCTCAGGGCCGGTCCAGTGGGTGCCCCTCGCCCCACCGAGGGAAGCCTGGAGTTCTCCCAGAAAGCCCAAGTCCAGTGGCGGCCCAGCACCTCCACAGGGACACGGGGTGGGGCTGACCCCTCCACGCAGGAACCATCAAGCGCCTTCTGCCTAATGGGTTTTGATTTTTGCTCCCCTGACGGAGCAGCGGAGGCCTGTGCTCTCCTTTGCCAGAACGTCCCATCAATTATTAACGCCGGCTCCGCCTTCCTGGTCCTGCGGGCGGAAGGAGCGGGTCTGGGGCCACCCAGCCCACCCGCCCCGAGGAAGGGGAAGGGCTCTGCTCTCCTCACCCCAACACCACCTGCTCTGCCAGGTGCTGGGCTGAGCCTCGACAGTGTGGAGGCCGCAAGCTGGGCCAAGGTGGGGGGTGGGGGGAAGGCAGGGGAGGTGGGGGAGGGGAGGGGAAGTGGGGTGGGGGAGGGGAGAGGAGGTGGGGTGGGGGAGGGGAAGGTGAGGGTGCGGGTGGGGGGGTGGGAGAGTTGAAGAAACCTCCCAAGGTCCGAGGCTGGGGAGATGGCGGAGCTGGCCTAGAGAGAGAGTCTATCCTTGTCCTTCAGCATGGGACATGTGGCCACATCTGCACCTCACAGTCCCCTGGGAATGACCCCCCACTTGTCTCCATTTGTGGCCTCTGAGAAAGGCCATGGTCCTCCCTGTTGTGACAGGCCAGGTGTCCCATCTGGGGGGCTGAGGCAGGCCAAAGGCCCAGAGGACACGCTCGCCCACATCGCCCACAGGCGGGCAGTGAGGTCGGCGGGTTCCCAGACCCGACACAGCGGCCATGGGCCGCCATTTACTCACTCCCAGGCAGCTCCTTGGAGCAGCTCTTTGGAGCGCCTCTGGGCCAGGCACCGCAACGCCCGCTGGGAACCAGGCGGTGCATGGACTCCATGGCGCTCACACTCCTGTGAGTGTGAAACAGACACAGGGAAGCAAACACGATTCAAAGGTGCACAAGGCCCAGGCAGGAAAGACAGCATGGTGCAGCCGAGTGAGGGGAGGGGCCTCGATGGACAGGAGTCAAGAAAGGCCTTCTGTGGCCACTGCTCAAGTGGAGAATGAGGGCCAACAGCTGGCTGTGGAACAGGCTGGGGCAGCACATCACAGGCAGCGGGAGCAGCAGGTGCAAAGGCCCTGAGGTAGGATAAGGCCTGGCCTGGGTGGGAACAGCAAGGAGGTCAGTGGGACCAGAATTGAATGGACTAGAGGAGAATGGAGGACATGAGCTCAGAAAGGTCCCGAGGACCAGACTCTATAGGCCCTCGAATGCCGTGACGGAGTCTCAATTTTATTCTGAATAGCTGGGAAACCTCGGGAGGATTTTAAATAGATGAATAATGTGATCCAATTTACATTTTGAAAAGTTCACTTTGGCGGTTGTGTGGGGAATGGCTTGCAGGGGGCAAAAGTGGAAGCAGGGAAACCGGGGAGGAGGCTGAGGTACTTAATCATGTGGAAGGAACAGGGTGTTCAAAGTCACACTTGGGTTTGAATTTCTGGCTACTCCTCTTAGCCTGCTGTGTGACCTTAGGCAAGTGACTTCGCCTTTCTGAGCCCCACTATGTGTTAGGTATTTGCTCAGTGGCAGTCAGGAACCTACACTAGAGACAGTGGGCCTGACCACCTTCCTTCCTTCAGCCTGGCTGCAGAAAATCCTAGACGGTCCATCTGCCAGGAATGTGAACTGACAGCCCAGTGTGGGATCATGGAGAGGTCACCGAGCTCGTCCCCGTGGTGAGCGGATTAGCCCGAGGGAGAGGAGAGGCTGTCTGTACCCAAACATCGCCTCCTGAAGCCGGAGCGCCTGTGCCCTGCCAGATGGCAGCACCAACGTGCCCTTTGCCTGCTTCTTCCCAAGAGGGAGGGCACCGCCCATCTCCTGCCCCTTGATCTCACGTCTTGGGACAGAGCGGGGAGGAGGGAGCGCTGCTGGCACGTCCAGGGTGTGCAGTGGTGGGACCTGTGTCAGGCCTGGAAATAGCAAAATAAGTCTGTTGATCCTAAGCCGGTTAGGGGTGGGGGCCTCTGTGCTAAGAGGGAGGCTTTCTGGACACGGAACCGGGGGCAGGATTACGGCCAGCGGCCGCCCACAGCTTCCGGGGAAAGTCAGGTCTGGGAACCTCCCTGTCCTTTCTAGGGTCCATGGGCAAGGCTCCTCCCGCCTTCCCGGGGGCCGCCCTCTCCCACGGCGTCTCCTGGGGCAGCCAGACCTGGGAAAGGACCCACACAGTCCTCTTCAGGCCAGGGGCCAGTGAGGGGCTAACTGAGTGACCCCAGGCGGAGAGCTTATGCTGGATGGTCCCCAGCTCATAAGTCACACTGAACTCGAGGACGTCCCCTCCCCCTTTCCTTGTGCCATGAATCTGTTTTCCTGCGCCCCCCCCCCCCCAGTGCATCATCTTCCCCCAGCCCAACCTTGCTGGATCTCACCATCAGCCTCTCCCTCTCCTGGACCCCGCAGTCATGAGCACCCTGTGATCATCTACCCCATGCCCTGCCCGCCGGCCACAGGAGGACAGGCCCCAGTTCTCCAGGCACCCTGAATCCCTGCCAGACTCAGATGAGCTGCCCAGCAGCCGGTCACCACATGCCCTGCCCTGGCCCCTGCCCCTGCCATTCCCAGTTCCTTGGACTTCCACGGTCACCAGGCAGCCCACGGGGCGGGATCAGACGCCTCCCTGCCCCTTCCTCCGCTTTCTCTCCAACTTTGAAATGCACCCCCTCCTCCAGCAGCCAAGGCACCTTTACACGCTGCATCAAACCACCGCGGGAAGAAACTCACCAAACACAGAAATGAAGAAAGAGCCAGCAGCCCTGTCCACAGGCCCACGCCAGCCGCGGGCCCGGTGTCGTCCACCCACCCCTCAGTGTCCCTTGGCCGCATTTTCCTTAATTCTGCTAAGACCACCCGGCAGAATCTCTGCATCCTCCAACACACCTGGCAGCTGCTTTTATTTCTTCCTGGGGCAAGAGGGGTTGCCAGGAGCTGCCTTCTCCAGCCTGGGCTTGGGACTTAAGGGAACCAGACCCAACTCTGCCGGGCCCAGCAAGCTCCATTTCCTTCCGAGCCCCTGCTTTCTGGCTGTGGCTCTGTATAAACCCTGTGAATCACTCCCCCAACAAGGTGGGCCGACACAGGACCGAAACATCAAAGGCCAGGCCATCAGTGCCCTTAGGAGAAGTCAGAGGGTGTGGGTCCTCACCTCTGGGACTCGGCCAGAGCCCCTCTCCTACTGGGCTTCATCGTGGGGAAGGCCGCGGCGTCCCCAGTCATGGCCCTCGCCTGGGTTGAGTGCCCAGGCCCCCAGTCCGGGACCCCAGCCTCACCTTGGCCGCCACCGAGGAGTTGGGCTTCTCCAGCAGGTCCCAGAGCTTCTTCCTCTTCTCGGCGCAGCACGTGTTGTCGAACTCCTCGCCCTCGCGCTCGCGCAGCGTCTCGGCCTCGCGCTTGAGCTCCTCGTTCATCTGCTCCTTCTTCTGGTGGTAGCGGGCCTGGCAGCAGGACTCCAGGTAGATCTCGTCGATGCCCCAGTAGTCCAGCTCCTGGCTGAAGCTCAGCGCACACATCTCCTCCATCATGTGCAGCCGCCCGGTGCGGTAGAAGTTGAGGATGGAGGTGAAGGCGCCCGGGTGGCGGTCGAAGAAGTACTCGTTGTCGTCGAGGCTGTAGTCGTCGCACACCTCCAGCAGCGAGTCGTGTGTGTTGCAGTCCCGGAGCTTGCCCAGCCGAGTGCGGGGCAGGCGGTCCAGGGTGCGCCAGAGCACCTCGTGCGCCAGCCCCCCGACGTTGAGGCGGACGCGCCGCGAGCACGCCTTGCTCCGCACGATCTCCATGGGCTCGGGCGGCAGCGAGCTGGTGGAGCGGGAGCCATGCTTCGTCATGCCCGCCGGCATCGCTGGTCCGGCCGCCCCCGCCCCCCCTGCCCCCCCAGGCCGCTGTCACTGGACGGCAAGGCCCTCTGCCGCGGGGGAGGGGGGCAGGGAGCGCTGTGGGCTGCTGGGGTGCAGGGGTTCGCGCGGGCGGGCGTCACGGCCGCCTTCTCACCTCCATCCCGACGGCTGCAAGGCAGAAAGCGAAAGCGGACGCGGGTCAGCAAACCCGGAGCTGGGCATGGCTCCTCCCCGCCTTGCCACTGGGGTCCCCGCAGACCTTGACCTTCGCGGTTTAAGCGGCTCAAGGGGGTAGGACGGCTGGACGCTGTCCCTCCCGCCGGTGCTGAAGTCCGACCCACCCCATGGACGGAGGGAGGAGCCGCCCTGGGGGCGGGGAGAGAGCCCCAGGAGGAGCCCCTGGACCCCCGGAAGCCCTACCCCGGGCTTCCGCGGCCCTGGAGCGACCTAGCCACTCGGGGCGCTGTCCGCCCCGTCGAGTGCTGAAACTCCCTTCCCTGTGGGTCTCTTGTTTGAGTCCTGAACCTGGCCCCGCAATGTGGAGGGGGGGGAACAGCATGAAAAACTTTCTTCCTTCCTTCCTTCCTTTTTAAAATGACTTCTCATCTTCCACCTTCCTTTGCTGGAGATAACCAGGATGGGGGCAGGGGAATGGCAGAGGGTTTGCTTTTTCTAAATCTTTAAAGATCTGGGGGAGATTCTGGGGACTTCCAGATGCCCACCTGTCAGAGGTCACCGTGGGCAGCGTGTTCACCTGTCCCTCTGCCCCGGAGCGACCCCTCTGCACATATCACCGGGGCACCTCGGGAGGTCGCTCGGGCGACTGGGTGGGCCCGCAAGACGCAAAGCCAAACCCCTTGCGGGGTTCCGCCCCTCCCTCTGCGCCCCCTACCCCACCGCAGGAGGGGCACGAGGAGTGCTCGGAATCCGCCTGCTCCATCCTCCCCTCGCTGCTGCTGCTGCTCCTCCTCCTCCTCCTCCTCCTCCTCCTCCTCCTCCTCCTCCTCCTCGCTCCTCTCCTGCGATGGCTTTTTATAACTCCGGGTTCTGCGCCTTTCCCCGGGCTTGGAAGGGAAGGGGTGGGGGAGGTGGGAGGCGGGGAAAGGAGCTGAATTTTCTGGCCTTTCAAAACGTGCCCTCCTTCCGCCGCTCACTGGTGATTTCGGGGGGTTCCCCGAGCCCACAGCATGTGGGGCACACGCCCTCACCCCTCGCCCCAGAATGGGGATCGCGCGTCGCCTCGGGCCCCAGCCCTTGCCCGCCCCCCACCCCCAGCTTGGAGCCGCGGAGCCCGGGCAGACCAACAGGCCGAGCCGCGGCAGGCGAGCCCCCTGCCCGTGTCCCCCCGTCCCCGCGCCGCCCGCGCGCCCCAACACTCACCCCCAGGGCGGCCGCCTCCCGGGGCCAGGGACCGCGCATCGTCCCGGCCGCCCGGGCGCCCCCGCCCGCGGGCAGCGGCGGTCCCGGGGCCGGGCTGGGCCCGGCCTACCCCGGCCGGGCAGGCGACGCGCCGGGGCTGCAGGCGCCGCGGAGCCGGGCGCGCTCTCCGAGGCAGGGGGCGCGGGCGGGCGCGGGGCGCGCGGCGGGCAGGACCGCGGTCGGGCGGCGCCTCCGCCACCTCCCGCTCCTCTCGCTCGCCCGCGGCGGCGGCGGCTGCCTGGGCGAGATCAACAAGTCGGGCTGAGCTTCGGCGCCGCGCTCGCCGCGATTCTGTCCCGCACTTCGGAGCGCCGGGAGTGGGCACCGAGGCGGGACGGCGCCACCTGCGGGTCGGAAGCGCGCACGCCGCTTAACTCCTCCCTGCCCGGGCCGCCTGCCCGCGAGGCCGCGGGCGCGCGGGGGCCTGGGCCAAGCGCAGTCGCCGGGCCACCTGCCCTTCCCACCCCGCTATCTCCACAGCCTGCCCGCAGATCCCGCCTTCCCTCCTCCTGCCATCCCAGGGGCTGAGCGCCTACTGTGTGCAAGGCACCAACAGGCGTCTGGATACAGCTGTGAGCCAAACGCCAACATCCGGCCCCGTGGAGCTGCCTGGAGACAGACTATAAACAAAAGTGAATGAATGTGTCAGTCAGGAATCAGCGCAGCCGGAGAGCGAGCCGGGAGGGGGCTGGAGCTGGCGGGGAGGGCAATTTAAATAGCCCGGCTCTAGCCGGCTTGCATTCTAGATCCCCAAGGTCTAATTCCAGATCGGGATGAGATTCTAGTAGCGGAGGGTGGACATGAACACCACGAATCAACACGCAGCGTGGCCGCTGGTGGGACCTGCGGAGAGGAAACACTGAGCAAGCTGGAGCGCGCCAGCGAGCTGGGCTGCAGAGCCGGACTCCTTCCTCCAGTCTTGAAGTCGGACAGCTGGTTCCCGGGAGGTCCTGGCATGTCAAGCCCGGTGAAGGGCGCGTCTTCCCCTGGGGAGCCCTGTCCGGTGGGAAAGGATGCCCCAAACAACCGTAAACGGGGATACACCAGAGTCCGCCTGGAGAGGGCAGGGCCTGCGGCTGCCACAGCAGGCCAGCTGCTGGGGTTGCTGGTTTATTCTTTCACACACATATTTGCTGCCTGATGAATAAGTGCATGCTGGGGACACATCAGTGACACCCTGCACTAGTGGAGAAAAACGGAGCCAGACGTGGTGCCCCAAAGTCAGCCCCTTGCCCCCTCTGGCCCTTTTCCTCTCCTCCTTTCTCTGTGCACAGTGGGTGCACCGCAGGGTTGTATCTATTAGCCCATCCACTTCCCCTCAAGCCTCATCCTGATCCTTGTCCAAGGCACAGCCATCTTGTCTGCATGCATCTTCCCCTCTCCCTCCTCCGCCTTTGCCTCCTGGCCAAGCCCCCCGCCCCCCAAAGATCTGACATTTCATACACCGAATCCCGTCTCTTGTCTGCTCAAAACTGTCCCGGGATTTCCACTTGCTTTAGACTGGATCCGAAGCTTCTGACCTGGTGCTCTGACCCAGCCCGGCCCTCCCCTCAGCTGGTCGGCCTGGGGGAACCAGGGAACTAAAAGCAAATTTTTTTAAATGATAAAGAGTAAGACTTTGGTGAGTGTTTTAAAAGAAATTAGCTGCATGGTGGGGTGCAGCGGGATTATCTTGACCTGGGTGAACAGGAAGGGCCTCTTGGAGAAGGACAGGCACTTGGAAGATAGGAGGGCATGGCCGGGCGGAGGACGAGAGAAGCCCGTTCTGGGCAGAGGGTCCAGCAAGTGCGGTGCTCTGGGCGGGAGAGGGGGATGGATTGCAGGAGCAGCAAGACAAGTGGATGGAACAGAGGACGCAGGCGGGTCTCCACTGGGTCGTGAGGGCTTATGTGGCCATGGCCAGGACCTGGCTCTCACCCTGAGCCAGAGAGGGCCTTAGGCTGGACTGGAGAGCACCCCGGAGAGCACCCAGGGGACAGGGTGGGAGTGATGCCAGGGAGGAGTGGCTGGAGGTGTGGAGAGGGGCTCGGCTTGAATTTCCAAGGCGGCGCTCCCAGCATTTAGCTCTCAGTGTCCCTCTGGCTTCACGATGGCATTCCCAGGGTAAGGTGTGGCTCTCAACTGTCCCCACCCACTGAGCCAGACGGCTGAAGGTGACCCCCTCCCGGAGATCTGAGCATTTCCACAGGAGGCTGCAGAGAACAAAGCCTCCCTGTCTAGAGGGAAAAATTACTTGGGGATGGTGAAGTACCCAGACCACCGCAGCTTACAGCCACCCAGGTCCACCTAAATGTCACCAGAAGTGCCTGCCTTCCTCACTCCACGGAGCCAAGGTGTGGGCATGGAAGTTTGCTGGGCATCGACTACAAATAGCCCCTGGAGGCTCCAAGCAGATGAGGTGGCTTCCAGATGAGGAAACTGAAGCTCAGAGGTGGCGCCATCTCGCTGGCAGTGCCTGGCGCAGCCAGGAGGGAGACCTTGCCACCCGACACCAAATCACGGGGCCAGACCAGTACCAGCGCTGCCTCTGCAAAGCCCTCCGCCCATCAACTCGTGTGTTGTCTCATGGAATCACCCAGACATTTCCTGAGCGTCCATCTGGGCCTGGCATGGGCTTCGGTGCTGGGAATGGAGGGGGAAGAAACGGACAGGGTCGCGTCCTCATGGAACTACATTCCTCTCTGGCCAAGGCCAGGAGCCTGGAGGGAAAGTTGACACTCGGGGTTTTTTTCCTTCTGTTGTTCTATTCATTTATTTTTTCCCTTTCATCTCCCCTCCCTTCCCACCGCCTTCCCCACAGACAGCTCTTGTCCAGCACTGGCCGCGTTCTGTTGGTCTGGGTGAGTCCTGGAAGGGTGTGCTTGTCGTAATTTTGTGCCTGTGTCATCCTGTGGACACAGTGTGTGCCACAGCTCTCGGCCGATGGCTTATTGTCCTCCAAGAGCTGTCCGTGTTGCTGGGACTACGGCCATCCACTGTTCCCAGTGGCTGCACAGTTGTCCATGATGATATGTCCCCTCTTCACTGTCCACCGTCCCAAGACCCCGCAGAGGACCTTCAGCTCCAGACCCACAGACACACCTGCACAGCCCCTCCTACACGTCTGCCGTGGACCAGCCGACGGCTTTCAGAGGCTTTCAGAAGCATTTCCTGCGGGTTTGGAACGGATGCCCTCTGAGATGTGTCCACACTTAGCTGAGCTCACCCAGAGGTCCCTTGACGGTCTGCGTCTCTCCACAGGCTCAGGAGTCCCTACAGCTCAGGCTCTGCTAACGTTAGCTGTTACCCAGATATCTAAATTTTGACAGTCTAACATATGCAAAGTAACATCTCGGTGTATTTAAATTTGCATTTGTCTGATTACTAATGAGTCTGAATTCTCTTCTTAGGCTTGTTGTGCAGAAGTCTAACTGCCAGCACACCCCCCGCCCATCTTTCTGCTGGGGCTCCTGCTTTATTTTCGTTTTCGTTTTGGCTGGTTGGTTGGTTGGTCCGTACTGGGGACCAAACCCAGAGGGACTTTTTTTTTTTTTTTTTTTTTTTTTAAAGAGAGAGTGAGAGAGGAGAGAGAGAGAGAGAGAGAGAATTTTTTTTTCTTTTTTTTTTTTATTGG
The DNA here is from genome assembly GCF_045843805.1 of Urocitellus parryii. Taxonomy (NCBI): domain Eukaryota; kingdom Metazoa; phylum Chordata; class Mammalia; order Rodentia; family Sciuridae; genus Urocitellus; species Urocitellus parryii. The sequence goes on along the minus strand of NC_135536.1, from coordinate 192,866,071 downwards.
TTGTTCAAAACCTTACAAGGCTCTTGACATATCATATTTCAGACATTAGTTTCAAGTGAGTTATGAACTCCCATTTTTACTCCAAATACAGATTGCAGAATCACATCGTTACACATTCACCTTTTTACATAATGCCCTATTAGTAACTGTTGTATTCTGCTACCTTTCCTACCTCTACTATCCCCCCTCCCCTCCCCTCCCATCTTCTCTCTCTATCCCATCTACTGTAATTCATTTCTCTCCTTGTTTTTTCTTCCAATTCCCCTCACAACCTCTTTTATGTAGTTTAACAATGAGGGTCTCTTTCCATTTCCATGCAATTCCCCTTTTCTCTCTCTTTCCCTCCCATCTCGTGTCTCTGTTTAATATCAATCTTTTCTTCCTGCGAGAGAGAGAATTTTTAATATTTATTTTTTAGTTCTCGGCGGACACAACATCTTTGTTGGTATGTGGTGCTGAGGATCGAACCCGGGCCGCACACATGCCAGGCGAGCGCGCTACCGCTTGAGCCACATCCCCAGCCCCCAGGGGGACTTTTAACAGTGAGCCCCATCCCCAGCCCTCTTTTATTTAGAGACAGGGTCTCCCTGAGTTGCTTAGCGTCTCCCTCTCCTGGCTGACTTGCGGAGGCCGGCCTAGAACCTCCGGTCCTCCTGCCTCGGCCTCCCAGCCGTGGGCACCACGACCCCACTGGCCTGTTTCGTTGTTTGGGTGATTTGCAGGACTCCTTCGTAGGGTCTAGATTTTAAGTCCCTTGTTGACTTTAGAGATTGCAAATACCTGTCACTTCTCTTATTAACTTTGTCCGTGGTGTCCTTCATTAAAGAAAGTTGCTTTCTTTCAGTGTGACAGAACAATTTGGCTTTGCCTGTAGAGTTGGGCTTTTGAAGGTCTTGGGCCCTCCCCTGCCCTAAGTCACGAGCATCTTTGTCCATTAACTTTCCTGCTGTCTTTTGCTCCAGGTCCCCCGTGGGACCTGTATATATGATATACCTGCTCTCTGGTGGGACGCGGTGGGACTCTCCCCCCGTGGTTAGCTGGTGTTCAGAAACCCGCTCCCTGCGGGGCTGTGGCCTCCTGTGCCACGTGAAGCTTGGTGACCCTGTTTTAGCCTCACCCTCACAGCGCTGGGCCTGGGCCTCGCTCTGCTGTTCTCCAGCAAGCGCGCTGTGTGTCACCGTCATTCCCTCCGTCGGGTTTTTAGTCCCTTTATTAAGGGGCAGTCACTGTCCCCTGGCTCTCGTCTCTAACTCCTCGTCACCCTTTGACACCGACTCCTACCCGGGCCCCTCTGCCCGACAAGACCCCGAGGAAGCAGAGCGTCCCTGGACAGAGACCTGGGAAGCTCCAGAGCCGAAGCCACGTCCCTGGGAAGACGAGGAGGAGGCGGCGTCTGACGTTTGCTGGGCCCGGCGACGAGCGCTTGTCGCGTGTTCCTGACAGCCAGAGCCGGGCTGCAGGGCGGTCCTGCCGGCTCTAGTAGGCAGAGGCCAGGGAGGCTGCCGAGCGGCCCGCAGTGCCCAGGACGCCCCACCGCAGCCTGGAAACGCTGCTCAAGCAACCAACAGTGAGCACCTACTATGTGCTGCACGTTACCCTGGACCCCGAGGTCACGTGGATCAGTCCGTCCCTGCTCTCTAGACGACGGGCCAGTCCATAAACAAGCAAATACATCAACCAGAGCTTCAGACGGCGCAGCGAGGGACAGAAACGAAGCAGGAGGAGGTGTCGGTGTGACAAGCCAGGCTAGCAATGTCGGGCTGGGTGGTCAGGGAAGGCTGCTGGAGACCTGAGGAAGCCCAGAGCCCAGGGAGGAGTCAGCCTCGGGGAGTCCTGGGGGAGGAGGCCCAGACAAGCCCAGGGAGCCGTGGCGGTGGGGCAAGGTACACAGGAAAAGTGACCAAGAGCTCTCTCCTGGTCTCCTCCTTCCTCCCTGCCTTTGATGAGGCCTCCATCCTGCAATCCTCGTGCCTCAGCCTCCCGAGTTGCTAGGATTTCAGGCCTGCACCACACACCTGGCAGCAAAGACTAAGTTATTTGAAGACACATGCCCTTTATTCCTTACAATTTCCCACCATTATAAGAGGAAGGACTCCCTGGAAACAAAGCCCCTTGCAGGGGAGAGAAAAGATGAGAATTAAAATACGGAGTCCTGACAATACCGTGACAGTTTCTGGATCCAGCCATGCCTGAAGGCGGATTTCCAGTTATTCGATCGAGTAGATGTCCCTTTTACTTAACCCAGAAGGAGTTGTCGTTCTGTCATCTGTATCCCAAAGAGCTCAACGATAACAGTCCTCTCCACTGACCAGAAATTCATCCTCACATTGAGAAGAGCACGCGGTGATACAGCTCAGAGGACCTGCAGGGAAGGGACGCCCCACGCCGTGAGGTCTCAGGTGCAACCCTCTCGTCTGAAGATGGGAAAGCTGAAAGGCTTGTGGAGGGGACAGCCTCCTGCTGTCAACCACAAGGGGACACTAGGTTCCCATACTGGGTCTCGGGATGCTCAGGCCTGGGGGCAGCCTGAGCCAGGTCCTCGGCCAGTCGTCCCTCGAGGAGCGATGCTTCCCCTACACAGTGCTGCCAGAGAGCGTCCTTTGAAGTCAGATCCTCTCCTCTTGGTCTCCGACACCAGCATCATTTATTCATGACCCCTGTGCTCCCTCTGGGTCTCTGCACATCTGGGCACAGCGAGGCCAATTAACCCCCCAGGAGAAGCGGCTCCGTGAGGGTGGGGGTGCTCGGAGGCTGTGCTCGGAGGCTCAGGGGAGATCGTTAACTCCAAGTGGCTGTCACTCAGGACAGCTGCTCTTGGCGGTGGCCTTGCTCAGACAGAGCTCCAGCGGCCCCGGGGTTTTCCACCTCCTCTGTCCTGCTCCTGTTAGCGGGAGAGGGGAAGGGACGGGAGGTGAAGCTGCCCCCCAGGAGGACCTCACACCTGTCAGGAGTCACGGACACCTGGAGGGGGCAGCTGGCCCTGGTGGCGCTCCTGCCAGTGCCAGGCTCTGGGCCGGTGGCTCCGTCCCCCCCCACTCCTCTAGAAGAGCTTTTATGTTCAGTTGTGGGGGACAGAGGCCTTGGCCTTATTGATCTATTTTTATGTGCTGCTGAGGACGGAACCAGGGCCCCACGTACCAGGCAAGCGCCCTGCCACGGAGCCCCAGCCCCGGGCCCTCTCCTTCCCCCCAAAGGCCGTAAGTGATGGAGGGAGAACTCAGGGTCTCTCTGGCTCCGTCTTCCTTGGGCTGAGCATGGAGCATGATGACTGTCGGAACCAGACCCCTGGGCCTGGGGTGACCTGGGTGACCCCAGCCTTTCCTGGCCCGGCTTCACGCCTCCACTTCCTGGGGAGTGAACAAGCCTGGCCCTGGGGACACCCGCTGCCTCTCTGTCACCCTCGCCTAGCCCTCCGGCTCTGGGCCCAGCCACATGGCATCACCCCGCCCCCAGCCGGGCCCTCGACCCCCTCCACACTCCTCCATCCGCCACTCGCCATCCCCCCCACCGTCCTGCGCCCTCCTTCGTCCACCTCCATGTATCCGCCAGGTGCTCATCCCAGGCCACTGTCCCCCCAAGGGGCCATCCATGGGCTGGCCCACCCTGCACCCATCTGCCCCTCCTCCACTCATCTGTCACCACGGCCCAGCAGACAGGGTGTCCTCCCCGCTGTCACCCGCCCGCCACTCACCCCCCTCCCTCCCCCGCCACCAGCCTTGCGGCTGCCCCCCCACCCCTGGGCCACCCACATTTGGGTGAGGCCTGCGCTGCTCCCTGCTGAGCCCTGGTCTCTCTCCCGCCCTGGGAGCAAAGGTGGGTACCGGTGGGTCCCCGCAGAGGAGCCGCACAGACCTCTCTGGGGCAGCATGTTCAAGGACGCGGACTTCCAGGGTGTGTGGCCAATCCAAGACGGAGTGCAGGGCAGGGTGGACGGGGAGACGCTTCCAGCAACTAGAGGGGAACCATCTGTCTCCCGAGGACGAGCTGGGCACACCAAGAGGCCCTGGGAAAGGGGCGAGTGAGCAGGAGGAGACCAGGGCCACACTAGAGCTCCCTGGCGGACCCCCAGGTGGCGCTCCATCAGTGTCCCCCCCACACCTGCCCCCTCTGGTTCC